>NC_135339.1:94758374-95062888 GCF_023851605.1 Tamandua tetradactyla | reverse complement strand
GTGCACTGCTGCTGCGGCCGTCCCTGCTCTTTCCTTCATCTCTCAGGCCAAGGTGGCAGCAAAAGCGTGCGCGGGGCCCGCGGGCGACGGCACTGGGCTTCGGACTCGGCTTTGGGGGGGCAGCGGCCTCCTCTGTTCCGGCCGAGGCAGGTCTTGCGACCGCGGGGCGAGGCCAAAAAGCTGGGCGCGGACTCTTCCTCTGCGCACCTTCTGCAGGTATGCGCACAGCCCGCACGCCCTGCAGCGGCCCGCCCGCTAGACCCCCGGCCCGGACCCGCGCACGGAGGCCCCGCCCACAGGGACCCCCAGAGCCCGTGACCCCGCGCACAGAGTCCCCCCAGAGCCCGTGACCCCGCGCACAGAGTCCCCCAGAGCCCGTGACCCCGCGCACGGAGGCGCCGCCCACAGGGACCCCCAGAGCCCGTGACTCCGCGCACGGAGGCCCCGCTCGCTGCGTCTCAGCCCAAGGCTGGCTGCAGCAGGGCTTTGGCCTCTCTGGCCACAGCTTCCGTTTGAGCCACGCAGCACCGACACCGCTCTGCGCAGCTGTCCCCGGTTCTGCCAGAATGCCCCATGCTGTGGTCACTCCACTTGGCAGAGAAGGTGGTCACCACCCTGACGGGCGCCTGGGAGGAGGGGGCAGTGGACATGGCACTGGGGTGCTGGCCCGGGCGGGCCCCCACACTCTCCTGGCTGGTGTCCGGAACGTGTCTTTCAGGGGGACTGGAGCTGGGCAGGCGGCTGGGCAGCGGTGGCAGGCCCCAACCCAGCACCTCATCTTGTCTGCTGACCCCAGGGCCTCTGGGCCACCGCGGGGGTGAGGAACGCCCCCTGCACCTCAGCCCGAGGCTTGGTGCTGCACGGCCACCTCTGAGCCCTCAGACCAGAGGGCTGTCACTGCCCCTTTTGCAGGGAAACGGGGCTGGGGGTGGGGTCTCGGGAGTCTGGAGGGCTCTGCACGTTGCTCAAGGCCACACAGCCTCCTTGCTTAGGTTTCTGCTGCAGGGTCTGAGATACACCGCACGGGGCACACCAGCTCATCTCCCCTCGGCGTCCTCTCCAGCACCCCCAGACTCAGACTCCCCACCTGCCAGGATGCCCTTTGCCTGGGCACTGGTAGGCGCTGGTAGGCGCTGTTCTACCTGAGGGACGGGGCTGGCCCACCTCTCCCAGGGCTGTGCACACCCAGGGCCTGTAGTGACCCGGGAGGGACGAGTGTTCGGCCTTTGGCAGGGCGAGCTGAGGGGCCCCTCATGACCTCCACAAGGGCGGAGAGGCGGCCTGCAGAGAGAGGGCCAGGATGGAGGGACAGACAGGCGCACTTGGGCAGCAGAGAAAGCTGGCGCCGCTGTCAAAACAGAGGCAGAGGGGTGGGGGTGGAGCGGGGGTGCTGCTTCACTGAGCCTCAGGCCCCCCTGCCTGAAGCCGCCTCCTGGTGCCTGGTCTGGGGGAGGTGCCCGCGAGGGCCGGCCTCATCCCCACCCCTGGGACCCACAGGACATGGTCTCTTAGGAGGGGGTCCCGCAGGAGGGGGCCCTGGGCTCACAGTGCAGATGAGGGGCTGGGGAAGCCCTGAGCCTGTTCCCTGCCGGCCTGTGACTTTAGGTGTCTGTGATGGGGCAGGAAGGAAGGGGCCGCCACCGCCGCAGGAGGGCCAGAGACAAGGATGGGCTCGGAGCCTGACGCTTGCGAGTCACAAGACCAGGACGGCTTCAGAAGAAGGTAACTTGGTGCCCAGGACAAGCCGCCTTTGGGCAGACACAGGGGAGGGACAGCATGCGATGGGGGGAGTCCCCTGGGGGGGCAGTACAGCCGAGCTCAGGTCCTTCAAGAGCCCCCAGTTCAGGCCCATGCTCGGGCTGCAGCCGGGGGATGGCATCAGGGGCTGCGGGGGCCAGTGTGTGACAGCCAGTAGGGCAAGGGGCAGTGGCCCGGGGCCCAGGGGACCCAAGCTGCCTGCAGGCACGATGGCCCGAGAGGGCGGGGCAGGGAGGAAATGCACGGGCCTCTCTCTCCAGCCCTTCCCTGTACTGGCTCGGCCCATGGGTTGACCCCACTGGAGGCAGCAGACCACAGCCTGAGGGAACCCCCAGGGCCCCAGCAGGGGGACAAGGGTGGGGGTGGGTCCCTGAGCTGCCAGCCAGCCTCGGGGCGGGTGGGGGGAGAACAGGAGAGGAGGACACAATTCCCACTCACCCCCCACCCCAGATCTATACCGGAAAAAGGGTGGGCCAGGGCCCTCTGGCCACTGCAGGATGCTCTGAAAGGAAGGGGCAGGTGATCGCTGCTGGGGAGGGCCCTTTCCTGACCCCCAGCCCCCGGGGGTGACCCGCTGTCCTGCTGAGTCTGGCTGTCAGCCCTGCAGGCTCAGCCAGCCCTCTGTGCTCAGGAGACAACTGATGGATAAACCTTGAGACACAGTCACAGTGCATCTCCCGGCAGAGCAGGGAGTCAAATGGCTCAGTGTTGGCATCAGCAGAGGAGTAAGAGGCCCGTGACCTGTGCTCTAAGGGTATGGGGCAGGCCAGCCCTCGTGCCCTTCTTGCCTGCCCTGACCAGCAGCCCCTTCTTCAGGCCTGGATCCCTCGGGTGCCCCTGGCTTCCAGGTGGGTCTCCCCACTCAGTGCCTGTGGGGGGCTCACAGTGGAGGCATGGGGTCCTGGACCTTGGGGCATCCCCCTGCCTCACCCAGGCTCCAGCAGTGACCCAAGCAGTATCATCAGCCGCGGGCATTAGGGAGCATTGCTGGGTCCCCCCTTGAGCCGCACGTGTGGCCGCATGGGCCCAAGCCTGGCAGCAGCTAGGCTAGACAGGCGGCTGTGCTCCACTCGGCTTCCTCGTCCGTGAAATAGGAGTGGCCCCCGCGACCCCAGGGCGGGGCACTGTCTACTTAGTGTCCAGAATATTAGCCTCAAACTCCAAGGTTAGGTGCAAGAGCCCCGCTGGGCTCAGCCTCTCGTGTGACGCTTCCCCAGTCACTCAGCGGCTCTGAACCACAGAAGGTAAGCCAGAGGGCCCGCTCCCAGCTGTTGTGAGCATGGACTTATAAAGTCAAAGCAGCTGGACAGTGGGGCTCTCGGGGAACATTTCCATTTCCTGGCGGGATGGAAGCCAGAAGCTTGCCAGCAAGCCAGGAGCAGCTGGGGCGGCGGCGCTGCAGCCAGGGGCAGCGGCTTTCCGGGTGGGCTTGGCATGGGGAGGCTCCGGCCTTGGCACAGTGTGTCCTGGCAGCAGGCAGGGGCTGGCGGCCCATGTCCAGGCGGGTTTCAGTACTGGACCAGGGAGGGGCCTGGGGGACAAAGGCAGTGGCAGGTAGGCCCCAGGCCATCCCTGCTCTGGGCCCCACCCGAGCTGGTCCTCCAGGGTGAGGGCCACTCCGACCTTCTCAGGAACCAGAAGACCCACACAGCACAGCCAGTGCCCGGCCCAGCTCCCTTCTTCCTGGGGGCGTCCCTAGCTGCCTTCCAGTGTCCTCTGGCCAGATCTGCCCAGGGTGGAAGAAAGCTGCCCAGCCTCACCCATGCTGGGCAGAGCCCCCCCACTCCCTAGGCCCCTGCCCAGGCACAAGCCAACTGGGGTTCTGTCCTAGGTCCGCCCCGAAGACTGAACTGGCCCCTCCAAAATGCCTGCACTCCCACAGGTCCTCACAGCTCTGGAGCCAGCGGGGAGGGGTGGCCTGCCCTCTGCTAAGGAGCGCTCCCTGGGTGCCGGCCTGGCCCGGCCTCCTGGGGCCTGAACTCAGGTTACCTGAGCAGGAGAAGGAAGGTGGCCGCTGCCAGACTGTGGGCAAGGCAGAGAGGCTCAGAGCTGGGGCCAGACCCCCAAATGCCCCCTGCCTGGGCCTGCTACGGCCGCAGGGGACAAGTGGATGTGGCTTGGGGGCTGAGACTCCCCACTTCCCATGGTCCCTCAGGCTGGTGAGGGTCCAAAGTCACCATGATGCAGCCTCCACTGTGTGGTCACACACCATCCCCACCTCTTAGTCTGGGGGTGCTGGGGGCTACATTGTGCCCCCCGAAAAGATGTGCTCAAGCCCTAACCTCTACCCCACGAGTGACTTTTGGAAATAGGACGCTGAAGATGCCATTAGTTAAGATGAAGCTACATTGGGCGGAGGGGTGGTGGGGCTGCCATGGAGGGCACTGCAGTGGAGGCTGTTGCAGGGGGCATGGCAGTGGGGGCTGTCGCAGGGACCTTTGCAGTAGGGGTGGCAGAGCCAGCTTGGTTGCTGCTGCCCTTAGCCACTGCCTGACTGCTGCGTCACGGTGCCTGCCTGGACCCTCTCTCTCACAGGAAGGTGGGGAGCCAGGGCAAGGCATGGGGGCACCGTCAGCCACACGCAGGGTGGCAGCCTGAGCGTCCGCAGACTGGTAGGTGCACGCAGCGTCCTTGCGGTGATGGAGGCGGTGATGTGTGTGGGCTTTGGGATGTGGGGCTCCTGGCAGCCGGCGCAGCAGCCCCAGCCCGGCCTGACCCCGAGGCAGACCCGGAGAGTAGGTAGCAGTGCCCTTTCCATCCACACCACTCTCAGAAGGAAAAGCCTCCTCCTGGCCGGAGGTCTTGGGACACTAAAATCAGAAAGGAGGCCGGGATACCCTGTGCATGGTTATCAGTAGGATGAGCAACTCAAACCTCCAGGGCCTCAGCTCCTTCCTCTGTAACTGAGAGGACTCCCAGGCAGGGGTGCAGGAGGACTCAGGCTGGTGCGGGAGGACTCAGGCTGGTATGGGAGGACTTGAGCTGGTATGGGAGGACTCAGGCTGGTGCGGGAGGACTCAGCCTGGTGCGGGAGGACTTGAGTTGGTATGGGAGGACTCAGGCTGGTGCGGGAGGACTCAGCCTGGTGCGGGAAGACTTCAGCTGGTGTGGGAGGACTGGGGCTGGTGTGGGAGGACTCAAGCTGGTATGGGAGGACTCCGGCTGGTGTGGGAGGACTCAGGCTGGTGTGGGAGGACTCAGGCTGGTGCGGGAGGACTCGGCCTGGTACGGGAGGACTCGGGCTGGTATGGGAGGACTCAGGCTGGTGCGGGAGGACTTCAGCTGGTGTGGGAGGACTGGGGCTGGTGCGGGAGGACTGGGGCTGGTGCGGGAGGACTCGGGCTGGTGCGGGAGGACTCATGCTGGTATGGGAGGACTCGGACTGGTATGGGAGGACTCAGGCTGGTGCGGGAGGACTTGGCCTGGTGCGGGAGGACTTCAGCTGGTGTGGGAGGACTGGGGCTGGTGCGGGAGGACTCGGGCTGGTGTGGGACAGCATCACCATCACCGTCAGGGCGCCTGACTATTGGACTGAGCTTCACGAGTGTGATCACGTAGACATTGCCTCCCACTCCCCCGAGAAGCATTTCTCTGGTCGTTGTTTATCACCCAGGCTCTGAACCACGTTTGGCAGCCAAACTTCAGGGATATCCGTGTTAGTGTTTCCTAAGTCTTAGCAACCCCTCCCAGGCCTCGCCCAGCCCCAGGGAAATTCCGGGGACAGAGTGGGCTCAGGGGCGAGTTCCTGTTTCCCTCGGAACTTCCTGCAGGGCCGACGGGCGGGAAATGGAATGGGCCTGGGACGATTCTGGACCTCAGGCTCTTCTTCTGTCTGGGATGATGGCCCTGCCCAGGTCCTCCCAGCAGGCTTTCTTCCTGGATCTGGAAGACGCGCTCCTTTGTGAGCGCTGGCTCACTCCCTTGCCCGGGACGCATCTTCAGCCCTGGCAGGAATCCCTTGTGGGGAGGCCTCTGGGGCAGGACGGGGCAGGCCTGTCCCCACGCAAAGCCAGAATCCATGTAGGCAGCCCAGCCCAGGCTGAAGGAGGGCATTGGAGGAGGAAAGTCAGAGGCAGCCAGAGTAGGGGGCCCCGGGTGTCCCGCGCCCCGCCTGCCTCGTCCTGGGGAGTCCGCAGGAGGCCTCTGCGAGGGCAGCCTCTGTGTGCGCTTGGCTTAGGAACATGTGGAGGTGGTGCGTCCAGGCGGCCGGGGCCGAACCGTGCGGGACGAGCAGGACAGAGCCCTGGGCCCTCCCTCAGGACCCTCCGCAGACGCGGTCAGAGCACTCTGGCCGTCAGGGGTGGCCCGTTCAGCATGCGATCCCCCACGGCCAGCTCATCATGGGGTCCAAAGACCGCGGGAGGAGAATTCCCATTTAACGGAAAAGAAAGAGAGGCCCTGAGGGGCTGGCGGGGAAAGAGGCAGGGTCAGGTCCACCGTTCTGGGACCAGGTCCTTGTGCCCACCAGGGCCGGCTCTGTGCTCAGCGGTCCCTGTGGATGGAGGTTCCTTTTACGTGTGCGCACTTCAACCCACACAGCATCTTCTGGGATAGATCCTGAAAAAATCCCCAAAGCAGGCAAAGGCTTATCCACAAAGACCCCTGGTGGGTCTGCTCACGGCTGCAGAGGGCCACTGCCATCGGGTACGGCCACCCATGGGCTGGGCATGGCCTGGAGGGGCTCTGCGCCTGGGGCAGGTGTCACCCCCCCACGCCCCTGGCCACACCACCCCGCCCCCGTCAGGAACTGGCCTGGACCCCTGGCCTGGACCCCTTCCCTGAACTTCCTGCCCTTAACAGGGGACTAGCCAGAGGGGCTCAGCCCTTGCGATCCCCGACCCGCAGTCGTCTGACAGGGGCGCACGCCTCCCGGGGGCCTGGTGTCACTGAGGCAGGGCTGGCCTGGCTCCTGAACACCTGCCTGATCCGTGTCTAAGCCTGGCCCCCCACTCAGGGCAGGCCTGGCCACCACCACGGAGGTGCAGCTCGCGTCTGGCCTCTCTGCACCCTGAAAACAGTCTCCTATTTTTCTGATTATAGAAGTTACGCCTGGTCCGTAAGAAATGGGTGCCATAGAAAAGGTGGAGAAACCTTCACTGGCCCAGACCCTCTCAGTACTCAGGGGACGGCTGTCGCGAGAGCAGCAGATGCCGCTGAGCCCGGAGGGTGTGTGGGTGGCTCAGACCCCCAAGGGCCGGCCTGGGGGCTGCCTGAACGGGGAGCGGTGCAGGCTGGGGCTCTGACGTGGGGGCCCCGCAGCTATGACCGCTTGTCTCAGGCGGCCAAGCAGCCTCAGGGCCCTGCACCGACGTCACGCTCCACCCTCACTGCCTGGGTCCCTGAACACTCTAGGAACAAGGGCCCCATGTTTCAGGGTGTCCCTGCACGTGACCAGGGGTCCTGACCCAGGAGAAATCCCCACAGATGTGGGTGGACCCCAGGGTGGGGGAAGGGTGGGGAGGGCGGCCGCTCCTGGCAAGACCTCCGGGTCCCAGCTGGCTGCCCAGAAGAGCTGGAAATGCCCCCAGATCAGGGAGTGCCCTGGGCGTTGAGGAGGGGTGCTGGGCGGGGGGTCAGAGGGGCCCTGCAGACTGGGGGACCCAGGCCTGAGCCCCAATGTGGGAGCGGCCAGGGCTGGGTGTAGAGGCCCCCGAGGCACCGCCTTCCGCCTAATAATAGCTCCGTGCCCTAGCAGCCGCCGCGGCTATTTATAGAGTCCCCTCCCCAGCCCTGCGTGACTCAGCCGGCCCGCTGGGGGTTGGGGGCTGGGGGCTGCACCGGGCCGGGGAGCGCCGGGCGCAGGTGGTGGGAGAGGGGGTGGCGGGGCCCAGTGGGACACCCGCAAGGCCGCCGTGGTGGCCGGTGGGCTGAGCAGCCTGGGCCACAGGTCCCCCACCCCCGCCCCCACTCTGACAACCAGCTCCTCCCCCGACCTGCAGCAATGGAAAATCTGATGTCAGACAGCAAAGAATGTGGCCTGGCCTTCACCTCCCGGGAAGCGGCGCCGCCCTGCGCCCGAGGGGCCCCCGGGCTGGCACCTCCTAGAGCCTCGTCCAGCATCCTGGGCCCCCAGCCCTGTCCTGAGCCCCACTGCTGTCCCACCTGGTTGGCTCTGGGGTCTCGCCCTGGGCCTGGGGTCTGCACCTGGCGTGTCCTGACACCTTCCCCAGGGTGGGTCCCCCTGACCTTCTAGGCCCACCAGCGGTGACCCAGGGACTCCTTTGTCACCAGAATGGCTCCTTGGGTGGGGGAACACAGAGCCAGGGGGCCGGAGCCTCCCAGGGTCGGGGGGAGGCCCTGATTCCCGCACTCCTCAGGGCTCTGTAGGAGAAGAGGAGGGCCATGGCAACAGAGAGCCTGGTGTGTGTGTGTGTGCGTGTGTGTGCATGCACGTGTGTGTATGCAGGTGTGTGTACACACGTGTGTGCGCGGGTGTGTACGTGTGGGTGCTTGTGTAGGTGTGTGTGTGCACGCGTGTGTATTCTTGGGTCAGATGTGTACACAAATGTGGGTGCATATGTCTGCCCATGTGTATGTGCCCCTGTCTGCACGTGTATGTGCACGCAAGTGTATACACAAGCATGCATATGGGCACGTGTGTCTGTGCACATACCCCAGGCCTCCAGAGGTGAGCAGAAGGTTGGTGGAGTATTTTGGAGACTGGCCAAGTCCCTGCCGCGTGGGAAGCTCCTCCCCCATTTTCCTGTCCTGGGGGGAAAACTGGGTCCTTCAGCACCTGCTGGTCACATGGAACCCCCGGACCAGTGTCCCCTCCCGCTGCCGGCCACCTTCCCGGCCCAGCCAGGGCTCCTGGGTGCCCCTGTCCCTGTGTGATGAGGTTCTGGTCACAGGGAGAGATGGTGGGCAGCTCTCGGGGGCCCTCACAGGTGGGGCATGGGGGCATGGAGGGGAGGACTCTGCAGTGGGCAGAGTTGGAACCCACCGCGATGCCTGGAGCTGGGGTCACGCGGGGCGCTGGGGCGGACCACCCGAGACCCTCAGCCCCACTGCAAGGGCAGGCCTCAGCATCTCAGCATCGTGGGGTCCGGCGGCCACACACCCCAAGGGACGCAGCTCTAGTGCACCCCCTTTTACGGCCTGGGGGAAGACAAGAGTCCAGGGTTTTCTCGGCTCTCCAGTTACTTCTCCCTACCCTTTCCCTGGTGCCCAGCTGCCTTCTAGCTGTGGGGTTTGCGTTCCCATCTATCTCCCAGGATGAGGCCGGTAAGGAAACAACTCTGCTGGCCTTAGTCTGGATTCATGCGTCTGAAAAGCCTGATGTTTGTTTTCTTCTTCAAGCGCTAATATGCTTTTAAATTTCAGGAAGAAAATTGCATCCTGAAGATGGATAATAGCAGTAAATTATACCTTGTTGATCTTGCTTTAAGAAATTTTTTTTAACTGCCAAGTCTGGCTTTAATGAAGTAAGAGGAAATAAAAAGAGTTACAAAAAGCCATTTTCTAGAATGAAAGCGTTGTCCTGCTTTTCATTAACTTCAGAGTCGCTTAGATAAAGGTTGCATCTCCTGTGGCTGGCGGCCCCTGCTGCAGGCGCTCCTCAGGTTCCCACAAAGACGCCCCAAAGCATGAGAAGGTGCACAACCCCCTCCCATAAAGGCGAGGGCCCCCCAGCTCCCACAAGACCCGGGAGGGGCTTTCCGTTGGCTGCAAGATGAGCGGAGACGGGTCCAACGTGGGGAACGCTGCACCCTCGAGGAGCCGCCTGGAAAGAGGGGGGCAGCTCGGGCCAGCAGCAAGCCAAGCAGCTGTCCCCATCCACGGGCTGCATGCCCCGACTCCCCTGCGGAGCCCGCAGCTCCCAGATAACAAGCCTGGGCCACGGCGGCTGGGTGGGGGCGGGGCAGTGCTGTGGGTTGAGCACAGGACCCAGCACAGGCGCCTGGCTGGGGCAGGGGCCGAGAGGGCCGGGGGCCCCAGCCGCATGGGGCCTCTGGGCTCTGCCTGGCCGCTGCCCGGGAGGGGCGCGCCGATCCGTATGTCCTGCCGCTGCACCTGCGAGGATGTCTCCCGTTTGTGGATGGCAGAACACACACTGCACACGTCCATGCAATGCAAACACCACACACACACACACACACCTGCATACACGTGCCTGCGGGGCTGGGAGGAGGGTCCCACATCAGGAAAACACACAGCCTCGTGCCGGTGGTCAGACTAGAAGAAAACACCTGGGACCCAATGTGCTAAAGCAGTCGGAAGGAAATCCAGAAATCCACGAAACGTCAGAACAGAATAAGGAGCCATGAACCTGTGACAGAAGAGGGCTGCCGTGGGCAGGGGGCACTGCGCCACGGGAGGAAATGGCCTGGGTTTACAAGGAAGGATAAACGTCTGGTGCTGTAGGTTTTGAAAAATGAAATGAAATAAAATAAATAGTAAAACAAAATAAAATAACTTTTGGACTGCTGTGAGGGAATTTCCAGTCTCTGAACGGGTTTAACACCAAGTTTGAACGAGCTGACTTAGAAGATACCGTATCATGTATAGAACACACTTTCTTGCAAGCACATATTAAATCTTCATAATTGTTCATGTGCTAGGTCTTAATAAAGCCTCAATAATTCCAAAACATTGTTCTTATAGCGAACACGCTTTTTTTACATGAATGAGATAAACTAGAAATGAGTTAGGGCAGAGTGGTCACCACCTGTCAGGGGCCTGGCATGCTGAGGGGGCCGCTGAGCATGCACTGACCCTGACAACAGCAAGTGACCCCTTTGGACAGGAGGCAGAGGCCAGAGAGGTTCAGCGGCTCATTCGAGACCCAGGTGAGGCCATGGGTGGACAGGTGGATGGC
Source organism: Tamandua tetradactyla (assembly GCF_023851605.1). NCBI lineage: Eukaryota > Metazoa > Chordata > Mammalia > Pilosa > Myrmecophagidae > Tamandua > Tamandua tetradactyla. Next base: position 95,052,312 of record NC_135339.1, on the reverse strand, counting down.
CAGGACAGGTGATGGGTAGGATGGGCAGATGGACAGGACAGGTAGATGGATGGGGTGGGTGTCAGGCTGGGCAGGTGTCAGGCAGGACAGGTGATGGGCGGGACAGGTGATGGGCAGGGCTGGCAAGCTCTCTCAGGGCCTCCCTCTGCCCTGCTGAGTTACCTGCCCGTGCCGCTCACGGACAGGCTCTCAGCCCTCAGACGTTTGAAATAGAGCCCCTGAAATGGTCACTGGACCCAAGAGGTTGTTGCTGCTGCACTCACAGGGTGCTCAGGAAATAACAAAAATGAACATCATACACGATAAAACTTCTGGGATGCGCCCAGCATTGTTCCAGAGGCGGGCTAGTGGATGTACATAGTATCATTAAATGAGAATGACAATCCACGAATTAACTCTACAGCTGTGGTCAAAGTGCATGACATACAAAACACATCTGGGGAATCAGCTGATCATACTGAAAGCAAAAAAAGTCAAAATTGATCAATAAATCCAACTGCTGGACTTCTGCGAAAATAAATGGTAATAAGTAAAGAAACCCATGGCAAATAGAATCAAGAAAATGAAAGAAAGTATAACTAAACAAAAGTAGAATACAATAGACACGGAGTTAAAAATATGAAAACCCCAATAAAATAATTTTAAAATATGTATAAATTATCAAATCAGGGCGGGCCACAGTGGCTCAGCAGGCAGGAATGCTTGCCTGCGATGCCAGAGGACCTGGGTTCAATTCCCGTGCCTGCGCACGTAAAAAAAAAAAAAAAAAAAAATTATCAAATCAACTCAAGAAAAACTAGCGAGACTAGACAGACCAATAACTACAGAGATTTTTTTTAAAGTGTTACCTGAGAATTGCCTCTAAATAAGGGTTCCATAGTTTATCCTTTCAAACATTTAGGGAATAACCAGTTCTCATGCAATACAAGCTTTTCTGATAACAAGAAAAAAAGTTCCAATTCACTTTATGCGGCTAGCATAGCCTTGACTGGAAAGTAGAAATTATCCAAAAAAGGAAATTGTAGACCATCCAGATGCAAAATTCATAAAGGAAAACTAGCAAATCAAATTCAACAAGATATGGAAAGCATAAACTCTGAGGTCCAAATAGGCCTTCTCCCCGGAATGCAAGGACAGTTTAGCTTCAGAGCGTAAGCCCCACGACAGCCGAAGGTCAAGGGAGGGAAATCTCACATCTCGGGGAATGCCGGAGGCGTCGGAGAAAGCTCCAACGTCACCCTCAACCTTCTTCGCGAGCTCTGAGCAGGAAAAGGCACAAGGGGACAGGGCATGCCGCGGGAGCAGCCGTCCTCGCCCACATTGAACCCCAGCCCGGGGAAACCCAGCGGGCCCGGCGGTGCTCGGGGTCGTGGAGCAAGGGCACAATGCCGGGGGAGCTGGGAGAAGGGAGGGCATGTATCAGGGGCTGCCTGGGCAGATCATGGGCTGCACGTGGGGGATACCAGCCCCGAGGCTCACCGCGCGTGGGTTATCCGCTGTGCCAGCGCCCTGTGCTCGGTCGGGTCCCCAAGGCGCTCCTGCCCCCATGGAGAGCCCTCTGCAAGAAACAGCAGCTGTTAGATTTCCTTCTCTCCGGGGAATGTGTCAGCATTTCCCAAGAATGTTCTAGAGGCCAGAGCTCGCTCTTCCACGAGGGATCCTTTGCCCCTACAGGCTTGGGGACATGACAAGCACAGCACGCCCTGCCCGGCCTGTCGCGTGTGTGGCATCTGCCTGGGGACCAGCTTTCCTCCGCTGCCCCGTCCAGTACCCGCGGGCCCCTGGGTTCGGCCACCTGCATCACAAAAGCGCGCCAGGCCTGGCCCCGCGGAGGCCAACTTGGGGGCGGCTGACCCTTGCCCTCGTGCTCACCTCAAAGGCCAGAGGCACAGGGCTGGGCTGTGGGCGTGACGGCCCCAGGCCCGCGTAGGGGACACTGGGCTCCCGGGAGCCGCTCCAGGGATGTGCTGCCCACGGACAGCACGCAGGGGAGACTCGTGGCCGGTCCTTGGAGGTCCCCAGTGCTGGTGGGAGCTGGGCGAAGAGAGTCAAAAGCTGAGGAGGCCTGAGGCACAGGGGGTCCTCCGGTGAAGGGGCTCCAGCGTCGATTTGCAGAGTTGATTCTGCTGACCACTTGGGGCCCAGAGTCCCCGGCGGACCCAGTGGGTGCCCCTGTACAGGCTGGTGACAGGGTCTCCGGCCGCACAGGGGACCTAGGAGTCTCAGGGATAAGCTGCTGCTGCCTGGGCATGGAGGTTCTGGCACGCCCCTTGCAGAGACCGGCTTGGCACTTCACAGCTTGCATCCTGAATCACAAGGAGGAAGGCAAGACCCCGGGGAGCCACGGTGGGGGGCGCCAGCCACCTCCAGCAGTCCCCAGCTCAGGAAGTGCCTGAGCCTTCTTCTTGGGTGCAGTCGGCCTCAGACTAGGGTAAGTTCAGCAGCACAGTCCACCTGCTGATCAGCCAGGTGAAGGCACGTGGACGCGGGCTGCTGGGCGCGAGGGCACGGGGTGCTGGGCGCGCAGGCGCAGGGTGCTGGGTGCGTGGCGTGGGGTGCTGGGCGCGAGGGCACGGGGTGCTGGGCGCGAGGGTGCGGGGTGCTGGGCGTGTGGCGCGGGGTGCTGGGCGCGAGGGCGCGGGGTGCTGGGCGCGTGGCGTGGGGTGCTGGGCGCGAGGGCACGGGGTGCTGGGCGCGAGGGTGCGGGGTGCTGGGCGTGTGGCGCGGGGTGCTGGGCGCGAGGGCGCGGGGTGCTGGGCGCGTGGCGCGGGGTGCTGGGCGTGAGGGCGCGGGGTGCTGGATGCGTGGCGCGGGGTGCTGGGCGTGAGGGCGCGGGGTGCTGGATGCGTGGCGCGGGGTGCTGGGCGTGAGGGCGCGGGGTGCTGGATGCGTGGCGCGGGGTGCTGGGCGCGAGGGTGCGGGGTGCTGGGTGCGTGGCGTGGGGTGCTGGGCGTGTGGCGCGGGGTGCTGGGCGCGAGGGCGCGGGGTGCTGGGCGCGTGGCGCGGGGTGCTGGGCGTGAGGGCGCGGGGTGCTGGGCACGTGGCGCAGGGTGCTGGGCGCGAGGGCGCGGGGTGCTGGGCGCGTGGCGCGGGGTGCTGGGCGCGAGGGCGCGGGGTGCTGGGCGCGTGGCGCGGGGTGCTGGGCGTGAGGGCGCGGGGTGCTGGGCACGTGGCGCAGGGTGCTGGGCGCGAGGGCGCGGGGTGCTGGGCGCGTGGCGCGGGGTGCTGGGCGCGAGGGCGCGGGGTGCTGGGCGCGAGGGCGCGGGGTGCTGGATGCGTGGCGCAGTCTGCTGGGCGCGAGGGCATGAGCTTCTGGGCGTGAGGGTGCAGCTCTGCTCCACGGCAAGCAGCTTCTAATTCTCCATGAGAATTTCTGCCTTCCTGAAGGTTTTTCTGATTTTTGAGCATTTCACAGTTTGTTTTTTAATATTTTTATTGAGAAATCTTCGCACACAAGCACCCCATACATGGTGTACAATCAGTGGCTCACATTATCATCATACAACTGTGTGTTCATCACCATGACCATTTTTAGAACATTTGCATCACTCCAGAAAAAGAAATAAAAGAAAAAAAAACCCATACCTCTTATCCCTACCTCTCATTGATCACTAGTATTTCCATCTACCCAATTTGTTTTACCCCTTATCCGCCTTATTATTTTTTTATTTGTTATTCATATTTTTTACTCATCCGGCCATACCCTGAATAAAAGGAGCATCAGACACAAGTTTTCACAACTACACAGTCACATTGTAAAGTCTATATCATTGTACAATCGTCTTCAAGAATCAAGGCTACTGGAACACAGCTCCACAGTTTCAGGTACTTCCCTCCAGCCACTCCAATACACCATGAACTAGAAAAGGATGTCTATATAATGCATAAGAATAACCTCCAGGATAACCTCTCTACTCTGTTTGACATCTCTCAGCCACTGAAGCTTCATTTTCTCTCATTTCTTTCCTCCCCCTTTTGGTCAAGAAGGCTTTCTCATTCCCTTGATGCCAGGTCCCAGCTCATCCCAGGAGTCCTGTTCCACGTTGCCAGGGAGATTTACACTCCCGGAATTCATGGCGGGGGAGGTTAATGGGTTCATTTGCCACATCAGCTTAGAGAGAGAGGCCACATCTGAGCAACAAAAGAGGTTCTCAGGGGATGACTCTTAGGCCTTATTTTAAAGTTATGCTTTGCAGGACTAAGTTTCATAGGGATAAACCCCGAGATTGAGGGCTTGGCCTATTGATTTGGTTGTCCCCACTGCTTGAGAAAATATCAGGAATTCTCCAAATGGGGGAGTTGAATTTTTCCCTTTTCTCCCCATTTCCTCAAGAGGACTTTGCAAATACTTCTTCATTCACTGCTCAAATTAAGGTGGGATATATTGGGGTATCACACTAACTTGGACAAACCAACAAGATCTCACGCCTTGTTCAAGATTCCATATACTTATGGTGTTCAACTAAACTGACCATACAAGTTAGGTAATGTGCTACTCGAGATACCATGGACTTTTTTTGGGGGGAGGGGCGCATGATCTGGGAATGAAACCTGGGTCTCCCACATGAAAGGCGAGCATTCTACCACTGAACCACCCGTGCACCCCTCAAAATATTAATTTTCTACCACATAAATGTCTCTCCTTTGGCCTCACACAGAAGTTGAAGTTTTGAAATATGGATGATGTCATCCTTTTCCTGTATTCCGATCTGTCCCAGTCCCATCCTATCAGCTTCATTCGTATCTCTAGATGGATGATGTCATCCTTTACCTGTATTCTGATCTGTCCCAGTCCCATCCTATCAGCTTCATTCGTATCTCTAGATGGATGATGTCATCCTTTTCCTGTATTCCGATCTATCCCAGTCCTGTCCTATCAGCTTCATTCGTATCTCTAGATGATGTCGGACCCTTTTCAGCTTTTTGAACAGTTTCCGCATGGGGCAGTGCTGACTTTCCTAGCAGAGCTCTAAGTCTGAGTCTCAGGTGTCACAGAAACACACGAGGTTTCTGGGAACGATCAGGTTATATACAAACAGCTCAGCATCTCAGAACTTAGGAATAGTAGTTACACCTCCTGACTGTTTGCGATGCTGTAAGAGTTTACTATCCGGGCCTCAGTACAGTAGGCCCCAGCCTGACAACCCATGCACTTCGGTTCACCGAGCTTGTAGATTATACTTAGTCCACATGAGTGGGGCGTGATAATGTTTCTCTTTTTGTTTCTGACATTTCATTCAACAAACAGTCCTTAAGCTTCTTTCCCCTAGTTGCATGCCTCGCCACTGCATTCCTTCTTGTGGTGTGTGGTATGTGTTGTTTGTTTTTGCTGCTTGGCGGGTCCTGCAGAGCTTCTGCCTAAATAACCAAACCAGGTTTGGGGCTCAGAGTTGGCAGAAGGTGGGCGGTTCCAGCCGGGAGAAGCACAGATAGGGGCGCTGAGAGCAGAGCCCCCAAGGCTGCGTCCCCCTGGGGGACAAGCCCCTTTCTCGCCATCGGGGATCTCACTGGGGTGGCCACAGCAACCAGCTTGCTGGGAGAGCTGGGGGCGAGCACAGCCTGGGAAATCGAGTCAGGGGCCAGGTGGCGGGGGGGGCCTATTCCTGTGCCTGCGGTCAGGGAAGGCCAGTCTTGTTCAGGGTGTGGGTGGCGGGTGTGGAAGGGGTCATGGGACAACTGTGGCTCCAGGCTCACCCTGGGGTGGTGGGGGGCCAGCATGTCCAGCCAGGGTGCCAAACGGGCAGGCTCAGGGCCTCCAGGTATGGGGGCTCCCAGGAAGGGTTCCAGGGCCCAGGCTGTGGTCAGGATGGGCCGACCCCTGGGTGCTGGGCCATGGGCATCTTCAGCCAGGTGTTTGGGGGAGGAGGCGACCCTGCCAGGCTCAGAATTGCTCTCTCCAGGGGAGCCCCCTGCCCCTCTCAGAGCCCAGGCTCCGCTGGGAAGAGCGTCCGTCAGCCCAGCTCGTGGCACGTCTCGGCCAGTGCCCTCCGTTGCGGTTTCCGAGGCGCTTCGCCCAGCACTCCTGTGCTCCCACGGCCTCCTGGGGCCTTTAAATATCCCTGCCAAATTGAGATGCTGGCCACCCACTGAGAGGGATGACGTCCTGCCCTTGGGCCCACAGGACAATTTCTGCCTCACCATCTTCACGGGACTCGAGAGGAGAGAGGACTGAAGCCGCGTGCCCCGTGTGGTAAGGACGAGCGCCACGGCAGGTCCCTCCTGACCCCGGGCCTGGCACCTTGGCTCAGCCCTCACCCAGCGCCCTGGGAGCCGAACTGCCATGACTCCCTGTCAGCGGGGCTGGAAGTGGCGGCCACAAGGACGTCCAAGTGTTGCCTGTGCCCGCGCTGGCTCTCGGGCTCCCGGGGCCCAGGGGCAGCAGCAGCCTGCGGAGCCTCCCTTGCCCTCCCCAGCGCCTCACAGCTCACCCCATCCTCCGAGGGCGGGGCTCGGGCTTCTGCACTGAGGGACCCCCCCACCCCGTGCTCGTCACTGTGAAACATCACCCGAGCTGTGGCCACGGCGTGGAGCAGTGTGTGCCCCCGGAAGGGGCTGCACTGGCCCTCCATGGACAGGGATGGGTGGGCTGCAGGGGGCCCTGGGGAGGCCAGTGGGACCTTCCCACTCTACCTGGGGGCTGAGGGGGGGCAGGCAGCTACGCACGCAGGTGGGCTGCTGGGCGTGTGAGCGTGCTGCTCAGGAACCTGCCTGTCCCAGGTGAAGTCACCTGCAGCCCCCGGGCGCCTCCTCGGTCCGTCTCCTCAGAAGCCCCCTGGGCCAGCCGCCTGCATCCTGGGAAAGCCCCTTGGGGCGGGGCCCTGCTCCCGGCGAGGCCCCCCACCCACCCACGCAATGTGCGGGCAGGGCTGGGGCCGCTGTGTGACACACTGGGGCCTGGCCCCCATCTACCATCACGCCCTCCCCCCTGCCCCTGCCCTGCTCCCCATAAACACGCGCCCTCACAGGCACCCACAGGCCCAGCGGCCAGCCTGGGTTTCACGAAGGGGGAGGGCCCAGGGGTCTCCTGGGGCTTCCATGGGCGGCGTCCTGGGCCCCCCCGGCCCTTCTGCTCTGCCTCCTGCACCCACCAGCCTGAACGCACTTGTAAACTTGGCATTTGTGGGAACTCAGGCTGTTATTTTTATCTGAGATTTGGAGGCTCTCTATCAAAAACAAGCTGCCTCGGGGTCAGAGGCTGGAAATACTCACCCGAAGCAGGGCCTGTGCCCTCTCCTGGCCTCGGGCAGTCCCAGGGGGCCAATTGGCACCGTGTGGGGGGTGGAGAGGCCAGGGGAAGGGCCTGGGCACCTCTGGGCCCTAAGCTGACCACCCCAGGTAAGCTTCTGGGTGCGTCCTCAGGGCCTGGTGAGGCTCTGCTGGACAGGGGGTGGCCAGGACCCGGGGGCCTGCACCCTGCCTCGCCCACCGGCTCTGGTGTCCTCTGGCCCAAGGCTCCCTGCACTGGGCTCAGCTGCCCAATGCGAGGGCACAAGGCACTGGGCCTGGTTGCTGAGGGGCCACTGCTCCCATAGGGCCGGCCAGGCGAGGGCGGGCAAAGGGCTGGCAGGGGCCGGACATGAGGCCGGGAAGAGGGGCTGGTGGCTGATGGGAAACTCCGGCCCTGCAGGCTCCCTGGAGCCCCTGCTGTGGACCCCGCTGCCCTCTCCTGGCCGCAGGGTGTGGCCATCTCGCAGGGAAACCAGCTGCAGAGGGGCAGTCCTGACACAGGACACGCTAGCTCTAGAGGGCTGCCTACTGGTGACTTCTCCCGGGCTTCAGGGTCAAGCCACAGGTTGCCCTTCCGGGCAGGACAGAAGCCTGGGGTTGTGGCTGCTTCCTTCTTTGGAGCACGTAGGGATTAAAGCCCCACTCCCCCACCACCTCACACTCCCGGCCCCACTCCCCCCTTCCCCCAGCCCCGCTTCCCCAGCCCCCTGCCCCCCCGGCACCCCGTCCCAGGCTGCGAGGTGGGTGGCACTGGGCAGTGCACTCCCAGGGATCAAAAGACTCATAAAAACATCATCTGGGTAAATCCTTAATAATCGACCTTTCCAAGACATCAAGAGATAAATCTAAAAAAAGATTTCTTTTGCCATTGACTCATCTTGGCCTAAATATCGTGGGAAATTTCCATGACTTCTTGCAGCAGTGCGGGTGCCACGGCACTGGGAGAGGAGGCGAGAAAACCAAGGGAAGGAAGGGGAGGCACAAGGCAGCGGCTGTCCTCGCAGGACCCAGGGCTGGTGGGGGTGTTGAGGCAACGCTCGGGGGTGTCTGGGGGCATGCGTGGAGGCACCAGGAGCAGCGTGCTCTGGAAAGTCCTGTGCAAGACCCCTTCTCACAGCTGCACCGCGGCCCCTCTCCTGCACTTGCCTAGATGCCCTTCCGAGAGAGAAAGCCTCTTTGGGTCACCCCTGCTGGGGGCAGCCCCTCCGCCCCTGCCAGGACACAGGCCATTCTTTGTGTGCTTTCCAGAAATAGGGTGGAAATAAACCCATGAAAGAAGACCCTGTGTCTCTCTGCAAGTTGGGGGACCATAATGGGCCTGGAAAGTCTAGTTTTGGGGTTCCCCAACCTGGGATGGTGGGAGAGCAAACTCAGACCTCATTCTTCCCACGAGGTGCTGGCGTCTAGTCCTGTTTTGTCCGTGCAGTGATCAGGGCCCTCGCTGTGTCCTTCGACACCTACAGTGGGCAGCTCTGCGTCCTGCAGAAACAAGGCCCAGCTGTGGCCTGTGCAAACGCGGGGATGGAGCCCGTTTCGGGGGGTGGTGCCCCCCATGGCATCCCTCTGCATCTCCCTGCGTCCCCTTACGTCCCTCTGTGTCCGTCCATGTCCAGCGGTTGCCCTGGCGCTCAGGGATGGGGTGGGGGCGTGCTGGCAGGCTCCCAGGCTCCAGACCCCCAGGGTGACCCCACTCTGCAGTGGACAAGTGCCACAGCAGGGACCCCAAGGGGCCTTCCAGACCCCAATCCAGCCCAGGCTTGCCTTCCTGGCCTCTGGCATTTTCAAAACATCAGCCTCTGCCCTCCTTTCACACTGCAGAGCTCTCTGCAGGTGCCCTCCTGGAAACAGACTCGGGGAGCTGGTGGGTTCAGAAGGGGCCGGAATCCTGGAGTCTGGGGAAGGAGGGGGCTGCCTCAGGGCAGGGTGGGGCGGGTGGGGGGCTGGGCCCAGGACCCCTGCCAGGGCTGCATCTGCACCCCACGTCCTCTTCCTTGGTGCCGGGGGCAGCCCAGACAACACACGTCAGCGAAAGAGCGTGCACACACGTCATTCTTAATCCCACAAACCCAGCAGCAGGGTAGAGGCAGCCCCACCACTGAGAGCGCCTCCCTGGCTTCCAGGGCTTCCAGGGCTTCCCGAGAGCGACCTCAGAAAGCTTCGCTTAAACGGAGGCGGCCACTGGGCGTGCAGCCCCCACGTCCCCTCCCTGCCAGGCTGGCTGCGGCCAAGGCTCCCGCACGCAGGCAGCCCCCTCCCAGCCTCACCGGCTCCTGCATCTGGGGGCCACGGCCCAGGGGTCGGGTACTTTGTTTTTCCACAGCATGCTGCTGGGTGGAAACCTACCTTCGGGCCGCGCCCGTGGGAATTCATTGCATATCTGAAACTCATCTCGTGTTCCAGTTCTTTCCTGTGAAACCTTTCCAGGGCTTCTAAAGAGAAGGATTGAAAATAGGCCATCCAAGCACCACAGGGAGGCATGGCCCAGCTACTGTTCAGAAAGGGATACCGGTGCCCGATGGCACATGCCCCCCACCCCACCCTGCGCAGGCCGGGGCACCTGCTGGCCAGGCTGTCGGGCCCTCTTGGAGGTGAGGGCATCACCCGCCACGTTTGATTCTTGGCGGTGTCTGCAGAAAGGTGCCTCCCACTTCTCCAAATGTCCCTGTCCCCATCTGGGCTCCTCGCTCTGTGTCCTTGCCACCTTGGTCACTCCCGGCTCGGGGCGGGCCTGTCCTGCCAGGTCAGCCTGGCAGCGCGGCTGCGAAGTGGTCTTCGCAGTTCACAGGACTCGATCTGGGATAACCGCTGAGGGCTCCCCGCCCCCACCCCACTCTTTGAACTGCCCCAGAACTGTGTTCTCAAGAACTTAGGCTTTCTGTGTGGACGAAAGGAAACACAGCTGAATTATGGGGGTTAAAACCCACACAGAAGACAAAACCAAACCTCCCTCTGGTAGCTCTGTCATCAGAAGGGTCTAGAAACAGTGAGGCCCACGCGGTAGCCAAGAGGGCGGAGTGCTTTGTGGGGGAGCAGCTGACCCCAAGTGTGCAGGCAGCAGGCACAAGAGAGCCCGGGTGCCTGGGCATGGCAGGGGGAGGGGGCTGGCCAGGGCATCGGGAGCTGGCCGGAGGGACAAAGGGTCAAGTCAGTCCCATTGACCGAAGAGGGTGCGATCTGACACTGAGGACCAAACTGCCATTTGCAAAACCCATCCAACAGGTGAGAGTGTGAGAGTTTATCATCGCACACACACAACCTAACAGGCCTTCTTGGTAAGTGATAGGAAGCAATTCATTATCTTGCAAACTGTCAATGAAGAGAAAGAACAAGTGCCTGGCGCCCCTTTTCCCTGTGAGCTGGGCCGCCCACTGGAGACACATCATCTCTGTGGGTGACTCTGCTCTGCCCAGCCTACGACTCAGAGGGCGAGTCAGCAGATGAGGGATTTATGGGATTATGGAAGAAGAGTGTGAAGCAGGGAAGAAGGAATGTTGTTCTGAACTCTTAGAAGCATGGCCACTTCCGCAGATGATCTTTTGGAGCAGAAGAAAGCTCCTTGGCATTTACGGCGAGGGGTGGGTGGCACGGGCAGGGAGGGCAGTGACCAACAGCTGAGCTGCAGAGAGGAAGGATGTGACAAAGGGAGGGTATGGCAGGACAAGGAGTTGCTGCAAAGGAGTAAAAGCATGACAGGATTAAAATCCACAAGGAAGTGAGAAGGACCCACAACTGAATTGGGCAGGAGGCTTGTTCTCAGGAAAGGGTGCAAGGGCTGGGGGTGAGGCGGGACAGGTGGGGGAGGGGTGGGGGAGGGGCTGGTGTCTGGTCAGGGTGACAAGCTTCCAAATGTGAATCAAAAATAAGGGAAATGACAGTAACAACCAAGGGCAGAGGGAACAAGGACATTTTGAGTAACAAAAAAAAAAAAAAAGAGGCTAAACTGCAATGAAAAGGAGAAGCCAACATTTCAAAAAGCAAGGGTAATGAAAAACCATATAGCATCCAAGTATGGAAAACAGACTATTTACAGCCACACAAACCAGACAGGCCTCCGACTTCTGGCTAAAGTGACGGCTTTCTGTTGAGCTCACTCTAGCAGGCAATGGCCGGCATAGCTGGGTATAAGACCCTTGACATAGTTTTGCCTCAAAAGTCTGTAAATTTTGCTCCATTGCTCCTTATCATTTAGTAATATATTTAAAACTGACATTAGGATGATCATCATTCTAGCAGAGCCTCACTCTACCCACGCATCCTTGAAGACCTGCTTTGGAGACAGAAAAGTGAACGAGAGGTCACTGCTCTCAGGCCCCCGGGACAAGAACCCCGCAGCCTGGTCTCCCGGGGCCTGCCACGGCCCAGGCCACACTCACCTGCGTCCCCTTGCTTAGTGGGCCCCGCTCTTCCCCAACTCCAGGACGCCTTTCTCTGGCTGCGTCCTCCCCTGACCGCAGGCGCCGTCTCTGGCCTTGGACGCCATGCAGCTGGGTGCTGAGAGCGCCTGTCCGCGCCGCCGAGGCCGAGACGCCGTGGTGGAATCTCTGAACAAGGAGCTGCTTCTCTCCCATCTCAAAAGCACCGCTGCCTGTAGAATAGTGGTGTCCGCATTCCTTGTCCAAAACTCAAATACTGCTTTTTGGCAGCATGAAGACTCACGTGGAGCAGTGTAAGTCATTCATTTCTAGAGAAGATAGATGTGCCGGCCAGTCCCTCTTCCCCCCACGTTGGGTGCTTTATGCTGATCTGGCTGCAAACCCGGCACCTGTGGAGTCCGAAGAGGCTGGAGCACCTGAGAGCCCCCGAGGGCACACAACCAGGTGTGGGCAGCCAGGGCTGGGCTCCAGGACTTGTGCAAATTTTCCTTCCTTCTTTGCACTTTGTTAGGCTTTCTGTACTGATTATCTATCACCTTCAAGATTGGAGAAATGTCACAGCAGGAAATCCAATGCCATGTGCCCCAGGTCTCTGGGTCTAAACCTATAAGTGTGTAAAAAGCCGCAGGGGGAGTGCACGGGTGGCCCAGTGGTAGGTGCCCACCTGCCACACGGGACACAGTGCCCGGTGCATGGTCCATGCCCCTCCTCGCCAAAAAAAAAACCCACAGGTGAAGCACCACAAAGCATTCAGCAGGTAACAGGGCCGTGGGACAGTCTCCTCCTTCTATTTTATGACATTTTACACTTTCTATAAAAAGCTGTAAATATTACTATTTTTCCTTTCCATTTTAAAATGTATTGTGGCAACATTCGTATGTCACGAGCCTCCCACCTGCACCCCGTTGACGTGCTCGGTTCAGGGGCGAGCATCGGTCCCAGCGCGTCCTGCCATCAGCACCGGCTGCCGGGATGTTCCATCACCCATTGAGCAACGCCTCCCGCATTCGAGCTGCCAGTATGTTCAAAGTGGAAACGATTCCCACTTAAAATGGAAAGACACAGAGAGGCAGACGGGGAGCGCTGCACAGGGAAGGAAGTCGTGTCCTGCCCCTTTCCTCCCAGCTGCCCTCGTGTGGCCACGGCGGGGAAGCGGCCTGCGCCTGGGGATCCTCTCCTCGTGGGCAGCTCGGCCTTGTGGGGCAACGCCGGAGACCGCGTGCACGGTCTGCCGGGCCACGGGGCGCATGAGGCCACCTGTGTGTGCACAGAGGTGCGGGCGAGGGCGTGCATCCCCGGTGGAGCCCTTGTGGGTGGGGTGCAGGACGTTCCAGCAAATGAACAGCTGAGATGAACAACAGCCAGGCCAGAGTTGGGGGCTGGAGGGGTCACACACTGGAAAGTCGGTATGAACGGGGGGCACCCATTGGGGGTCAGTTGACGAGGACCCACAGGTGAGTGGGGCAGGCATGGCCGCTGCCCACCACCCCTAGGACATGGTACTCTGGCAATCCCAGTGTGGGGGCGGCACAGGGGGGCTGAGGAGCACGGCCCTGAGCAGGGAGTCTTAGGGTGAGGGGCCAGGGGCTCCTGGCACAAAGTCCTGGGAGCTGGAGGGGTCACCAGTGATTGGTGCAGCCGGAGCACTGGGCTGGGCAGGGCGGGTCTGGCCGCACCTCGCAGGGCTCGTCCCCAAGGCCAGAGAGTGCTGGGAGTGGGTCCCAGGAGCCAGGGCCAGGCCCCATCCCCGGCAGGTGGCCGCACGTTGAGGGGCCCCTGGGCCGCCTCTGCAGCCTCCCTGTCCACACGCCCTCAGCCCTGGGCTGTGGCGGGCAGGCCTGGCCCTGTTCCTCCAGGGAGACGAAGGCGAGGGGTGGCTCCCTCAAGGCCGCAGCGTTCTGCTCCCAGGGTGTGAAAAGGAGGAGGGCAGGCGTGTGGCCGGGGCCCGGGAACCAGGGGGTGGTGTGGTCCTCATGTGGTGCCTGACACCAAGGGGTCCCAGCTCCGGCTTCTAGCCACTGCCCAGCCCCAAGCAGGCCTCCCCAGGACCCCTGCCCCTCCCGTGCCTGGGGTCCTTCTCTGGGGCTGGGGCACTGGTGGACCCGGGAGCGCTGGGCCCCGGCCCTTGGGGCATGTCCCGTCCCCGCAGGAAGCAGCAGGGCAGGCAGGGGCAGTGGGGCCGTGCCTCCGGGGGGAGCTGGGTGCGGCGGGGGCCCCACGTGCTGCCCTCAGGCCTAATCACGTTGGCTCTGGGCTCCCAGCCACTGATCCAATTCTCCATGCTACGAAGCTGAGCTTGGCTCGCGCCAAGTGGGCCTCTTGATTCGATTCTGGAATCATCCGCCAGGCTTGTTGTGGCCTCTGCTGTCCCCTCCGGGCCCTGTAATGTACTTAGTTTTCCTTGAGCGAGTTAAGGTGTCCCAAGGCCGCGCTTGGCTGCCAGCTGTGCCCGCTGCTTTCCAGGGAGAGGCGAGCTCAGCGTCTCCTGTGCCCGAGCAGAGTGGCGTCCTGCCCGCCGGGGGGGCTGCGCACAGCAGGGGCTCTGCTGTGGGCTGAGAGGACGTGGGGTGCAGCCCGCGAGGACAGCTGCCCACTCCCCTGGGCTGTGTCTTGCCCAGCAGAGGGGGAACAGTGAGGCCCCAAGGGCACTGCCCACTGTCTTGGGTACCTGTGTGCTTGGGAACCAGGGCAGCCTTTGGGCACCAAAGTGGGTCCCAGAGCTCAGGCAAGAGGTGGGAGGTGGGGCGCTGGGCAAAGGGCTGCCCAGACAGGTTGTGGCTGGGGGTAGCCACGGCGTTCTGAGGTGTGCCCAACAGGCCCCAGTTCCGAAAACATTTGGGTCAGTGTGGAGGGTCAGGAGGGCATGGGCAGAGGGAGGGCGGGGGGCAGGTCTCTGGGGCCCCCATGGGATCCCCCAAATGGGATGGCTGGTCCTGTCTGCCCTTCCAGAGGGTGAGACTTGGGGTCCCCAGGTGGTCTCCCCTGTGGACCTGCAGCCCTCCTGCCTCTCTGACCTCTGCTGGGTCCTGGACGCAGGGTGTTGAACATGGCCCTTAGAGTCGGGCGAGGGTCTCTGCCCTGCGACCGAGGCCCCAAACCCCTGATCTACAAAGAGGATCCGAGCCCAGCAGCCTGGGCGTCCCCTGGGCCTTGGTGGAAATGTGGAGTCCCTGACCCCACCCAGCCGGCTGAGCCAGGACGGGGCTTTCAGCAAGGCCACCAGGGGATCTGCAGAGGGTGACTGCCTCGGGGGCCCCTGCAGGAGAGGACCCTCTGGCCCTCCTCCAGCACCACCCCTGGGCGGCCATGGGGTCCAGGGCCAGTGGGTGCACTGCCCAGAGCCCGTGTCCTCCTCTAACCCACCTCTGGCCTGTGTGGCCTCCCGGGGGCCTGTCCTCTTGGGCAGTGGCACTCGCGGGCCTGGACCTGGGGTGGAGGGTCCGCACAAGGGCCAGTCAGTGGCCTCCTGGGGAGCAGAGCTAAGGGGAATGGTTTAGGAATTAAGTGTGTGGCCCCCTTGTTCCCTTGTCCCGGGCCCCCAAAGCGCTGAGGAGGGGTCTGCCAGCACCCATGGACCAGACAAGACCTCTGCCCCATGTGGCTCGCTCCCCCACTCAGTCCTTCACTCACGCAGCAGCCTGCCTGGGCACAGATGCACCAGTGGAGACTCAGCGCACCCATCCTCAGAGCGGGTCGCCAGGGCGAGAAAGCACACGGGGTGCGGGGGGCATCGGGACCCCCGCCGCACTACCCCACGGGGACTGCAGAGGGGTGGCCGCCTGCACGCCGGCCGGGGGGCGCGGCCCCGTGCCCTCCCGCGACACGCCGAGCACAGTCTCCCTGGGCCTCATCTCGGCCCCACGCCTGCAGCAGAGCCCACTTTCCCGCCGACCGACCGAGGCGAGCGTCCCTTGGGTAGGTCGCTGGGCCTCTGGCTTTCCTTTCACTTCCACGTGCGGTGGCAGCGGCGCGTCCTCCACGCTGCTCTTGCCTGCTCCCGGTGAGTGGCTGCATTTTCACTCGATAGCGTCCTTTTTTTTTAATTTTTAAATTTTTTAAAAACCTAACCGCATACAAACATGAACATTCCTGCCATATGACCATTGGTATATAATCAATGACTTACAATATCATCACATAGTTATATATTCATCACCATGATCATTTCTTAGAACATTTGCATCAATTCAGAAAAAAGCGCAACTCCACATTTTCAGGCAGTTCCCTCCAGCCTCTCCAATACCCCTTAACCAAAAAGGTGATTTCTATATAATGTGTAAGAACAACCTCCAGGATAACCTCTCAACTCTGTTCGGAATCTCTCAGCCACTGACACTTTATTTTGTCTCATTTCTCATGATGGTGTCTTTTATGAACAGAAGCTTTACATTTGAGTATGACATTCAATCAGATCTTTTCTCTTATAAGCCTCGTATAAATCCTTCCCTTCTGCAAGGTCAGAAAAAGTATGGCGTGTTTCCAAGCAAGAGCTCTAAAGCTCTTCCACCCCAGCCCGATTCTGCTTGAAGGCGAGTCCATCTGTCTACACGGAAGCTCCTGCAGTCTGCAGTGCTGCACCAAGGGCTGCGGTCCCTGGGGAAAATCCCCACTCCGCCCCCCAGGGCCGCCCTGCTGTCCTGCCCTCCCCGTTGTTCTCTGTGATGGTCACAGGGAGCCCCAGGCCCACAGAGCCCTGCGGGAGGGGGGCTGCCACGCCAGCCAAAAGGCGATGTCAGGGGAGCTGGCAGCCAGGCACTTGGGGCATTTCATCCACGACACAGCATGTTTCCTGATCTATAAGGGGACACTTCCAATATTTCCTCATTGTTTACTTCTTGTAGGCCTCTGTTAGAGTTCTCTTTTTCAGGTTAAAAAATTCCTTTCTGGTTTTCATAAATGTAACTCGGATTTTATCGAATAATTTTCTGTATCTATTGAGATGATTCTATGTTTTTTCCTTTAATCTGTAGGTGTGGTAAATGAAACATAGATTTTTAAAATTTAAATCACTTTTGCATTCCTGGGATATGAGTTTCATCAGTTTTGTTTGTTTGATTTTTGTTTTTTGGGGTGATGGGCCAGGAGTTAACCCCGGGTCTCCTGCATGTCAGGCAAACATGTTTCATCAATGTTTCAAAAATGCTTATCCTGGGTTTGGCTTGCTGCTGATTTATTTGAGGATTTTGTATCCTTACTCAGGAGTGAGTTTGACCTAAAAATGCTTTTTTTTTTTCCTTTTGTGCTTTTTTTGTTCTGGTTTTATTTTAAAGGTTATCCTGGCTTCAAAATAATTTGGAGAGAACTTTCTCTTTATCTAACATCAGAAAGAGTTTATATAAAACTGGAATAGTCTGTTCCTTCAAAGTTTGGTAGAACATGCTTGCACAGTGTGGTCTGCCCAATTATTCTTGTAGGAAAAATCTTAAGTAATGGTTAAATGTCTTTAATAGTTATGGGATTATTAGGTCTTCTCTTTTTTCTTGAATCAATTTCGGTAAATCATAATTCTCTGGGAATTTGTCCATTTTTGAATAAGATTTGAAATAGATTGTGTCATGGTAATTTACTTTTAAAATTTCTGTTTATGTGAAGTGATTTCCTATTTCATTCCTAATATTAACTTGGGTCTCTCTCTCTCTCTCTCCCCTCTTTCTCTTCTTGATCAACCTTGTCCAAAATACATCTATTCCGTTAGTCTCTCTACTACCAACCAACTTTTGGCTTTTATCCTCCCTATTGAGCCTATATTTTATTAGTTTATGTTCATCTCTTTATCCCTCTTCCCCCACTCTATTGGTTATAGCTTTTTGTTCTTTTGCTGACTTAAGTTGGATGTTTGACTCATTAATTTTCATTCTTTCCTTCTTTTAAGCTTTCCTGAACCATTCTGCATAATTCCACAGCGTCATATGTGTATATTGATTATAATCTAGATCAAGGTATTTCTAACTTACGTTATGGTTTCTTTTGTAACCCAGGCAGTGTTTAGAAGTACATATTTTGTTTTACAAATAGGTGGGGATTTTAAATTCTTCTTTAACATCTATGAATTGGGTTATTGCCAAAGGAAAAAAAAGCATAACAACTTGTGATGTGCAAATTCTTTGAAACCTGTTGACTTACTTTACGTTGGAATGTACCATTATTCTCCATAAGCATTCCCTGCATATCTGGGAAGAAAAGGGGAGCCCCAGAGAAGCCGAGTGGGGTGTCCATTCTCATTCATTAATATAGCTACAACAATCCTACAAAAAGTTTAGCAAACTGAATGCAGTAGGAGATAAAAATAACACAGCACAATCATGTAGGTTTGATTGTATAAATACAGTGATGATTCAAAATATTAAAACATCTAGTAACAAAATTTATCAGAATAACAGATCAGATAAAAACCATATAACAGGCACCATATCCTTATTTTATAACTCCCCTGTTCTTTCAGGGTGTGGGAAGAAAATCAGAGCTAAAGAGCAATGCACAGTTACTAATGTGATTTTAAAAATTTCTAGCTTGAACCAAAAGCTGACATACCTTTTTGTGAAAAACTGGTATTCTTGTTATCAGAAATAAGGCAAGAGTTAAAGTTTCACTCATCATCTTACATGATTTATAAATTCTGTTCAAGTCAAATTAACAGAAAGGAGAAAGAGAAAAAAATAGAAAAGAAAGGAGACAAGTTGGTCATTATTTGCATATGATATGATTATCTTTAAACTTGAAGGAAACAACTGTTCAATACAGTGGCCATTTTATTATCAATTAATAAAAAGCACTGGATTTCTAATATTAGGAATAACTAGTTAAGAATCAATGGGAAATATTTTGAGCTGAGAGGAAACGAAAACATAGCACATCAAAATGTGAGTGTGACGCTACAGCAGCAGTTACGGCGGAGCTTCCCGCTCCCAGTGCCTCACGGGCACGGCCAGGCGCTGCCCACGGAGGGGGTATCTGCCTGTGAAGGTGGCCCTGGCCCGTGGAGGTGAGATCCAACTGTGAAGGTGGGCTCTGCCAGCATAGCTGGCAGAGGTTTGGCTCCAAGGCCCAGGAGGTTTGCAGCCACTGCACTGCTGGCTCGGCAGGTGAGAAGGCCAGGGCAGTGGGCACGTGGCCTCTCCAAGCAGGTAGGGCCGGGAGCACCTCCTCTCCTAGTGCCCCCCACTGACAGAATCAGCCGAGCAGCACCCTGTCTTCAGTCCAGGGAGAGCCATTTGGGCCTGTGACCCCCAGAACTACAAACCATTCAGTGTGCATGGTTTTAATCCACTGAATTTGTGTTTTTACAGTGGAAATAGGAAATTAACCCTAAAAATAATAGCAAATTTACAGATCCATATCAATAAAGGAAATTTGTTATGAAAAATCTATCCGTATGGAAGACCTCAAGCCCAAATTGCTCTACTATATCAAACATTTAAAAAAGAAAGAATACTAATACTACCCAAACTTTTGAAAAGTAAAGGAGGGAGTATTTCTCAGCTCATTCTGAGCTCAGTGTACTATGACCCAAAACCACATAAAGAAACAAAAAAAAGGAAAAAGGAAAACAACTGCACCAATGTCCCTTATGAACATAGATGCAAATTTTCTTAACAAAATTTTAAGAAATCCAATCCAATAATATATAAAAGGATAATACATTATGATCAAGTGGGATTTATCCCAGGAATGCGAGGTTGGCTTAATATCTGAAAATCATTCCATATAATTGACTATATTAATAGAATAAATGTGAAAACCCATGTGGTTATCTCAACAGAAATAGAAAAAGCATTTGGAAAACCTGAACACCCATTCAAGATAAAAGTAAAAAGTATCAATAAACTGGAAATGGAAGGGTTATCCTTAATCTACCAAGGAAACCCTCTACAAACTTATAGGTAGCATCTTACTTAATGGTGAGAGACTGTCTGCCACCAAAACTCAGGAACAAGGAAGGGTTGTGCTCTCACCCCTTCTAATCCAGAGTGCATGGAAGTCCTAACTAGCACGGTAAGCCCAAGAGAGAGACGATAGACAGACAGGCCGATAAACAGAGACAGAGAGCAGGGGCGGGGAGGCAGGAAGAAAAGACATACAGATTGGAAAGGAAGCAGTAAGATGGTTTTTACTTGTGAAGGATGTGATTCCATATGCAAAAACCCCTAAGAGATTAAATGCTACTAGAACTAATAAGCAAATTTCTCAAGGTTGCAGGACATTAGGTCACAATATACAAAAATCAATTTTATTTCTACATTCTAACAGTGAAAAACCGGAAAATTAATTTAAGAACAACTGCATTTATAACCATATAACTGAATAAAATACTAGGAACAAAATTTAAAATTATGTGTGCAGGACGTAAATGGCCTGCTGGTTGGAATGCAGAATGGCACAACCACTTTGGAAGTTCGGCAGTTTCTTATCAAGCTAAACATATATTTGTCATATGATCCAGAAATTTCTCTTCTCAGAATATACTAAAGAAAAAGGGAAACATATGCCCACAAAAGATTTGTAGGCAGCTTTATTCACAACAGTCAAAAAATGAAAACAAGCTAAAGTCTGCCAAGTGATGCCTGGATAAGCTAAGTGTGTCTGTCCACACAGGGGAAGGACCAAGAACATCTTGGGGTGGTGGGAACCCTCGTCTTGGGGGTGGGGTGCAGCCGCTGAATGGACTCTCAGGCAGCCATTAAGAGCCACTTAGAAAAACACGTTTCGAGGTGGAAATGGGCTCAGGAAAAACTGAGTGTAAATAAAATAGTAAAGTGAACCTCATCTTAAAACACACTGTATCCACCCACACACTGTGTAGAAATGCATATGCCCTGGTCCCCTCAGGTCCCCCCAGGCCGATAGGCATCCCAGCTGGGCTGCAGGGAAAGGCCTCCCGAGCTCCTGTGGCACAGAGTGTCCCTGAACCCACACCCCACAAAGGCGAAGAGGCGCTGTCCAGCCCCGCGGCCCCACTCTCGCTCTCTTAGAGTCTCGCTGGTCAGGGTGGGGCTGCCCAGGCCGCCCTGTGCTGGCTCCCATGGGACCCTTCCCTCTAGTCCCTGAGGACCTGGCCCTTGGCCTCTGCTGCGCGGCTGGCTCCCTGTGACCCACAGGTCAGCTGTCCCGGGTGGGAGGCGAGCCGGCAGGGGAGAGGGTGGACGCGGTGGCCCAGCACCCCGGAGGCTCCACGAGAGGGGAGTCTGCCCTCCAGGCACAGGGATCTCCCAAGACCTGATACTCCCACATGGAGCCTCTGGCTGCCTGCAGTGGCCAGGGCCCCTTGGGGCCTGGGAAAGTCCATTGGCCCTCCAGTTCCCCACCTCCCTCCAGCCCCTCCTCCCTCCAGGCCCCTCCTCCCTCCAGGCCCCTCCTCCCTCCAGGCCCCACTTCCCTCCAGGCCCCTCCTCCCTCCGGGCCCCACCTCCCTCCAGGCCCCACCTCCCTCCAGGCCCCACCTCCCTCCAGGCCCTACCTCCCTCCAGGCCCCACCTCCCTCCAGGCCCCACTTCCCTCCAGACCCCTCCTACTTCCAGGCCCCTCCTCCCTCCAGACCTCACTTCCCTCCAGGCCCCTCCTCCCTCCAGGCCTCACCTCCCTCCAGGCTCCTCCTCCCTCCAGGCTCCTCCTCCCTCCAGGCCCCTCCTCCCCCCAGGCCCCTCCTCCCTCCAGGCCCCACCTCCCTCCAGGCCTCACCTCCCTCCAGGCCCCTCCTCCCCCCAGGCCCTTCCTCCCTCCAGGCCCCACCTCCCTCCAGGCCCCTCCTCCCTCCAGGCCCCTCCTCCCTCCAGGCCCCTCCTCCTTCCAGGCCCCTCCTCCCCCCAGGCCCACCCCACCTTGCCCAGAGGGACTAAGGAGAGGAGAGGTGCTTTTGGCCCCTCCTCCAAGCAGAATTCATTTGTGGTGCCAGTTCTTAAGAGAGTCTGTGGCCTGCCCTGGTACAGCTGACGGCAGTACGCCCTTGGCCTGTACCTACACAAGAGACGGACATCTTCCTGGTCTGCCTGAGCCCAGCCCAAGCCCCCAGTGGCCTGCCACTGCAGACCAGCTGCTTCTTTCACTGCCTGGACCCATCCCAGGCCTCCCAGGGGGAACAGGGACCTGGAGAGCGGACTCAGCCCCGGCAGCCGGCACATCCTGTGCCTCTATGTGGCCTTGCTGCGGGACAGCCCACAGAGCATCGGGGGCCTGGGGCCTGGAGCCACTCCCTGGCTGTGGGCACGGGATGTCCCCCACTCAGGCTGCAGCCCCCGAGGGCAACCAGCTAGAGGGTGCGCGGCCCCAGCAGTGGCAAAGGGGGGGCAGCCTTCTCGGGGCAGCCCACCTGATTTTCTTCTCCAGCTGAGTCAGGCAGTGGAAGGCCCCAGGACACCCACAAGCCACGCCCGCCCAGGCAGGAGGCAGGAGCTACCCAGCCCGGGGAGCCGCAGACCCTGCCCTCAGGGAGCCCCTGTGACCCTCAGAGCCTCGCCATCTGTGCCCGGGACACAGGGCGACACCCGACAGCCCCTCCAACACAGGACCAGGCCTGCCAGTCCTGGGGCACCTGGCCCAGCCCACCCCGGGAACCCGGATCCCACAGGGCTGTGAAGACAACCAGCCTCGGCCTGTCCCTGGCCCTGGCCAGGGCCCAAGTTTCTCTGCCACCGGGCAGCAGCCCCCTCCGGGGGCTCACCTGCAGACCCAGGACCCCACCTTCTGATGGGGACGGTGGTGATTTCTGAAATGACAAATGTCAAGTTCTTTCCCCAAAAGGCACTGGCGCCTCAAGGACAGGACTGGCCGGGCAAGGGCACTTGCAAGCAGCCCCTCGCACTCTGCACCCCGCAGAGGCAGGTGTCCAGCCCCCAGGAAGCTGGCCCGTGGGGAGGAGCTCAAGCTAAGGTGGCTGCCTCGTGTCTCCCAGCTGGGCTCAGCCCCCCACCCTCACCCCAGCCTGTCCCTCTCCACCTCTCCCAACTCTGTCTCTCTCACGTAGGCCCCTAGCCCACCCAAATGGTTCCGCAGGAAAGGGTCTTCCTCCAGGCAGACAGGTATCTGCAGGCAAGCAGAAGGGACACGAGGTCCCTGTGGAGTGCCAGCCTGTGGCCTGGAGGGGCCCTCGCCTCGCCCTGAGGTCCCGGAGGGGGCTGTGGTCCTGAAGAGGAGGCGCTGTCATCTCACATCTGCCCACCCTAGAGGGGTTCCTCGCCTGCCTTGTGGCCCGGAGGGGCGACAAGCCCAGCATGTGCATTCCCGGCCCCCACACAGGTCTGGACTGCTGGACAATCCTGGTGCCACCTGGATGGCCCTTCTGTCACCCCAGGGTCCCTGAAGCCAAGATCTGAGGACTCAGGGCTGGAGGAGAGCCAGGCTCTGGGTAGACTCCTTCCCACCCAGCACTCATGTCCGCTGGGGCCTTGGGCACAGCCCCAGGGCAGTGGCCGTCATGCCTAGCACCTGGCCCCTGCCTCCAGGGTGCTGCTGGGGGCGGGAGTGGAGTGGGGAGAGGAGGGCTGCAGGGGGCCGCAGGGCAGCGAGGTGGGCGGGCAAGCGGGGGCCCTCGGGGATGGGCCTGGCTGTGGGGAGGGGTGTCTGGCCTCCAAGCCAGGGCTGGCCGGGACCACCGCTCAGTCATGGGGGTGGTGTCCAGTTGAACTGGATGCTGGCCAGGCCCTGAAGTTGGGGGACACTTGGGCTCGGCTCAGCTCTTCTCTGCGGCCCAGGCCCCCACACCCCCAGGCACGTTTTTGTGCAAACGCCCCAGATTCTGCTGCTAGAAATACGTTCGTAATTAAATCGAGAGGCTCAGAGAGCGGCTCGTAGGGCGAGGCGGCTGTTACACGTCATCACCGCTGCTCTCCCAGCCCCGGCCGGCCACACCCAGGAAGACGCGGCCCTGGCTGGAGGGGCTGGCCCGGAAACTGGGGTTCAGCTGCTCTTGGGCCCCCCACCCTGGCAGGAGGACCCCCTCATGTCTCCAAAGGGAGGGAGGGGCTCCTGCTCTGGGGGCTGCTGGGGTGAAACAAGATTAAGCACGAGGTAGGGGCGCCCATGCAGCTCATGCCTAGGGTTCTGTTGGGCAGAGAGCTGGGCTGTCCAAGAGGGGGCTCGGGCTGAAGGGGCTGCAGTGGGGGTCTCAGGCGGGGACAGCGCACGGGAGGAGCCTGGAACCCCAGTGAGAGCAGCAGGGAGTCCCAGGGTGGGTGCAGCCCACGCCCAGAGCCCCCCAGGACAGTGCCATGGGCTGCATCAGCCCTGGAGAGGGCATGCTTGGCATGTTCAGTTCCGTTTAGACAGGTTGAGACATGTGGCTTCCTTGTACCTGGGACCTTAGAGCAAATCCATAGACGCAACACATCCAAAATGAAAGAAGGGCGAGAGGGAAGGAGGAGGAGGGCAGGGGCGCTGTCCTGGCCCCCAGGTGAGGTGCCGGGCAGAGGGCACTGTCCCCAGCCACGTCACAGCGCAGGCAGGTGCACGGGTGAACTGGGCGCGGCCCCTGACCCTGGGCAGCTGGGGCTTCCGAGCCCAGAGGTGTTTATGGCTCTTGGCGAACAGGGCCGGCCTGGCCGCAGTGGGGAGGCAGCGCCAGCCCCGCCGAGTCCCCTCTGCACCCCACCCCACCCCCACTGGCTCCGGAGGCAAAGCACCTCCCTCTCCGAGTGCCCCCGTGGTCCCCACCTGGAATCCGCCCCGGGGTTACCAGTTGCTTCACCTCAGGTCCACCTGACTCCAGCCCCTGTGTCCCCTTTGCCCTTCCAGGGGGTGGCCGTTTGCAGCCCCGGGGAGATGAGGGGCTGCGTCCAAAGGCCCCGGATGCCGCCCTGAAGGGTTTGCCAGCACCAACTTTTGCCACTGGCCCAGGCTCACCATTTGTCCCAAAAGCCAGCACAGGCCCGTCCTTCGTCCTGACCGGCTGTGGGGGCTTTGGGGTGGAGGCTGCACTGGACCCCTGTCGCCGCCCAGGCTGGGGGCAGGAGAAAGACCACAAGCCTGGAGAGGTCGGGAACCCCCACACCAGGGAGCCTCAGGCGCTTGACCTATGGGGTGGCCGCCCGAGAGGCTGCCTGGGGACCTTCTGCGAGTGCCCCCGTGTGTCCCGCCTGGGCGGTATGCAGCCCAGGGCTCAGGCCTCGCTCACGCACAAGTGCCACCAGCAGCCCCGCCCCCCCGGGGACCCGCGCTCCGCGGCCGACCCCCGCGACAGCGAGCGCCCACTGGGGAGGAAGACGCCCCCCGGGGCTCTCAGCCGGGCCTCGGTCCGCCCCCGTGACTTTCTCAACATCCCGCAGGTGCGCCCTGCCCGGGGTCGCCCAGTCTCCCCAGGGAGTGGTCACAGGACGACAGGACTCCACCCTGGGAGTCCTGTGTAGCTTATCACCCTGGGCTTGGCCTCCCCGTCTCAAGCCCCCACCCAGGGCAGGGGAGACCCCTGCACCGTGCTCCAGGTGCCTCCTGGACCTCACATGCCCGCCGCGCCCAGCTCAGGGGCCACCGGCCTGCGGTGCCTGAGGGGATGAGGTGAGGCCCAGGGCACATCCCCAAGGCCCCCTGCCCTCCCTTGCAGCCGTCTGACTTCTGGGACCACGAGACACAAAACCAGGCCAGCAGGGTGTCGGGAGGCGGCAGTGAGCAGAGGGCGTCACTGGAGAGGAGGGGACCCCGGGGCCGCAAGCCTGGCAGGGGAGCGTGGCCCCTCCCAGAGGCACCAGCTGCAGCCACGGTCCACTCCCCCGGGGAGGCTGCCGACCACACACCCCCAACTGACACGAACCAGGCGCTGGCGTCACACCAGTGACATCGGGTGTCCCTGCACTTGTCACCGCCCCCTTGTCTGGCAGCCTCTGGGCCTCCTCATCCTGGGCACCAGTTGTGACCTTCCGGGGCTGGGCATCTTTTCCACCCCTGGAGCTCCGGGACCCAGCTGCCACCTGTCAAAAGGATGCCAGTCCAGGGTACACACAGAGACGCTGGCACCCGGGGCACCCCAGCTCTGCGTGACGCGCTCCTGAGCAGAGCCAACCAGACTTCACACCCAGCCAGCAGGCTGACCTGCAGGTCCCGGGCGACACCCGCTCCTCATCCACATTCCCTGAATCCCACCCAGCTCAGGCCGCCTCCCCCAGGAAGCCTTCCTGACTCCACGCTCAGCTTCCTTTGCTTTTGAACCACTTTCATGATCCAGAGTTGCCCTAGATGGGGTGTCCTGTTTACCCCCAACACCCGGCACACTCTTGGCAGAGAGCAGCCATTCAATAAGTGTTTTGTTCACTCATTCATTTGTTCATACCAGCTGAGATGAGTGCCCACATCCCCTCGGACAGCCCCACAGGGTCCCCTTCTTTGCTTTTTGCAGCAACTCTGAGCTCCATCTCTGGGCCTCGGGTCACTGATTTACCCTTTGACCCCTCTGGGACACCCCCCCACAAAGGCACAGATTTATCAGAAGACTAACCCCCAAGGCTTCCCCCCCCACAGATGTCCCTGAGAGCTAGTCACACACTCGGCGGCTCATGGCCCGTAGAAGGGGGCCACGGGCTCAGGGACCCCAGTGCAGGGCCTCGGCTCCAGGCCCAGTTTCGCCTGACGCACAGCGTCCAGGGTTTCCTTGGTGAAGCTCTGGGCAGGGGAGCCCAGGCTTGAACAGCCACCCTCCCAGATCGGCTTCCCCTCCCTCCCCTGGCCAGCGGGAGCAACCTGCACCCCCAGACTCCTCAGAAGCCGGTCCCAGGGCCCCAGCCCCTCCCCTCAGGGCCTCCAGAGCCCCATAGGTGGCTGGGCCCAGGGAGAGAGGCCCACGTGGCCTGCTGACGGGGACAGAGCTGGGACAGCCCAGTACTCCTGGGCATCCCTCTTGCCCCCCAGGATAGGCCTCAGCTTCCTTCTGCTCCCCACCCAGGGCAGAGTCCAGGGCGGAGTCCAGGACAGGCTGGCCTGGCCCAGGGGTGGGGCGCAGGCTGGGCTGGGTCTCCTCCAGCATGGTGACCCCATGGCCAGGGTGGGACGTGGCAGGCTGGTGGCCGCTGAGCCCTGCCCTCCTGCTTCACTGGCTCTGGCGCTGGGCAGTTTGGATGGGCCTTGCCTGCCCAGGTGAGGCTGACCCCCGTGTGAGGGGGTGGAGGTGGGGGGAGCGTGGTACAGGGCGGGCTGGAGGGTGGGGGACGGAGGGGTGGGAATGGCGGCCTTGAGGTCCTCCAGGGGATGGGGGCGCTGCATGGCGGAGGGCTGCCTGTCCCCGGGAAGGGGGCCCATGGCCCCCTCGAGCCCCTGAGTCTAAAGGCCAGGGCCCCTCTGAGCATCGGGTGGGGGTCGCTGCCCACTCCAGCCTGCAGGGGGTCGTGGTGGACCCGGCCCAGCCCCCAGGTCCGCACTGCTCTTTGCCGGCCGGCACTCTGGGGCATGGCTTCTGCTGCCTTGGCCTCACCTCCCACCTGTGAAATGGGTGGAGTGTCCCGGCAGCCGAGTGGGCCTGCACAAGGGACACCCGCCTCTCGTCTCCCCTCCTGCGCGCCCAGAGCAGAGGGGTCGCTGCGGGGGGAGGGGCTCTGCCCCCGCTCGCCAGGCTGCTGCCCCGCTGCCCCATCCCCAGGCTGACCACTGACCCCTGTCCACTGTCTGGTCGGGGCTGGGCTGGGGCTGAGGAGGACCTGGGACAATGTGACGTGGCGGATCATCAGTGGAGGAGGGACCCAGAGGAGACAAGTCAGGGTCTGGAGGCCAGTGGGCCAGGCCAGGGGCAGCCAGGGAAGGGTGCTGGGCAGCAGGAGGCAGGACAGCCTGTGGGGCCCACACGAAGCCCGTGCCCACCTGCCTCGGGGGCGGTGACCCATGCGGGCTGGCGAGCAGGTAGCGCTATGCAGGTGGCCCCGGGGCTCTGGTGACACTGGCACTGCTGCAGGTGGGAGGTGACGGGTTCTGGCTGGGCGTCGGCTCCTTTGGGCGCCTCTGCCGTGAGGGGCTGCAGAGCACACGGCTGCTTGTGGGGCCCAGGCCCAGCACCGCGCACTGTGAGGGTTGGAGCCCCTGGTTCCCGGGTCCCAAGCCTGACCCTACGGGCATCCCGGGGCAGAAACTTGTGGCCTGGTAGCGCTCAGGGGTCTGGTGAAAGCTCTTCTGGGGACCGCCCCCCCCCCTTTAAAACGAGGTTCCGGGAGCAGGCTCAGGGCCAGGGACGGTGGCCCTTCACCCCCAGCTGGGGGTGCTGACCTGCTCGGGCCCAATGGGGATGTGGGGGGTGGCCTTGGATACACCTGACACCCCCACACCTCAGCCCATGCTTCCCCAAAGCCCCTGCAAGCAGCCCATCGTCCCCGAGGCTGCTGGCGAGAAGAGGCCAGCTGGGGCCTGAGCTCAGCTGCAGAGCTCATCATTGTCCCTGGCATGTCCAAGCGCTCCGTCCAGCCAAGCCGGAACCCAGAGCTGCCCGTTGCCATCAGGCACGGCTCCCCAGCACCAGCGGCAGACCCATTTCTGTAGGAGATGGTCAGCAGGCCCAGGAGATGCCTCTTGTCTGCTGCCTGATTCGTCCTGGCCAGCGTGAGCCCCTGGAGGCCGCCCTGGACACCCAGAGCTTGTCGTACAGGGCGCAGACCCCTGGAATGTGTCACGCGAGCACTGGGACCCACCTCTTGGGCCGGTACATTCCATCCACAACCTGGGGTCCCCAGCTTCTCCTGGGTCAGCTCTCACTGTAAAGAAAGGATGACTCTGGTCCATGAGCCCGAGGGGAGGGGGCTGAGAGCGGCTTCCACCCTCGCCGCGGGCCCTTCCTCCCAGGCCTGGGGCCTGGAAACAGCTCACCTGCGTGGGTGCCGGCCACCTTCTCCACCCTCATGGGCCAGAAACCCCTTTGTGCCCTAGACGGCGTGGGCCGTGCCACAGCCATGCAGCCCAGGCAGGGGCTGGGGCCAGCTCGGGCAGGGCCGGACGTGTCCCCCCTCCCCCCCGCTTCCCCCCCGCCTGCCTGCTTAGTTCTGCTCCACAACCCTGCTCCCATTGTTGCCTTATTTGGGGTCACCCAGCCCCAGGGCTGAACCTTCTAGAAGGGGCGGAAGGCCCCCCTGTCTCCTCCAGGAATGGCGACTCCAGCTGCCTGGGACCCATGTGGTCTGACCAGCCTTGGTCTAATTTAGAAACGACCTAATGAAGCTAATTCTCAGCCGTCCCTGGAGAAGCTCCGCTGCGTGTCCTCGTTCCAGGGGCTGCCTCCCCGGCCCGCAAGGGAAGGCGCAGGGTGACCTGATTTCACCCGAAGCTGGGGCAGGTGCGATGCGAGGACAGGTCCAGGGGCCCAGGAGCCATTGGCTTTAGCGTTATGGTTCCAGCCAAGAAGAAGCGAAGCATCCGGGGCAGGGGTCAGAGAGCAGCCAACAGCCAGGCAGCCGGCACCGGCCGCAGACGCATCCCGTGCAGGGGACGTGGTCAGGCTGGACTGCGGGGCGAGGCAGCCCTGCACCAGGGACAGGGATGCCCCAGGAGGCTGAGCTCTCTGCGCAGTCCACGGTGTGAGCTGAGGTCACCACTGCTCAGCTTCAGGGCTTGCTCCTTAGGACCAGCCCACCACAGCCACCGCGGAGCGCGGGACACACACAAGCTCCTTCCACAGCAACAGAAAGCACCTCAAAGGGGTCATGAGCCCAAGGTCAGCCCCAACTGGACCACAGTCCAGTGTCAGCCATGGCAGGTGCTTCCCCACCTGCTGCCACCCTCAGGGCCACCCCTCTGGGCCCGGAGTGTTCACATGCAGAGTCAGGGGGTCCAAGCAGCCAGCCTGGCCCTTTCCAGCCATGCAGTGCCTGCACCTTGCTCCATCCACCCATCCATCCATCAGTCCAACTGTCTGTCCATCCATCCGTCACCACCCATCATCCATCCAGCCACCCAACCACCTCTCCATCCATCCAGCTGTCCACCCAACATCCATCCATCCATCCATCTGTCCTTTCATCTATCCCTTATCCATCGATCCATCCTTCTTTCTGTCCATCCATCATCCATCCATACATCCATACACATAGTATCTTTGAGCGCAAACCCCATACATGGGCAGGGCTTCACACTAGGGACGCACAGTCCAGGATGGGCACCGGTGGTGAGGCCCAGGCCAAGAGAGGCAGGCTTGGAACATTTAGGAAGGCTGAGGAGGGGTCACTGTGGCTGGTAGGCAGGGAGAGGGTCCTGAAAGAAAGGGAGGCCTGAGCTGAGAGCAGACGGCAAGGAGGGGGAGGCTGAGGCCTGGTACCTGGAAGGACGAGTGGGAGGCCACTGGGAATGCTGTCGCGTCCTTCTCTCTGGGCGTCAGGGGGTCTGGACCCTGTGTGGCAGGGGCAGGACGGGCCAGGACAGGGAGCCAGGCTCTAGCTACATTCCTCCTGCCGGGCCTGGAGGCCATGGGGTGTCCACCCTACCACCCACCAGGACCAGCCCTTTCAGACCCCAATGGCCGCAGCTCCAGTCAGGCGTGGCCAGGGAGGGGGCAGGGGTCCGCAGGTGGGTTGCAGGGCCAGGTGTCCCGGCCTCCACTAACCTGGAAATGCAGGCACCTGGGCTCCCCAGAGCCTGACCAGACAGGCTGCCCATCATGGCCGGCCAACGGCTGCAGGCCTGTGGGCCACCGCTCCCCAGGCCGGAAGTCAGGGCAAAGGAAGGAGGGGAGGAGAACAGGCTTGCTGTGGGCCAAGCCAGGACAGGCCCAAGGGGACCCACAGGCAACCCCTTGCCCGCACGGCCTGCTGTGATCCCCCCACTGCCTCTGAGGTCTCCAGGCAGGTAAACACATCCTGGGCCAGCCGCATGGCACGGGTTCACCTGGTGACCAGGTCTCCTGCCCACGCAGCAAGCGGCACTGCTCCCTTCCAGCCCTCAGGAAGCACCCATCGAGGCCACCTCAAGTCTAAGCCGTGTTGGTGCTCCCCCGTGTCCGGAGAGCCCGGACAACCTGTAGCGCGTTGATGCCCGAGCCCGGGACCCAGTGTCCCCCCCCCACTGCAGCCCTCCTCCCAGGGAAGACCCTGCCCAGCCGAGCATGAGCCCCAAGAGCACCCCAACGCCAACCTTAGGCCCTTGGAAGGAAGGCAGGCCGAGGAGCAGGGGCTCCGGCATGGTCAGTGAGGCCACCACTGTTGGGTGGCCTCATCAAGCTGCAACAATGGACACAATTCCTCGGCTGATCAGCTGGTTTTGCTTGTCCAAGCCCCAACCCTGTGCTGACCCTGTCTGAGGGAACTGAGACCTGGATGGGGGCACCCACTGCCTCTGGCACATGATCCGGGAGGGACAGGTACCCGTGGATGTGTTGTGATGTCAAAAGGCAAAGCAGTTCTGGGCGCACTGGAGACACAGGTCTCCTGGGAGACCCCCACGGTTTGCTGGGATGACCCCTGAGCCTGTATGCTCAGGCACAAGAAAAGGGGCATAAGGGTGATGGTCAGCTGACCTTAAGACAGGTGACCTTACATGACTGGGGTGGCCCGCTGCCTTTACAAGCGGGGCTCAAATGGGCAGAGGGGCACGAAGGGGAGAGTTCAGAGGCAATGTGACACTGGAGGCAGCTCCAGCTGCTCCACTGCGGGCCTGATGGTGGAGGGGCCATGAGCCCAGGGACGGGAAAGGTGAGGAGCGACCCTCCCTGAGGCCCCAGTTGGGGGCAGCCCTGCCCACGCCTGGGTTTAGCCTGCGGGACCGTGTCGGGTTGCAGGACCACCAGAGGATGCATTGTGATTTGTCAGAGCAACGACAGGAAGCTCAGCCAACCCAGGGAGCAAATAGGTGGGCAGGACCCACAACCAGGAAGAGCACGGGCAGTGCACACCTCCAGTGGCTGCACCTCTGGGCTCAGGCCTGTGACTGTGGTGTAGACAGTGAGTCTGGGTGAGCTCCCAAACTCGAGTGTGCCAGCATCTCCTGGCTGAAATGCGTGGTCTGCAGGGGCCTCCACATAGCACGCACTCCAGCCATGTGCTTCAGTCCAAGGCCATCAGGAACCAGCTGGTGGTCAGCTGGGGAGGCCCTCAGAGACCTGTGGTCCAGGTCGTAACTTCCAGGAGGGGTTCAGGGCCCAGGTAGAAGCTTGTCTGCAATCATGTGGAGGGTTGTGCTGGGAGCAGAGCTGAGCAGGTGACACCCCACCCCACACCTGCTGCTGCCCAGCCCCAGTGAGGGCTGTCAGAGCTGCCCTGGGGCCCAGCCCTCTTGGCTTGAAAGCTTATGCCCTGTCACTTCTAGGGACAGAGAGGAGCAGCCCCCTCTGAAGCAGTCACACCTGGGTTTAGACAGGGCTGCTCTTCTCTCGTCCATTTCATTTCCAGAGGGATGAAGAGGATGGTGATGGTGACGGTGATGATGGTGATGGTGATACCAATGATGGTTATGATGGGGACGATGATGATGGTGATGATGGTGATGGTGATGGTGATGATGGTGATAGTGATGGTGGTGATGGTGATAGTGGTGATGGTGATGATGGTGGTGGTGATGGTGATGATGATGGAGGTGATGATGGTGATGGTGATGATGGTGATGGTGATGGTGATGGTGATGATGGTGGTGATGGTAATGATGGTGATGATGATGATGGTGATGGTGATGGTGGTGATGGTGGTGATGATGGTGATGGTGACGATGATGGTGATTCTGATGGTGATAGTTGTGGTGATGATGATGATGGTGATGGTGATGATGTTGATGGTGATGATGATGTCGTGATGATGGTGGTGATGGTGATGATGGTGATGGTGGTGGTGGTGATGGTGGTGGTGATGATGGTGGTGATGATGGTGGTGGTGATGGTGGTGATGATGGTGATGGTGATGGTGGTGGTGGTGATGGTGATGGTGATGATGATGTCGTGATGATGGTGGTGATGGTGATGATGGTGGTGGTGATGGTGATGATAATGATGGTGATGGTGATGGTGGTGGTGGTGATGGTGATGGTGATGATGGTGATGGTGATGGTGGTGGTGGTGATGGTGATGATGATGATGGTGATGATGGTGGTGGTGGTGATGATGGTGGTGGTGATGATGGTGGTGGTGATGGTAGTGATGATGGTGATGATGTTGATGGTGATGGTGATGGTGATGGTGGTGATGGTGATGGTGATGATGTTGATGGTGATGGTGGTGGTGGTGATGGTGATGGTGATGATGATGTCGTGATGATGGTGGTGATGGTGATGATGATGGTGGTGATGGTGATGGTGGTGATGGTGATGGTGGTAGTGATGATGGTGATGATGTTGATGGTGATGGTGATGGTGATGGTGGTGATGGTGATGGTGATGGTGATGGTGATGGTGGTGATGGTGATGGTGGCGAGGGCAGTGGGAATGGTGGTCAGGTCTAGTGTTGTGAGATGTCAATCAAGGCATTTTTGCAGAGACACAGCTTAGCAGCAGCCTGCATCCAGAAGCAGGGACCTCCTTAAGTGCTGGTCCAACTGTAAGAAACATGACGAGGTGGAGAGAGACTTACATTACGTTGAGGCAGCATACCAAAAGCAAACATACAAAAATAATTACAAATAAAATTAGGTAAGATAAACACCCCAAACCTCTGCCTTTTAATTTTAAAAATGCTGGGAGGGAATTCTCCAGAAAGTTGTCTCGGGTTGTGGGCATTTGTTTTTAATTTAAACATGTGCTTGTTTGCAGCCAGCAGGTCTTTTATGGGGTCTTTGTTTCATGCTGTTTGCTTCTGGGGTGGGTCCAGCTGGCTGCTGCAAGGACCCGGTGGCTGGGGGGCATGCAGGGAGGCTGCCCTCTGCTGGCCACTGGGTTAGGCTGCCTGGCTTGTGGGCTTTGCTAGAGCTTCCTATGGACAAAGGCTGCTGGCTACAGCTGGGAGTCGGGGATGTGGTGGGGGTGGGGGGGGTGCTCCTCCCCAGCCCGGGTGGCCCTTCCCTCTCCATTGAATGCACCAACCCCACCCCCCTGGTTTATAGATGGGAAGCCTGAGTAGCAGGGCTTAATTGCTTTTTGGTATGTGTGTTTGCCCATGTCCACACCCACACACCGAGAGCGCGCAGCTACTGTGCCCTTTAAGACCAGGTGCTGTCCAGTGTGTGCCCTGGACCAGCGGCAACACACCCACACACCGAGAGCGCGCAGCTACTGTGCCCTTTAAGACCAGGTGCTGTCCAGTGTGTGCCCTGGACCAGCGGCAACACACCCCCACCCTCTGTCACCCCCTGAGATGCAGAAAATGCTCCTCCCCACCCGCCCCCCCATGCTGGAGAAGGCGAGGGGAGGTGCAGCGAGGTCACCTGTCCCCTGCCCTGAGGCCTGGCCCATCCACCCGGGCTGGGGGCTGCACCTGCCCGAGCCTCCTCCCAACCTGCATGTCCCAACTCAGCCACGGGGCTCCAGGGAGGAAAGCTTTGGCTCCGCAGGAGAGGCCACCAGGACATGGGCAGACCAGGTTACCCACCTAGCCTGAACACAAGGCTCCAGGCGCCTACCTGGAAGCTGGGGCCACCATCTGCCCTGAACTGGCCAGGCCACCCTGCTGAGGGATGCAGGTGGTGAAGCAGCCAACTGGCCGGAGAGGGCTGGGGCCACAGGGGTCATCTGGCAGGCTCTGAGTAAACAGTGGCCCAAGCTGGGAGCTGGGCTCATGGCTCGGGAGGGGGGATAGGCTCTGAGGGAAGGCCACCCCCCAACCCCGAGCCTGGACCCCACACCTGCCACCCCCAGGCCTCAAGACAGCCCCCAGGATGTGGGAGCTGGACTAGGCACATATTCTAAGGGGCTCGGCACAAATCAATGTGGCCCTCACTCAGAGAATCTCAAGGAGGTGACAGCAGAGCCTCAAACCAAGTGCAAGGCCCCCCAGGATCCTTTGGGGGTCCTTCCAGGGGGTCCTCTGGGGGTTCTTTGGGGAGGTCCTTCAGGGGGGTCCTTGGGGGTCATTGGGGGGATCCTTCTGGGGCGTCCCTGGGGATCCTTCCAGGGGGTTTTTTGGGGGCCCTTCTGAACCCAGGGCTGTGCACCTGCCCAGGTCACCCACCCCTGAAACGGGCCCTGCCTGGGGCTCATGGAGGGACAGAGGAGGTGGGAACCCAGTGACCAGAGGAGGTGTGCGCCATGGCAGGGGGCTGCTGGGGGGTGCCGTGGGGCAGCCCTGCCCGGCCTGTGTGCTGCCCACTCTGGGACCCAGGGAGCACCCGGAGGACACTGCTCTGGCCATTCCCAGTTGAGCCCATGCTGCCTGCCCAGAACTGCTGGCTCCCAGGACACTTGGGATGGAAGTGCCCATCTGCGGGTGCAGCACTGCTGGGGAAGCCTTGGCACTGGGGGCAGCAGCGGCGTGTTTTTGCCACTCCCTCTCCTTTTCCCACCCCTGGCCCCCTCCCCCTGCCTGGACCCACATCAGAGGGGCTGGGCATTGGAACCACCCCCTACTCAACCACTGCTCTTGTTTGTTAAAGCTGCCGGAATGCAATAAACCAGAAATGGAATGGCTTATAAAAAGGGGATTTATTAAGTTACAAGTTTACATTCTAAGGCCATAAAAATATCCAAACTAAGGCACCCAGGGAAAGACAGCTTCACAATGCCTCTGGACCGGGAGGGCACGTGGCTGGCATCTGCTGGTCTTTCGGCTTCTGGTTTCAAACAGCTTCCTGGGGACGTTTTCCTTTTGCCTCTCTAGATGTCTGGGTTTCGTGTTGGCTGAGCTTCCTCCAAAAATTTCTCTTTTTAAAGGACTCCAGTAAGTTAATTAAGACCCACCTGGGATGGGTGGAGTCACATCTCCATCTGATCAAAAGGCCATACCCACAGCAGGGCGTGCCACATCTCCATGGAGACAATCCACATCTCCATGGAGACAATCCACATCTCCATGGAGACAATCCACATCTCCATGGAGACAATCCACGCCAAGTTTCCCCCCGCCCCACTGGATCAGGGTTAAAGCATAGCTTTTCTGGGGTGCATGATAGTTTCAAACTGGCACACCCACAAAGGCCAGAGCCCTGGGGGGGGGGGTCCTACTTCTCCGAGATGGTCGTGGACGGGGTCCCCTGGGGTGACCAGACCTGAGAAAGAGGAGGCAGCTGTTTCATGGGGGTGGGGGGCAGTCAGGCTTTGGGTGGCAAAGGCGTTTGCACTCTTCTAACCACAGCAGGCCCACATGGCACGTGGGACGCCCTCCGTGCCTCCCCTCAGCAGGCGGCACAGGCCCCTATTTCCAGCGGAGCCTGTGCCAGTGCCCCCCGTGGCCCCCCTCCAAATCAGCGGCTCTAGGGCCCCTGAACCAGACTCCAGTGAGGGGAGGGAGGGTGTTGACAATGGCTAGCTCCGCCCAGTCACACCTCGGCCTCGGGAGGACCACGTGCTGGACACAGGCCGCCGAGCCCCTGAAAATCCACCTTCCGGGTGCGGGGTGGGTCCCCGAAGACAAGCCGCGTGGTCAAGCGACAAGGTGGCTAGGGAGGCAGGACCCGCCGCAACCTCGCCTGCAAGGAGAGCAGCTCTGCTAAGTGCAGTTCAGAGTGCAACGAGGCATCAAAGCTGCTGCTGGCGACAAACATCCAAAGACCCCTTGATGACGTTCAGACTGAAGACAGAGAGAGAACGGGCTTCCAACTTACAGGAGAGCGAGCTTCTGAAACGCAGACTGTAAGGCATGGTCATCGTAACATCACCTCGCACCCTTCATATAAGACAACCGCACGTGCTGCGTTTGTAACTGTGAAGTTCAGTCTTAGGAATATGGGATATTTGCTTACAAAAATGTAGGTTTTGTCACCTTCTCCAGTAGTCACTTGACAATATGATTTTTAAATACATAATTATTAATATAATGCTACAGTTTTTGGACATCTGTTCAACAGTTATTATGATATTTATTCAGTATCTGGAATTTTTATATTTATAAACTCTTTTCTAGAATAATTTTAGATTTATAGACAATTTCAAAGAAAATACGGAGTCTTCTAATACACCCTGTTCCCAGGTTTCCCTAATGTTATTACTTTCCATAACCATGGCAAATTTGTAATTATGAAGAATTTGACATTGGTATATCTTGATTTACTAAATTTCAGGCATTATTAGAATTTCATCATTTGTCCTCTCATGCCCTTATTTTTTTCTACGGTCCAGTTGAGGCATCACGTTGCATGGCGTTTCTGTGTAATTCTTTTGGTTTCTGCAGGATCCTCAACGTGGCCCCACCTTTCATCTTGGCTTTTATTTATTTGTGTCTTCTTTCGTAAATTCCCTTATGGCTCAGGTCTCCCAGACTCTCCCGGCCAGTGGAAGGTTGTGTACTGTGCCAGCAGGTGGGCACCCCTGCTCAGGTCATCTCTGTCTGAGCTTGTGTTCTTCCAGCTTGTTCTGTGACTCACAGACTGGAGGACAGAGGTCTCCAGCTAAACTGCAGTTTGTCTGTCTCTTTTCTGCTCTGTCAGTCAGGCTTGTTGTGTCCTCTAGCACTTGGCTCTGTTCCTCTTTATTACTAATAATATTATGTTTTTGGAGTTCACGTTCTCTGAAATTAAAACTTTACTCAAAATTTCTTTTGCCCCACGTTTTCATGCTATGTACTTTTTCTTGTTTCACTTTTGACCTTTCTTTGTATTATATAAAGTGACTCTCACATAGTAAAAAAATTGCGTATTGCTAGTTAAAAAGAAACAAAACAAGCCAGGTTGGAGTAGCCTTTTCTGAGTCCACAGCTGAGGGCACACAGCCTGCAGCGCCACCCAGGGCTGGCCACCTCCTGGTGCTGGGTCTCCTGTCCGTCCTCCATCTGTCCCGCTGTCTGTCCCCCAGTCCGCCTCCTGGATGCCGGGTCTCCTGTGCAGCCCCCAGTCCGGCCCCAGCTCCAGCCTGGCACCCCCTCGGCCCTTGCCCCCCACCTGGCCTCTCCATGCCCCCCAGCCTATCTGCCCCCCACCTGGAGCCACCATCCCTGGCTGCTCAAACCCAGAAAAGTCTCCCTGAAGCCCTGAGAGAACAACCTGCTTTGGCTTCGCCTGGGCATTTGCTAGCAGGTAAATGAGTGCTATTATGTTTCTTAAAATCCCTATTTTAGGAAGAAGTGAAGTGGTTGTTCCCTCTTCTCTGATAACGCCCTGGTCTGCGCTCACCCCCACCCAGGAGCCCCCACCCCCGGCCCCAGCGCGGTGGTCCCTCGGGCGCAGTGATGATGGGCGCCGGTAGGTGGCATCTCTGCGCCGTCCAGGGGCTCCCGGCCGCCCTTGGGAGTCCTGCCCCATTCCCCACCCAGGGAGGGGACCCGGGTTCACACCTGGAGACGAGGTGCAGAGCTCCGTTCCTGGCCAGGGTCTGGCTGCTTGGAAGTGGCCGTCCCTCCCTCCCTGACCCCGGCTGTTTCCAGGGCTCAGGCCCGACCCCCTATGGGGCCCCGCCTGACCCCAGGGCAGGGGAGGGTGCTGGCCACTGGCCTGGGGCCAAAACTCTTCGGCACAGCCTGGATCCCCTCGCCAGTGCTGGGGTCACGCCTGATCTGGGCCGAGCAGGCAGCGGCCCTCTCTGTGGGGGTCAGGGGCTGGGGGCCGGGGCACGGCAGAGGCTGAGAGCCCCCAGGGACATCCCCAGGGCCTGCCCTGCCTGCCCCTCCAGCACCCCCCCCCCCCGGGCCCCTTGACCCCTCCGTGATCCTGCTCCTCCCTCCCAGATCGCTGAGGCCTGAAAGGCGCAGGACACCAAGGCCTTCCCCCCTTTTCCTCCATCCCTTGGGTCCTCGTCTCCATTGCCTCCAAAAATGGACACTTCATTTTTATACTTTCACATTGTTACAACAGACAGCTTTTATAGTACTTTATTTAATATCCATTTGAAATTTATTTCAACAACAGGAAGTGGAGACAGCCACTGGAGGGGAGCCTGAGGGGTAAAGGTGAAGAAGGGGGTGCTTTGTACCCGGAGCCTCTGGTCCCAGAGCCCACAGCTCCACCCCTCTTTTAACTCTGGGTGCTGCGCCGCTAGGGGAGGGGCCCTGGCTGCAGAGCCGACGGGCTTTCCACTCGGCTCTGTGACCCCCAGACCAGCCCTGGGCGCAGCGAAGCTGCACCTCTGCCCAGGAGGCTGCAGGCCCCAGCCAAGGTCCACTGGCAGCTGGTGAGGAGGCCCGGGCGGGGGTCTCAGCAGCAACCCAGCCCCCACCTCTCCTCTCCTGCCATGGGGCGGGCCCACCCTGGGCAGCAGGCGCCCCGCCCTGAGTCCCACCCCAGCCTGCAGAACCGGCTCTGCTAGCTGCCATGCCCAGCCCTGTCCAGGTGCCCTGGGGGGGCGGGGACTGCTGGGGGAGGTGGGGGGAAGGGTATTGCCGGCCAGTGGCCTTGGGGAGAAATAGGAAATGAGCTTATGGCTGTGGCTTAGGACAGAGGGACCCTCCAGCCCCGTGCAGAACCCATGGGCCCAGCTCTGGCCTGGAAAGGAGGAAAGGCTGAGATTGAGGGGGGCAGAGGAGGGGGAGGAGAAGATGCGGGGCGGCGGCAGGCACACACCCAGGGACCACCGCGGAGACGCAGGCGGTGCCACCTCCAGCTCACACTCATATACACACATGCATGCTCATATGTCCACATACACTCACATGCTCACACTCATACACACCCACCCACCAACTGCTCACACGTGCACACGTGCTCACATAGTCCTCACTCTCACAGGTGCTTGCCCACCACTCCTCCCCCACTGGGTCAGGAGGCGTGGACCACCAGGGAGGGGCTGGCCTGTCCCCTCAGCGCCCCTCGGTGCCCCCGCCTGCAG
Source organism: Tamandua tetradactyla (assembly GCF_023851605.1). Taxonomy (NCBI): domain Eukaryota; kingdom Metazoa; phylum Chordata; class Mammalia; order Pilosa; family Myrmecophagidae; genus Tamandua; species Tamandua tetradactyla. The sequence continues at coordinate 95,013,007 of NC_135339.1, read as the reverse complement.
CTGCCCCCAGCCCAGCTGCAATGGCCTTCTCAGGCCCCGGGGACTGCTTCCCGGGCCTCAGCTGCACCATGTCCCTGCGTCTCCTACAAGGAGGGAATCCACCCAGTGTCCTGGAGCACCAGTGTCCAGTGTCACAGAGTCTGGTGTCCTGGTGTCCCAGTGTCCAGTGTCCTGGTGTCCAGTGTCACAGAGTCTGGTGTCCTGGTGTCCCAGTATCCCGCTGTCCTGGTGTCTGTGGTCCCAGAGTCCTGCTGTCCTGGTGTCTTGGAGTTCCATGTCTTGGTGGCCTGGACTCCCACTGTCCCATATCCCCCTGTCTAGGTGCCCAGTGTCCAGTGTCCTGGGATCCAGTGTCCTTGTGTCCTGGTGCCCTGTGCCCCCATGTCCTGGTGTCCTGTGTCCAGTGTCCTGGTGTCCCGTGCTCCAGCCTCAAGGCCCCTCTGGTACGGCAGCTTTCCTGTAGGTCGCAGCTCTTGCTGCGAGGACCCTGGACTCAAGCCCCCGGGCAGAGGCGGGCAGGGTCACCCAGTCCTGGCCATCTGCCTCCTGCCAGCCTCCTCCTGCCCCCCCCCCCCGGCCTGCTCCTGGCTCGCCCTGTGCCCCCCCCCAGTGGGTCAGCAGCGGGAAGGGAGCCCGGCCTCCCGACTCAGGAGGGCACTGCACCCCGAATGCTGAGGCACTTTTCTGTTTTTTGTTGTTGCTTCTTCCTTAGAGCGGTTGTGGGTCTGCAGAAATGCAGAAGCACAGCGCGCCCACGCACCCCAGCCCAGGTCTCCCTCCCTTACACTCCGTGTTAGCGTGGCGCCCGTGACAAGGGATGACCCCAGATGGCCGCAGCCCTGTGACCAGAGTCCGTGGCTGCATGGACCCTCAGCTGTGCAGCCCTGTGGGCTTTACGTTCCATTCTGGTCCTGTGTGCACAACCTGAAATATCCCCTTCTGACCACGTTCAAACGTGAACTTCAGCGTGAATCGCATGCACGGTGTGCTATGTCACCTCCGCATCGGCCAAGTTGGGCCCCCTCGCAGCTGAGCTCCTGCAGGCGGGGGAAGGGCTGTGGGCTGGAGGAGCCTCAGGGTCCAGCCCTCGGGGCCTCCCTCACCTGCTGGGGTCCCAGGGCTGGCCAGGCCTCAGGCTCCCCCGGACATGCCAGCCTGGTGCCCGGCTCCTTAGGATCCCCCAGGGCAGGCAGCTGGAGTGAGGTCAGAGGTCAGGAAGGGTGGGAGGGTGGAGCTCTGGGTGGGGGACCACACGGGGGCCCTGTGGTGCAGCTGTGCGTGCCGGTGCCAGCCCTGTGCCCTGTGCCCTGTGACCATCAGCCCTTCTTCCCCTCCATCTCCTCACCCCCTGCCTGGTGAAGGGTGGAGAGAGAGAGACAGAGAGGGGGAGAAAGGGGAAGAGAAGGAAGAGAGAGGAGAGCCCCTTTCCTCACCCCAGGGCCTGTGGGGAACAGCCTGGCTGTCCCCGTAGGCCCCTTGACAGGGCCTTCCTGACTCTGACCACTCCTTGGGGGGCTCACGACCTCCGACCTGCCCTGTGCACGGGGCGCACTCAGAGGTCACTGCCACACCACGTCCTTCTGGGGCACCTCACCCCGGCGTGCATGGCCCAAGGTGCGGGCGGCGTCACAGGGCAGCTCCACCTGGGGCCCCAGAGGCCAGCGGCCCCCCCAGCTCCTGGCGCCTGGAATCCTCTGGAATTTGAGCCGAGGCCTGGCTAGCACACCTCTGCAGCGGGCTTGTGAGCCTCTTGTGGCACCATCTCCCCTTCCCGCCCCTCCCTCTCGAGTGGCACCAACAGGGGTGTCCAGAGCTGCCCAGGAGCGAAGGCCTGGGGGTCCTGCTGCCCCCAGCCCCTCCCAGAGCAGCCCCTGCCTGCAGCTCAGAGCCTCTTGGGGGATGGTGGATGTGGGGGTCCCGCAGGGGGCCGTCCAGCCCCTCCTTCTGGCAGTCCCCAGCCCCAGCCCCCAGCCAGGATGGGGTCCCCTCCCTGCTTTTCCGCACAGTGCTGGCAGGACAGCTACACGGCCACCAGGTGACGTCTTGTTTGTCTTTAGCCCAGGATTAGCTTCAGGGGGAAAATGTTCTGGTTGAAATGTTAACTCTGCATGTCTTCATTCTTCTTTCGTTTGCCTCCCAGGCAGACACTGAGATTGGCCCAGAAAAAATCCATAGTCAGACCCAATTTATATCTTGCTGAGGGCTCAGACCCCACCCTCCTGGGCCCAGACTCGGGGGCTCCGAGCTCCCCACCTGACACAGGCAGCACGGGCCCGGGGAGAAGGGGCTGAAAATCTGTTCCGGACACCTCTGGTCCTGGCTGTGCTCCAGCCCCACCCACGGCCCTCGGTGGGCGGCCCAGACCCCGCAGCAGGAGCAGCAGCCAGGCCCGCATCGCGGTCCCACCCCTTTCCCAGGGCCCCCAGGCCTCCCCACCCAAGGCCCAGCAGCTGCAAGGCGGCCGAGCTGCCAGCACCCCTGCCTCCCTCAGAACCCCTGGCACCCCCAGCATCCTCTGTATCCCCAGCACCCCCGGTACCCTCGGCACCTCCGGCACCCCCGGCACCCCCGGGACTCCCAGCACCCCCGGCACCCCCAATACCCTCAGCACCCCTGGCATCCTCTGTATCCCCGGCATCCCCGGTACCCTCGGCACCCCTGGCACCCCCAATACCCTCAGCACCCCTGGCATCCTCTGTATCCCCGGCATCCCTGGTACCCTCGGCACCCCTGGCACCCCCAATACCCTCAGCACCCCTGGCATCCTCTGTATCCCCGGCATCCCCGGTACCCTCGGCACCCCCGGCACCCCCGGGACTCCCAGGACTCCCAGCACCCCCGGCACCCCCGGTACCCTCGGCACCCCTGGCACCCCCAGCACCCCCGAGGCTGCGAGCCCAGGGGACCCCGGAGTCGCCCTAGACCCTGTTGGCGGCAGCAAAGATCAAGGAGCCTTCAGGACAGCAGCAGCGATGCCAAGGGCTCGGAGCCCCTGCCGCAGGCGGGCTGGGGCCGTGGCCCCCCGGACGCAAGGGTCAAGGCCTCTCCTGACCTGGGGAGCAGCAGAATGTGGGGAGCAGCGGGAGCTGGGGAAGAGGCAGCCATGGGGAGGGAGCATGGGGGGCCTGGGCCGGGGCGCCGGGGGCCTTGCATGGAGGGGTAGCACGGGGTCCCTCTCACCCACCCTGCCCGGCATCGGAGGTGGCGCTCTGAGAGGTCTCAGCCAGCCCTGGCTTGGCCCCCCACCCCGCAGGCCGCCCCACTGCCCTTTGCCAACAGGAGTTTCCTGGGGGCACCTGGGGACTGTGCTGGCCTCGCTGGAGGGACAGCAGGGCTGGGGGGCCGAGGCTCGGGTCATCAGCCCCAGGCCACAGACACCCCTCACCCCCTGCCGCAGACATATGTGGATCCCCCATTCACAGACAGACACTCAGACAGACAGACACACAGATACATTCAGACAGACACACTCACATACAGACACACCACACACACTCACAGACACATAGACAGGCAGACACATACACACTGACACGTATGTGCACAAATGGACACACAAAGACACCCTCACTAAAGATACATACAGGAGACACACTCATACACAGCACATATGATGCACACACAGATACACAAACCCACATGTCAATACCCCATGACACACACAGACCCACAAATGCACAGGCATGGACGCCCCCCCCCACAGCCCCTCCCAGACATACGTGCCTGCAGACATGGCTGCAGTCTACCCACCCCAGATGCAGCCACTCTCTTCCTGGGTGGCCCCTGATGCGCCCACAGGGCCCCTAGAGCAGGTGCACAGGCTGACAGCTGGCTGCTATCTCCTAGGAAACGCTGTCCCTGCTGTGTCCTTGCAGGGCCTCAGGGGCCTCTGGCACGTGCCAGGCCAGCCCCCAGCTCAGCTTGAGGCTCTGGGTGCAGGGCCCTGCTGCAGAGTCGATGCTCAGTGGGGCTGGGACAGACCTGGGGGGCAGGAGGGGAGGCGCAGCGCCCCACTCAGCGTCCCCCAGGCCCCAAAACCTATGGCCCCTCCTTGGCTCTACTCCAGCTGTGCCAGCCCAGGTGCCCCCAGTCAGCCCTGCCCTGCGTGGGCACCTTGCCGGGAGACGAGAGAAGGTGCTGAAAGAAGGAAAGGGCCCGAAGGGAGTGGGGTCCAGGGCTCTGCCCTGTGGGGGCGGCTGGGGGAAGGGTGGGAATGGGGCGTCCAGTGGCACGGCCGACCTGCGCGCACCCAGTGCCCCAGCTTGGTACAGCGGGACAAACGCCACATGCCCTTGGGTAAACGCGGGGCTTTACTGCTTTGGAGGCTGGAGTGCGCCTGAGGCCGGCTCTGCCCCGGCGTCTGCAGCGTCTGGCACCTGGCACCCCCTCTCGCTCCCCGGCTCGGCGTCCCTGGGGTCCCCTGACTTCGTGCTTCTGCTCCATGACAGCATTTGAATTTTCTTGGTCTTACAACAACTCCAGTCAGATGGTACAGGCACACGGCGGGTAGGGGGGCACAGCCAGCACACCCCGGGACCCTGGCCTTTTGGGGACAGGATACTTGGTGGCTGAGCCCATGGGGTGCAGAGTGACATTCAAGGCCTGTCCTGACCAACCCAGGCTCTCCTCGGGCCTTAGGGCACCCACTTCTCACCAGGAAGACCCCAGCCCCAGCCCTGCCCACCAGCCAGACCCAGCCCTGGGGTCAAAAAGGGACTGGTGGCGACTGGGCATCTGTGCAGGAACTCCCTGGGGAGGGCTCGGAGGAAGGAAGTCAGAGCCCCGGGATGGGGGGAGAGCAGGAGGCCCCTCCACACCTGCCGGGAGAGGCTGAGGCCAGACCTGCCCTGCAGAAGAGTGAGGTGGGCGCAGACCCACGGCGTCCCCCGTCACCAGCCTGGCGCTGAGGTCCCCAGCCCTCATTGTCCTTCGAGGACCCTCCCGCAGGAAGGAGCTCCCCACTGCTCTCCAGAAGCAGGACGCCCCCTCCTCTCATGTGCAGCCCCTCCTTGCACAGCCCGAGCCAGGCCAGTCACGTCTGCCCGGAGGCCTTTGCCTGCAGGGCAGCCCCGCGGCTCTGGGTCGCGGCCATAGCTCCAGGAGCACATTCGCCAGCCCAGCCCCTTCCACGGTGCCCGGGGGGTCCGCAGTGAGCCCGATGGCGACGCCATGACGGCGATGACGAAAGCGGCAGCGGTGTGGAGACGAGGGTGAAGGCGGTGGTGACGAAGACGAAGATGGGGATGAGGATGGGCCCAGCCACGCCCGGAGGAGGCCGCGACCCCCTGCCTGGGACCCCGAGTGCCTGCTACAGGGGGGCAGCCATCACCCCCTTCGCAGAGCTGGGCCGGCCTCTCCGCGCCACGCCGTTTCTGTCTGAGTGAGAACTGAATTCACTCTAAAGCAGCTACGCAAACAGGATTTGGAAAGCCACGTGGCCCTTGTAATGGTGGACATCTCAAAATCAGCATATTTGGTCTGGAAACAGATTTTCCATTCCTGATCCCACGTTTTTCTGATCCACAAGCTTTAGTGTTTTTCTAGAACAGGGGTCTGGGAACTGGTCAATAAAACGTGTCATCTTCCCCTGGCGCCTCTCAGCAGCCGGGACTGTGCCCCGAAACCGTGGTGCCACTTGACAGCTTCAGATGTCTCCCCGCGGCACAGTCTCGGGGTGGCAGGGGCTGCAGGGCCGGCCCCACGCTGGGCAGGACACCCATGCGGCAGGCTTCCCACCAGCCGGCTTGGTGAATTTTGATAACTACCTCAGTGTAAGGGTTTCCTCCATAATCTTCGAGTTTCTCGCCCACCTAAGGCATTAATGAGTAGGTGGAGCCCACAGTGTTCTCAGGGCAGGAAAACCTTCTGTGTGACACGACATAGTGGAAAATGGCCTCACGCACCTGCCACTCCCCACAGCCCTGCAGCAGAGCGAGCCCAGCGGGGGCTTCAGCCAGCAACAGTGTATCCACAGGGCTCCTCCCTGTAACTGCAGGCCCCACGCCCGAGAGGTTGCAGAGGAGAGCCTGGGGAGGAAGACCGGCAGGGCGGGAACTCCCGGAACTATCTGTGCGATTTTTCTGTAAACCTCCATCTGTCTGCGGGGAGCAGCGGGCGATGGGCTGGACCCTGCTGGGGGCGTCACCTACGCTGACCCAGTTACAGCCTGGGGGCAGCATCCGCCTGCAGGAAGGAGGGAGCTGGTCTAAAGTGCACTTCAGGCCACAGCAAAGCTCTAGAGCTGACAAATGAAAGTGCTGGGTGCAAGACCAACACCCAAATTCAAAGTGTTTCTATACACAAGCAATGAACACTCAGAAGAAGAAATCAGTAAAAAAAAAAAAGTCCATTCACAATTGCAACCAAAAGAATCAAATATCTAGGAATAAATCTAACCACAAATAAAGGACTTGTACACAGAAAGCTACAAACCATTGCTAAAAGAAATTAAAGAAGACAAATAAATGGAAGGATATTCTGTGTTCATGGATTGAAAGACTAAATGTTGTTAAGATGTCAGTCTTATTCAAAGAAATTTATAGATTCCATGCAATCCCAAGCAAAATGCCAATAACCTTCTTTGCAAAAATGGAAAAAGCAATCATCAAATTTATATGGAAGGGTAAGAGCACTGAATAGATAAACTATCTTGAAAAAGAAGAATGAAGTTTGAGCACTCACACTTCCTGATCTTAAAACTTATTATAAAGCTACAATAATCAAAATGGTGTGGTACTGGCAGAGGGCAGACACAAACCAGTGAAGTCAGATTGAGAGCTCAGGAGTCAACCTTTACATTGATGGCCAAGGTTTGAACAAGGGGGCAAAGAGCACTCAATTGAGAAAGAACAGTCTCTTCAGCAAATGGTTCTGGGAATACTGGAGAGCCATTCGTTAAAAAAAGACACTTACTTCACACCATATACAAAATCAACTCAAAATGAACCAAAGACATAAATATAAGCACCCAAACTATCAAACTTCTAGAAGAAAATCTAGGGAAGCATCTTCAGGACCTTGATTAGGTAATCGTTTCTTAAACTTTATCCCAAAGCATAAGCAAACAAAAGAAAAATAGTTAAATGGGACTTTATCAAAATGAAAAACTTTTGTGCATCAAAGGATTTTATTATAAAAGTAAAATGATAACCTACACTATGGAGAAAATATTTGGGCATCATATATTCGATAAAGGATTAATATCCAGGATATATAAAAATTTTTAACTTAAAAAGACAAACCAATTAAAAAATGGACAAAAGACTTGAATAGACATCTCTCCAAACAAGATATACAAATGACCAGAATACCTATGAAAAAGGGCTCCACATGGTTTGCCTTCAGGGAAATGCAAAATCACAACCTCAGTGAGATACCATTTCACACCCACTAGAATGGCTGCTATTTAAAAAGGGGAAAATGTGGAGAGTTGGAGAGGATGTGGAGAGACGGGAACGCTCATTGTGGGCGGGAGCGAGACAAGTTGTAGCCGCTGAGGAAGACGCTCCGGGGTTCCTCAGAAAGCTACGTAGAGAACTGCCATGTGACCCGGCAATCCCGTTCCTAGGTGTATATCCTAAAGAACTGAAAGCAGGGGCTCGAACAGGTATTTGCACACCAATGTTCACAGCAGCATTCCTCACAACTGCCAAAAGAAGGAAGCAACCCAAGTGCCCACCACAAGACAAACGGATAAACAAAATGTGGTGTGTGTGTGCGATGGAATATTATCCAGCCTTAAAAAGGGGTGAAGTTCTGAGCCTGCAGCAACACAGATGAACCATGAAGGCGTCATGTTGAGCAAAATAAGCCAGAAACCAAAGGACAAATATTGTAGGGTCTCGTTGCTTTCAAACAATTGGGATAAGCAAGCTCCCAGGGTCAGAATCCAGACTACGGTTACCGGGGAAGGGGTGGGAATGGGGAATGGAGATGAAGGATTGACATGAACAGGCTCCTCTTCAGAATGATGGAAACATTTTGGTGATGGTGAGCAGTGATGGCAGCACAACGTGGAGAATGCCGATGACCCCCAAATACAGATCTGAACATGGCCAAAAGGGGAGATGTAAGATTGTACATGCAGTAACGGAGTCAACATCTTTAAAAATCCATGGAACTCCACTCCAAAATGAGCCCTAAGTTTAACCGCGTGCTTTAGTTAATAGTACAATTATTAAAGTGTGCCGTCATTAAGTGTAACAAGCATCCCACACGAGCGCACGGTGCTGGTGGGGTGGTGACCTGGAACCCTGTATCTGTGCCTGTGTTGTAGACCCACAACTTCTCTAACAAAGAAAAAAGGCAATTGAGAGTTGACACAACTCACAAGCACACGTGTGCAAATACATGCACGCACGCACACATGCACATGTCAGCTCCACCCTGAGACACGCCGGGTATTTTCAGCTCCCAGCTTTGAGGATCTGAATTTTTTTCTTTAGAAACGGACTTACCTCATGCTCTCCATCCCCAGCATGATGGAATCCCAGCATTGCACTCAGAGTGATCAAACCGAAGGCTCATTTCTGCACAGGGACAAAGTCTGGGGCACCTGCCTTTGTCATTCACACCTACCCTGTTCTGGGTGGGAGTAGTGACCCGCCCCAGGGGACGCCAACCTCACCGCAGGCCCAGGAGGCAGCGGCCGCCCCTGGAAGGCCCAGCTCGGCTGTGGGCCGCACAGACAATGGGATTATCTTTGTTTTTTTTCCCATTTTAAAATCTCAGAGCTGAATCCACCATAACAAGCATGCCAAATGATTAGCCTATTTTAGAGTGTTGTGTTGGTACTTCACACACTGAACATTTTAGGGGGGAAATGCACAATATGTGTGCCAGAAAAATGGATTCCACTAAAACTAAGCCTAGAACGGAGACGTGTTTGTAGGACAAGTTGCCAATTAGCCGGAGCCTTGCTGGGTGTCATGTGACTAGACAGATCAATGGAAATCAATTTTGCTGCAACAAGAAAGCAGCAGCACGCTCCCCTTGATGCAGAAACCAAGCCACGTGGTGATGTGTAATTAAATGACAGCCAGGTGACAGGTGCAGGCACAGCCAATGGCACAGGCCGGGTCCCTGCACGCGTCGTGCCCATGAGACGAGCTGGGGGTCTCCCCAGTGCCTGTTCAGACGAAAGCTGAGTCCCCAACCCCCTGTGAGGAACCTGCGAACCCCGCCCCAGACCGCAGACACCCTCCAGGGAAGGCGCCTGGGGTCGAGCCGTCAACGGAGCTGCCTGGAGGCCGGGCTCGGGTGTCTCCTGTCACCAGCAGGCAGATGGGGCCACACAACCTCCCGGGTCCTTCCAGCTGATCTGAAGGAAGAAGCCTGTGGGGGGGAGGCCTCGAGGTGGGGGGCCCCTGTGGGGGGGTTCTGTGGGGGGGAGGCCTCGTGGTGGGGGCCCTGTGGTGGGGGGGGCCTGTGGGGGGGGCCTGTGGGGGGGCCCTGTGGGGGGGGCCCTGTGGGGGGGCCCTGTGGGGGGGCCCTGTGGGGGGAGGCCTCGTGGTGGGGGGCCCTGTGGTGGGGGGGGCCTGTGGGGGGGGCCCTGTGGGGGGGCCCTGTGGGGGGGCCCTGTGGGGGGGGGCCCTGTGGTGGGGGGGGCCTGTGGTGGGGGGGGGCCTGTGGGGGGAGGCCCTGTGGGGGGGAGGACCCTGTGGGGGGGCCCTGTGGGGGGGGCCCTGTGGGGGGGCCCTGTGGGGGGGCCCTGTGGGGGGAGGCCCTGTGGGGGGGGCCCTGTGGGGGGGAGACCTCCTGCTGAAGGGAGACCCCATTGGGCCGTGGCTCCGGGGGAGGGGGGAGACCCCGTGGGGAAAGGCCCCTGGGAGGAGGCCCCATGGTAAAGAGGTCTCTGGGAGCCTTGGGCCTGGATGGCTGTGGGGAGACAACTGGGAAGCAAGAGGGAAGGGGTCCCTGTGTCCCCCATCTGGCTTGCCCCTGGCCAGCCTCGGCACAGTGGGGAAAAGGAGGGGTGCTCATAGGTGGAAGAAGGGTGTCACCCCAGGCAGAGACCCGTGCCAGGCCCAGGTTGACCCAGGTGTGCACTGACCCGGCGTGGCCCTGCACAGGCACTGCCGCCCCACCTCACCCAGGAAAGAGGGGAACCCCCAGCCCCGCCTGTCCCGCGTGGTCAGAGACACCCGGGTGAGCACAACGTGGCGAAGGCCCTCGGCTCCCAGGGCGGTTAGGGAGCTGGCCAGAGTACCTGAGCCTCTGCTCTGGTCACCCCAGGTCAGGCGTGGGCCTGCGCGGCGGCGGGGAGGGGGCTGGGAGCCCGGGGAGCAGCGCTGGGTCCACGGCCTGTGGCCGCATGGGGAGGGGCTGGCCCAGGGTGGGGAGGGGGTCGCTCAGGGGTCCAGAAGGCCAACCACCACCCTCAGAGTCTGGGGACCTGGGACAGGGTGGAGCCTCTCCCAGGCTGGAGCCAAGGGGGTGTGGAGCCTCCCGGGCGGTGGGAGGCCAGGTCTGCAGACCAACTGGCTCATGCCCAGAGAAGGCGGCCAGGGGGAAAAGCAGCACAGGAGGGCTGGGGGCGAGGGGAGGGGGATTTTCATTTTGCTTGCTGCTTCTTTTTATTTTGCCAATTTTCTACGACGCTCAGGGGTTATTCTACAATCGGAAGATGAACGTTGGGAAGGGGAGGGGTCTGGGTGGGGGTCCCAGGGTGGGCCGGGGCCGGGGCCAGGGTGGGCAGGGGCCGGGGCAGAGGCTAGGGTGGGCCGGGGCCGGGGCCAGGGCAGAGGCTAGGGTGGGGTTGCCCGTGGACCTCGGGACGGGGGTCGGGGCAGGAATGGCAGCGTCTCTTCATTCTCCGAAACCCTTCTCTGCTCTCCTGCATGCTTGCGGGTCTCTCCCAGCAGCGGGCTTTCCCACACTCACAGAGCACTCAGCCCCATGGAGGGTCTCTGGAGGAGGGGCTGGAGTACACTGGCTCCCCCAGGTTTTTCTCCTGCTGGGATTTCGTATGAGAAACGGGTTTGGTTGTTCCCGACAAGTTGGAAAACTGCCATCTTTCCTGTACTCAGCCCCAGCCAAGAGCCAGGTACCCAGGACCCCTAGGAGACCCCAGGGGGCCGGGGAGACCCAACCTGGAGAAGGCATGTTTACCAAGCAGGAAAAGGTCTGTAACCCTAATAGCAAACACCCCAACACACTGAAGCAAGCAACGGGCGTAGCAGAGTAGTCCCAAAGGCAGGCAGCTGGCCAATGCGCCGGGTTTAAAGCTCCAGCCTCCTGAATAACTGGAACCCAAACTTCAGGCCACAGCGGAGGGCGCCCACCGGTCACTTGGCAGGATCACCAGGCATTGGGCACCTCCTCTGGAGGAAGCTTCTGAAAGGGACCTGTGTTAACACTTTTGGGTCTGGATTCCTTTGATTCAATCACCTTCTTCCTAGGGATTTATTCTAAGGGAACTATTTGAGATGAAAGGAGAACGCAGCCAGGCCAGCAAGAGCTCAGGGCGGTCACACACTGGGCGCCCGCTTCTCCCGAAGCTGCCACCACTGTGTGAGGCACGACGGCCTTACCACCTTCTACAGAAAGACACTCTTGGGGTGGGGCTAGGGCCGGAAGACAACGCCCTCCTCAACATGCTGCCTGTTGCCAATTCTGGAGCGGGATTTCTCACGCTCAGCTTCCTCCTACCAGGAGCAGGCACACCTCTGAGGGCCAGATGCCCAGGGAGATGCCCGCCACTCAGAAATTCCAGAAAGGGGTAGGCGGTGCAAAGCATAGAAAACGGTGCCACAGAGACAGCAAGGAGCAGAGAGAGTGAGGGTGTGTGTATGTGTGTGTGCTTGTGTGAGTGCATGTGTGCAAGTGAGTGTTGAGTGCACATGTGTGTATGCATGTGTGTGCCGGGGACACACACTGGCTGAGTATCAGGGAGGCCATGTGCTCAGCTGAACGGTGCCCCCGAAGTCATGTCCACTGGGAACCTGTGACTGACCTTTTGGATGGAATGATGTCAAGGCGAGGGCACAGGGGTTAAGGCCCTGACTCCTCACAGGAAGTGGGTAACGCAGACCCACCCAGAGGACGTGATGGGCAGAGGCAGGTCAGAGTCACACGACCACGACCTGGGAACACCAGGCCCCAGGACGGGGACAGGCAGGAAGGAGCCCCAGAGTCCACGGGGCAGCACGGCCCTGCCCACACCTCCACGTCCAAGTCCCAGCCTCCAGAAGGAGAGGGAAGAGATGCCCGTTGCTGGAAGCCCTGGCATATGGTGCCATGCTGTGGGGGCTGCAGGGAATATGCCAGAGGGACACAGAGCACATGGAGGACACAGGGTGCCTGGAGGACATGGACGGCACAGAGGGCACGGAAGGGGTACAGAGGACACACAGGGGACATGGAGAGCACCGAGGGCATGGATGCGTCACGGGGGCAGGGGTGCATGGAGGTGGATGGCGCATGCTGCACCCTCACAGGCTGCTCGGGCTGGGGTTGTGGCCAGAGAGACCTGCAGAGGCTCCTGGGGAAGGTTCCCCTGGAACTTGGCGGGGCATCACCAGCCCCCATGACTCCATCTCCATCAGTTTATCCAGAAGCCTTTGGGAAGGGCAGTGCTTGGCATGAGCCTGAGGTCCAGAGGCCACGTTAGCACCTGGGCTCCCCACTGTGATTTGTCCCATCCCTTTGGTGGGCCTGAGGAGGGGTAACATTCCCATCTGCAGCTGAGCTGTCCTGGGCTGGGGGAGGCACTGGGGGGCTTGGACTGCCAAGAGGTGGTGCATTTGGGTTCCAGCGCGGACCCAGGATCAGCATCCACGAGAGCCTGTTTTCCCACGCTAGGATTTTCCCACGCGCTGTGGCCATAGCACCACCAGCGGCCCTCGGCAGGTGAAGATGGGTGTTGCATGCTCTGTCACTTAAAGCATCGATTTGACTTTTATTCTGATTTACACTCAAAGAAAGAGCAGATTAATTTTCTTTGTCTTTCTCTATTCTCTTGGTTCTTTTTGGTCTTTAAAGTGACAAAAGGGGGACACAGGAGTGCACGTGGTCACACCAGCGTGGCACCTCTCCTCCCACATCTCTGGACCCCAGGAGGGTGACCTTAGTAGCTCTGCAGGGGATGAAGTCGCCGTGCAGGCTGCATGTGGTCACCACGGGGACCCATGTTCTGAGGAGAGGGAGCAGGGGTCACAGGCTGGTGAAGCTGGGAAGGGTGAACCCTGAACGTGCAATGTGGTTTTCCTGAAACCTGCGGGGCAGCCCAAGCAGAGCTAGGGGTCCCGACCCACTCCCACAAGGAACCCCTCCTTGGCCCATGCACAGAGCAGCGAGCTGCAGCGAGCTGCTGCCGGCATCACAGTCAGGAAAAATGCTTCCAGCCGAGATGACCAGCAGTCCATCAGACACAGCTGCTCCTCCCCAGGTCTTGCTGAGGCCACGGGCTGGGCCGGGGTTGCTGGTCCCTGGACAGGTCAGGGGCGCGGCTGGACACTGCCATGGGGTGACAAAGAGCATGGAACCCTCATCTCCGGGGACCTTGGAGAAAGCAGAGACAGGTGGACGTTACTGTGGTCGCTTCTGGGAGACAAGCAGTGCCTGGCCCTCCCTCGGAGGCTGGGCTTGTGGTACCCAAACCTTCCTCTGGCCGTTGTCCCCCTCGGCAGCGTAAGTCCTGTTGCCCATGGTGCCCCCAGACTCCCCATGTTCGGAGCGCTCCCGGAGCCCTCTGCACCCCCCCAAGACCCCCACTGTGAGAGGCGGCCCGTGGGCCCCTGGGGCTTGGCAGCAGGCAGGGTCGGTACCCAGGGCTGTCCTGCAGCTCTGAGTCCCTCCAGCCTCTTGTGGCTGGGGCTGGTGGAGTCGAGGGCTGTGAGTTCAGGGGACCCTGACATGGGAGTGTGGGGTCACCTCCCGGGGCACACCCCACAGTCCTGCGTCTGGTTCAGAGCCCGGGACCCCTGCCCACCCACGCATGCCCCCAGCATGAGGGTGCCTCCCAGGGGTGGGCGAGAATGACCCTGGAGGAGCCGATCCTGCTCCAGGCACCAACTAGGATGTGTCCCGAGCCCACCCGACCCCAACCACACAGGCTCCGGATGCCGCCCCTGCGGCCCCTTAGCCCACGTCCCCAGGCTACGCTTTCCCTTATAGAAAGCAGCTGCCCGGAATCCAATGGTGTGGGGGGGTAAACGCGGCATTTCCTCCCCAGCCGGAAATCACCGGGCTGGGGGCAGGTGACAGCTGGAGGGTGGCAGTGCTGCTAATAAGGCTGTGTGCACAGGATGCTCCCTGAGGAGGAGCATGGCACCAAAACGAGGGTGGGACCAAGGCGGGAGTGGTGAGTGCAGGAAGCAGGGGAGGGGGCATTTCCAGGGTGAGGGCAGGGTGAGGTCCAGGCCCCAGCTGGCGGCCAGGCCGGGAGAGGGTGCCAGGAAGGCGTCACCGGGGAGAAGGTGCAGGGGGGTGGGAGGGACGAGAGGCCAGGTTCCAGGCTGCTCCCCCCACCACGGTACAGGCTGCCCCTGGTCTGGGACTCTTCGCAACCAGAAGCAGCAGAAGGGACCCCGTGCAGGTCCCGGCCCAGTGCTGTGACAGCCGGAAGCCCCCAAGTTTCCCTTCTTGGAAGTCTGGAGAGCCACGGAAGAAATTCAAGTACGCGGAGACCACCAAGCCGGAGGAGGCACAAGCAGCTATCTGGAGAGGGAGCGGGGTGGGACATGGGAGAGTGCGGGGAGAAGGGGGAGGGGGAGGGACGGGAAGGGGGAGAGGAGGCCTGGGCCGCCAGCACCCCGCCTTCCCCACCGAGGTGCCGAGGGGAGGGTGACTGAGCTGCTTGCCCGGAGGCAACCGAGTTGACAGCGTGGGCAGCGGGGAGGCGGGTGGGTGTAGGGTCCACTCAAGACGCAAGAAACATGCGGCGGGCGCTGCGCTAAGGTGTGTGCCAGGGCAGGAGCCAGGCGGAAGGACATGGACGGGTTCCTGGGGGCCTGAAGGCAGCGAGGGAGGTTTGGGTCCCGCAGAGGCCAGGGTGGCCGAAGGTGGCCGACGGTGGCCGAGGGTGGCTGTGGGTGGCCATGGGGGTGCGAAGACAAAGCCAGCAACAAGTGAGCAAACAGCAACTCTGCGGAAAAGAAGGAGCGGAGCAAAATACAGCATATTCACGGGCGTCTAGGCTGTAGACATGAAAGTAAACACCCCGTCTTCATTTAACCAAAAGTCAGGGCCGGGTGTGCAGTGGGGGAGGAGGGGAAACCTTCATCTTCCATTGAAAACGGTTCCTGGATAACAACTGAAAACCTAAAGAGCACAGGCCCGGCGTCTCCTTTAGGAAGGAGGAGTTGGATTCTTTTCATGGCACCAGAGAGCTTTTAAAACTGAACATTAGTAACATTGATGCAAGTAAAAATTAAATGAAAAGACATTTCCTTAATTTCGCAGGAGTATCCTAAGAACTGCAACTTTTTTCCATGTATTGACGCCCGGGCATGGACCCCTGTGCTGCCCCCGCACCAACCCCGGCTGGCCCAGGCAGGGGGGGCCCCCAGACAATGGGGCCACCAGCACTCTCCCACCCCGGGAGGCAGGTGGGCACCCGCAGCCCGTGGAATCCTCAGCAGCAGGTGCTCGAGCAAGTCTGGCCCAGGGATGGGGGGCACACGTGAGCCCGGGGGGAACACCCGACAGCAGACTGGGGGCAGGGTGGGTGAGGTCCCTCCTGCTGTGTCACCAAGGGTGGGGCTGGCAGACAGCTGCTTGGCCTAGTCTGGGCCTGTCCAGGGCTCTGGGAACAGCCAACCTTGTGGCCGCAGCGGGGACTGGTCTGGGGGTGCCGAGCCCACCTGCTCCCTTGGCCTTGGAGAGAAAGGTGGGTGCTCTGGAGGCGGGGGCAGGCGTGGCAGGGAAGGGCTGCTGCCTGCAGGGCCGCCCACCCACAGGGCTCAGGGCACGAGACCCGGCAGGTGCCCAGGCCAAGGCCGCCCACCCGGCTGCTCTGGGCACCGTATGGGCACACACCTGGCTCCGAGAAGCCAAGCGTCCACTCGCCAGAGGCCTGGTTGCCAGGACACACTCCACCCTTTGCAAAGAGAAAAAAACACATAAAACAAAAGCCAAGATCTTGGGCCACCTCCTGTGCATGCAGCTTCTCAGGGCCCACAAAGTTCCAGCCGCAGGGACAGGCACCTCTGGACACTGCATGCTGTCACCCCCGGAGCTGCCCCCAGGGACAGGGCCATCTGGCCCGGCCCCTGGCCCCCCCATCATATCCCAGGAGTGGTGGCAGCCTGGAGGGGAGGTGGGGAGCAGAAGGGAGCAGCATGCCCCCTGATGTGGTGAGGGGGAGGCAGGCTGGGGAGCTGGAGAGCTGCGGACAGAGTCAGCCTGACACTGAGGCGGGGCGGGGGCATGGCTTGGGGAGAGCTCAGCGCAGAGGGAACTGGCTGGAGCCCACCTTGCTCGGCCCGCTGCCTGCACGGCCTCTCCCCAGGGGCCAGGGCTTGGCCGCTGTGTCCAGCCAGAAGCCTGGCAGGAGCGTGGAGCCCTCAAGACCCAAAGCTGCAGCACTGAGGTAGCCGGACCCTACCCTGCAGGGAACAGGTGGCCAGTGGCCCCTCCCGCCCAGGCCAGGCCTGCCCACCGGTGCTGGGCCTGACACGTCCCCTGCACAGGAAGGCACTGCGGTCCCCTGAACAGGTGAGAAGGTCGGGTCTGGCACAAACACTGTCCCCCACGTGTCCTGCCCTGGTCCGGGCAGCACCCCTCTTCCCAGGTCCACTCAGGACCTGCCTGAACACTGCAGCTGTGGGGCCCTGGGCCCCTGAACCCCGGGAACGCGGCGCATTGTCCTCGATTCTGTGTGGTGCTGCCCACTCGCTGACACTTGTCTGTGGCCCCCAGGCCTCTGCACTCACCATGGCGGACAGACATCCAACCAGATGTCCTTTCTGTGCCATGCCTTCGGCAGTGTCCCTGCGTCCCGGGGGCCTGGGCTGCGGCCCCGGAAGACAGGGCTGTCCCAGGCGCCCAGCGCTGCCTGCAAAGGGCAGTGAAGGGCCTCAGGTCAAAGCACAGTGCACCTGGCTGCGTGACTGCATGGTGGCATGTGGCCGGAGGCCCGCAGGAACCTTCCTGCACCCGGGACGGCGGGCCCGCGTTTGCCACTCAGCATTGGCAGCCCAACCGGGACAGGGCAGCCGGGAATGGCAAGGGGTGTCCGCATTAGGCTGACACGCTCGGCGCCAACGCCACGCAGGACGGATGCTAACACCGCAGGGCATGGCCTGACTGGGAGACTGCAGAGAGCGGGAAGTCGCCCGCCTTGCCTCCCTTCTGGGGTCCCCATGGGGTGCCCTGGGGACAGGAGCCGCCAGCCTGGGTGCCTCTGCTCACTCCAGCCTCCCCCTGCTGGCCAGCCCTGCCGTGGACCCTGGGGAGCGCTCCAGCTTCTCTCCGAGCCCGGCACTCAGGCCCTCGCCTCCCAGGGCTGGGCAGGAGGGACTGGGGCTTGTCCAGGAGACACAGGCTGACAGACGGGCTTCCCTAGAATGTTCTGGAGGCAGCAGGTGGGGAGGGCCGGGCCCTCCAGCAGGGCAATGGGCTTGACCTCCCAGGAACCCACGGGGCCCTCGTCCCATGGGGCGGGGACAGGAGGAAGCTGGGGGTGGGGTGGGGGGCAGCGAGCTGCCCAGGCACCTCCAGCTGCGACAGCGAGCAGGGGTGCGTCACCGCCCCCTTTCATAGATGGAGAAGTTGAGGCCCAGAGGGTCAAGACCTGAAAGGTCAGGCAGACCCGGGCTGAGCCGGGGCCCAGGGGCCGTGTGACAGTCCACAACGGGGTCAGTGCAGCGAGATTCACCGGCCGCAGGGCTGAGACGACGAGGTCGGCAGCGCCGGGCTCCCGGGAAGTTCTAGGGGAGGGTCCCTCCATGTCTCTTCCTGTTCCCAGGCTCCCCAGCAGTCCCTGGTGCCCCCGCCTTGGGGTTGTGCCCTCCCACCTCTGCCTCCGTCTGCACATTTGCAGTGTGTGCATTCAGATTTCCCGTAGGACTGCAGCCTTGGGCTTTGCATCCAGCCTATGCAGCTGAACCTCTCTTCCTGGCGACATCTCCAAGACCCCGTTTTCTGACAGGCCACGTTCACAGGAGGTATGGACCAGGAAACAAAAAGGCCACTGGGGGCCAGCCCAAAGCACCTGCCCGCTGACCTGGATCGCAGCTGCTCTGGGACTCAGGCACCCATGGTACCAAAGTCTGTGCAAATTCTATATGTGACACTGTGTGTGAATGTGTGTGCACTGGGTGAGTGGGCACACGTGTGCTGTGAGTGCAAGTATGTGCACACATGCACCCGCATGCCTGTTGGTGGACATGCACATGGGTATGTTTAAATTAGATGGTGCAAATGTGTGCACATGTGCACATGTACGGATGTTTTACACACACATGTGCATGGGTGTGATGTATGTGCACACATGCAGGTCTGCATATGTGCGTGCAGGTTCACACGGATGCATGTGTGTGCATGGGCAAACTGCATGTGTGGAAGTTTGTGCATGCTGGTGCATCTGCGTGGACCCAGGTCACCAGGCTGACCGTGGCCAGCCTGGACACCCTGCAAGGGCTCAACCCCAGCCGCCTCCAGCCCATTCCCACCCAACTCAGGCCGAATAAGAAGGCTGTGGCTGCTACTGGTAGCCATTTAGAGAAAGACTCATTTTCCTGGGGGATCCGATGGGGGAGGCCGAGGGGGACATGGTGGGGGGGTAGGGATTGAGGGACACAGCAGGGGGGCCAGGGGATTGGGGACACAGTAGGGGGTCCTGTGGGAGTGGGGGAAGCAGCAGGGCATATAGGGAATAGGGGACATGGCAGGGGGGTCCCACAGGGGGCAGTGGGAGGCCAGGGAGGGGGACGAGGTGGTGGACCCTGGGCAAGGGATATGCAGAAACCAGCAGGTCCATGAGGACAGGTGTCTGCTGATGGGCACGGGGGTTCTATAGGAGCCACTCCATTATTGTGCTAATGTGTGAAATTTTCCAAGAAAAAGTAAAACCAAAACCAAAGACACTCCAACACGCTTCCAGTGAACTTTGGAAAAAAGTCCAAGTTCCTCACCAGGATGCGCGCGCCTAATGGTCTGGACCCTCCAGAGGCCAGTGCTTCCCCCTCCCCCTCTCCTCCGCCCGACCCCCATTTGCTTCCCCCATCTGAGCCCCTTGTGGAGCCCTGCAGTGTCTTGGCCCAGGTCTGCCCCTGGGACTTCAGGAGGGCCAAGACCCTGTCCTGGTCCCACTGCGGGCTGGGGCAGGTGCCCCCACAGCCGACACGGCAGACACCCGAGCCCTGTGCTGGAAGAGGTCTGCTTTTACGGCTTTTATGCCAGTTTCCCCAGAGCCAGGAACCCATGGCTTTTAGATGTCAAACCACCACAAATGCAGCAATGAACAAGACAAAGGGAAACACCAAAAAGCTGGAAAAAAAAAAAAGAAAAAGCACCGAAGAGGCCTAGGAACTCGGCAGCCAGGCGCCCAGAGCAGAGGGGCCGCCTGTGCGTGGAAAGTGCGGCCCGAAGCTCACCTCCGCCCGTTTCCAGCACCAGTTCCTGGGCGCTGGGCCGGGGGCCGGGGGCCAGGGGTGGCCGCACAGGAAGGCTCCGCGCTGCCCTCGCCCACTGCCCCTGCCCTCCACCCCGCCTGCCCGCGGACACTGTGCTCCAGCAGGGCCCCGAGACCCCACAGGGTCAGGCCCGGCAGTTTAGAGCCGGCGGTGGGTGTGGGGGACAGAGGGCAGGGGCTGCCCAAGCGCTCCTCCGGCTCCTCCCGGCACTGGCCACAGGCGGGCAGCACGTGGCCTTGACGGCACGGGCATCCAGGAGCTCCCTCCTGTCAGGCTCGGAGCAGCACCCCAAATCGCAGGCCCCCCTCGACACCCCCAGAAGAGCAGCTGAGCTTGCCTCGCGTGTGGCCACTGTGCAGTGCCCGGCTCCCCAAGGATGGCCTTCCGGTGGTGACCGCGGCCGGGGGCGGGAGGACAGGCAGGCCGTGGGGCCAGGAGGGCCGGGGCTAGCCTGCAGCAGGCTCGGAATTACAGGCCTCAGTTCCTTCCGGAACAAAATAATTACAGCCTTCACGCTGGGCTCGCATTCCCCGACAGCTATTTGGGGAGTCGCTGAGAAACCCTGCTTGGACGCAGAAGTACGTTTTTATTTCAAGTGGCAAGAAAGAGAAATGCCAGTTCAGGGCTTGCTGTTGGAGACGCTTCTACACGGGAAGCATAAATGAGAAAAGGCACCACGGGGGCAGGACTGGGCTGAACCCCCCCAGGGCCAGCAGGCCCAGTCGCTCTTGACCATCCCCCACCTGCCAAGCCCCCCGGGGGTTTCCAGGGCGGGTTGTCCTGAGTTGTCATTTTGATTTCCCAGGAAACAAAGGCTGAAGGTTGGAAGTAGCCTGGGCGTGGCCACGGATTCTTTCGGAACATCGGGTCTGTCATCACTGCATGGCCCAGCAGACCAGGCCGCCTGTCATACTTGCTCCTGCGCCCTCTGTCTGGCAGCTGGGGATCTGTCCACACAGACAGGACCACCCTCTCCTCTGCGCACAGCCTGCAGTGGAATCCCCAGGAGGGGCCCAGCAAGCCTGCTCCTGCCCGCCCTTCCCCTGGCCAGCCCTCGGCTCGCGGTCCATTGAAAGCTGCGGCTCCAACCCCAGTGCAGGCCTCGGCCCGGCCCGGAAGCAGTGGGGGCCTCTTCAGGGGACGAGACGCCCAGCACACTGCCCTCGAAGGGGCGACACCCTCAGACCCCATGTCCAAGACCGGCCCCGGACCCTAGGAGGGACCATCCTCCTGCCCGGCCACATTTCAGCCTCCCAGCCATCCCTGCTGGAAGTCCCCTGACCCCGCTCCGCCAGCCTTCGGGCCCTCTCACACTGGCACCCCACTCCCATCCCTGGAACTTCCTGAGCACTTTACCTCAGGCCCCACTCACCGCGAGGCCCACTGGTGGAGGCCCCTCCCCGGCTGGCTGCTCAGACCCCTCCCCAATCCAAGCAGTCCTCATAAGGCGGACGACCCACCACCAACAGCATCGCTGACACTCCAAGGGGCCCTCTGTCAACAGGGGTTCCACCAGCACCAGCCCCGTGCCCACCCAGTGCCAAGCAGACTCGGGGCCTGGCTGCAGAGCCCGCTCAGGCTTTAATCCAGAACTAAAGTACTCAGGCCACGACAGGAGGGGCTTTGGCACTGAAGGGAGCCACCATGCCAAGCTTCCCTGGGTTTCGGGGCACCTCTGCAGCCTCGCTGTGGGGGACAGCACGGTGTGTCCTGACCCAGCCAGAAAGCAGCCTGTGTGGGAGGCAAACCTGTTGGATGACATTTTTCCTGCTACTTCCTGGTAAACAAAGCTCTGGGCCCCTGGCCAGCCCTAGCCAAGGCTTCCCCTGAGCCCACCTGGAGCTGTGGGGTCTCGTGTGCCCCCCAGATAGATGGACCACGCACATAGGAAAGGGGTGCTGGTGCCACATCCATCAGGCCACCCCAGACCAGGCCAAGGGAAAAGGTCAGCCAGGAGCAGAGGCACTGGGCCAGGCCGCTAAGGGGAAGAGGGTCAAGCAGGGGGGAAGGCAGGGGGCAGTGCCCGCCAGCAGGTGTGGCTGCAGCCTGGGGGGGGGGGTCAGTTCAGCCAGGCTGCAGCCAGAGATACTCGGGGAGCCAGCAGGAGGGCAGTGGCTCCTGTCTCAAGCCCCTCACCTGCTGGCCACTCATGTGGGCCTCGGGTCAAGGCTTTCCCTCCAGCAGCTGCCGAGAGCCTGAGGGAGGGCGAGGAGCCGGCTGTGCACACATGGCCTGTGCACACATGTGTACCCCAAACACACTACACCTTCCATTCCCAGCCCCTCCACCCCACCCCCAGGCCCCTCAGACCCCCATCCTCTGCTGTCCGGTGCCTGCCCTGCCCAGCACAAAGGTCCCCACTGGGCAGCGGAGAAAGGAGGTCTGAGCCTGCACTCAGGTGACTCACAGGGTGCACTGGCGGCAGGGAGGAGGGCAGCAGGGGGCATGGCCTGGCTGGGGCTCAATGAGGACCCCAGGCCCCAGCACTGGTCCTCACCACTGCCCCATTCCCACAGCCCCCACTACACGGGGCACCCCAGAGCCCTAGATCAACATGAGTGGACGCTGCATGGCCTCAGGTGAGGAGGGACTGCAGCTGCCCCCTGAGAAGTCTCGGGACCACACAGGTGGGAGAACAAGTAGCCGGGAAGACAAGGTCACTGAAGGTCACCAAGAAGAAAGCAGGGGCCCAGTTGGGCAGTGGGCGGTGCACTCCTGCCCTGCGTGTCTGGCCCCCCCACCTCCACCCCTGAATTTCTACTTTGGCCAGGCTGGGGCACTGGCCACAGGCCAGGAGACGCAGCAGGAGGCAGAGGTGCCCAGGCAGCCCTGGGAGGGGACCCCAACACACCTACTAGCCTGTGCCCTCCTGCCTCCAGGTACGGAGGGAATGGCACTGCAGCCCCAGCTCCCCTGTCCGGAGAGGAGGCGTCTACTACCTGCCCACAAGCCACAGCGCCCGGGAGACACTCAAGGATACACACATGGCGATCCCTGCCCTGACCCCTGGGAGAGGCCATTTAGAACATCTGGCCAGAGGCTCAACAGAGATGTCCTTGGGTGAGGGTCCGAGCGTGAGACACTGCCCCAGGTACAGGCTCCAGGGCCATTGCCCAGAGCTGGCGCCTGGCTAGCACAGGTGACCGGAAGCACCATACCAGCTGATGATGGCAGGCCTGTGCCGGCTCCAGGGGCCATGGGCAGCCTGTGGGACCCTCACTCAAGGGGGTCAGAAGCCATGTTGGGCCTCCTTCCTGCCAGGTCAAGCCCCCTGGGAGGGCAGCTCTGGGGATGGCAGGTCAAGCAGCCCCAGCTCCCACAGGCGGGACCCCCACATCCCCAAATGGCCTCCTGCACTCACCCCTTGCCCAGAGGCTGGTAAAGTGTAAAGAAATCTTCACACTTCCTTTGGCCACGAAATACACTAGCTTTTTGGTTTGAACAAGCTGAGCTGCTGCCTGGCCTACTCTGAAGCCACCTCTTTTCCACACCACAGAGCCCTGGTGACGCTGAACTAGGGAAACAGATGGTTTTCCAGAGGGACCCTTGAAGCAGCAAGCCCGGAGCTGGAGGGCGAGTGAGGGGGTCAGCGGCATCCCTGCCCCAGTCCCCAGCGGGCTCCCTACTGGGCCTTGGGCCAGACGGTCCAGCAGAGTTCAGTGCAGACACGGGCTCGGGGGTGGGTTGGGGACGGGTTGAGGACGGCAGCTGTGCACCCGGCACACACTCACCTTATCGGGAGCCAAAGCTACGTTTCAAGTTGGGTTAAGAGCTCCCCTATTTCTGGGGCTACATGTCGCGCGGCATGTGCAGCCTCGGTAATAGCTTTCCGATACATCCCCTTCTTCTTACGGTTAAATCTCAGTTTGAAAAATTCAGAGAAGGGGGACAGTTTTGAAATGGACAGGAATGACGTAGTCGGAGAACCAAACCAGGAGACTTTCGCTTCTTGCCAGGAAGGCTCCCCGTGCTCCTTCTGGCCAAGACTGATGTCCAGCACACGTGCGGGCCACCAAGGAAAGCCAGGAATCTTACCCCACACTATGTCCCCCACAGCCACGGCCTTGCCATCTTCAGGGGTGCGCGGGGGCACGCTCTGTGACTGCAGCCGGACCGTCAGGGGTGGGACGGTTGGGCATGTGTGTTCGGTTGAGGACGGGGGAGGCACAGACCTCTCGTGGCCGGAGGGCAGGTCACGCATGTCAGGCGAGGCCACCTCTGAACCGGACGACTTGGCTTCCTCCAGGCTGTCGCTGCTACACCCCAACTCGCTGGCCGAGTCTGCCTTCCTCTGCGGGTAGCTAACGAGAAAAGCCAGGCCTTCCCGGCCGCGCCGCGCCCGCGGAAGCCGCTGGAAGTCGTCATCCTCGCCGGAGCTGCCCGAGGACAGGTCGGTGGCCGTGTGGCGGGCTCCGTTCAGCTCCTGCACCAGCTCCGCGGTGTAGACCGGCTGGCGCTCGCCGGCGCCGGGGCGGTGCGGCTTCAGGCGGATCTTGGGGGGCGGAGCGCCGGGCCCGGGGGGCGGCGGCCGCGTCAGCTTCAGCTTGGGGATGGCGTCGCGGTCGCCGGCGGGCAGTGGCCGGAAGGGCTCCAGGGAGCCGTGCACGCGCGAGGGGATCTCCATGACCTCGCCCTCGCCCTGCGGCGTGCTGTAGGAAATCTTGATGACCGGGGACCGGGGCACCGGGGACCCCCGCGGCCGCTCCTGCCCCCGCCTGGGCCGCTTGCTGCTCCGGAAGGCGGCGGAGGCGGGTGCGTCGCCTTCGGCGCCGTCGTGCGGCCGGGGCCGGCGGTCGGGGCCGCTGCCGAGCCTGCGGCGGGCCCTGGGGGCAGCGGGGGGCCCGGGGCCCGCCTCCTCGGGGCTCGGGGCGCTCTTGCAGCGCGCGCACAGTACCTGGCGCGGCCGCAGGCGGATGGTGCTGGGCGTCAGGCGGCCCGGGTCGCGGCTGCGGGACAGGCGCCGGCGCGTCGGCTTGATGGCCCGGGGCGGAGGCTGCGGCACCCACTGGTTGTAGGTGCTCCTAAGCCACAGCGGGTGGGGGAAGGGGGCCCCCTCGAAGTAAGGCGGGTTGGGGGGCAGGCTCCCAGCAGGCAGCGGCGACAGGAGCGGCAGGGGCGGCTCGGGGCCCCCGTGTGCGTCGGGGGAAAGTGGGGCTTCCGCCGGCAACTGCGCAGCCTCTCCATCCTCCTCGGGAACAGGGCCGGGGCGGCTGCTGGCAGGGGGAGCCTGGGCCTTGGGCGGTCGCGCTGGGGGGGGCAGGCCGAAAAGGCCAGACCTGGCAACAGGGAAACAGAAAAGGACAGTTAGGACAGACCGATGGCCACAGGCGCCCATGGCCCACAGGCTGCCTGGCTCGGGGGCCCAGAGGGTCCAGGTATTTCAGAACTTTGGAGCAGAGGCGAACACCCACGTCTTCCCACAAACAGGTAACCTGTCACACGGGCAGCCAGGGTACATGTGCCCCGTCCCTTGTCTGGTGGCTTCCTGCGTCCTGGGTGGTGGTGGCAGCTCCCAGCAAGACACATCCAGGAGGATCGGCCCAGGACAGCCCAGCCACTCCTGCCTCCCAGGTACCCCCCCCCTCCCGAGGAGGAATGTGTTCCTAGAGGGGCTCAGGACTCGGAGAAGACCCCACAGTGTGGTGTCAGGCAGGTCCCCCAACCCTGATGTGGCCTACGGGAGGGTCCTCAGGGCCCCAGACAGCACAGGGCGGGCCTGGGAGGGTCCCCCCTACAGGCCTGGAAGGGCCTCCCCTCTGCATGGCCCCCCTGGCCCTTGAGGGCAGAAGCTAAGACCCCAGAAGCTCCACTAGCCGTAGCCTGCAGCCCCAGGCACTGACGGGGGTGGAGCCAGGCCCCCCCCCCCTCCAGCAGGGGCTGCACCCATGAGGCCAGAGCCCCACGGGGAAGGGCTTCCACAGCTCAGCCCAGACAGCTTGGCCACCAGACAGCTTCCCTCCTGGGACCTCCCGCAAGCTCCCACCCCCTCCCAGGCTTCTCCAGTCTTCCTGGGGCTTCCCAAGTCCCTCTGAGTCACCCAACCTCCTCCAGACACCCTGACTCCCTCAGCCCCGCCTCAGGGGCTCACGCAGCTCCCCAAGTTTCCCCGGGGCCCCCTGGGCTTCTCCAGCTACCCAAACTCCCCAAGCTCCCTAGACCCCCTTCCAGAGTCCCCCAGCTCCCCAGTCCCTGGGTTTCCCCAGATCCCCCGAAATCCCCAGACTCCACAGCCCCCCTTCTGGGGTTTCCCCAGCCTTCCGTCTCCCGTCTGGGGCTCCATCAGGCCCTCCGCCTCCAGGCTTCCCTGGTTCCCTGGGGATCCCTGAGCCACCAGGCTCCGCCAGCACCCCCCTCCCCAGGGGCACCCACCCCAGCTCAGGCCTTTCCACTCTCCAGAGGCGTTGGGGCTCTCAGGGGGCCTGGGGTTTTGGCTCTGTCCCGGGAGCCTCCACTTAAGACCTGAGAGCTGGGAGATTTGGTGAGGGGTGGGGGGTCCCCTGTACCAGGATGGGCTCCAAGTTCTCGTTTCAACAGCAGGCGCCCAGCATGCATCCCTGGGGGGAGGACAGGCTCCCCTCCCACGGGGCAGCCAGGAACATGTGTAGAAAAGTCTCACGTCCCCCACAGGGAAACAAGTGCCCTACTGGCCTCTTCAGCAGCTCACATGTGTAATCATTAACAACTCCCATTTAATTTTTAAGATTGTCTTAGCCAAAAACAGTTATTTCTGAAGCACAAACATAGACATTTTGCCAAGTCAGGAGAAATAAGATTTAAAATTTTGCATCTTCCTTTTCTGATCTAATCAGAGTAGAAAAGAAAAATGAGCTCCTCTGCCCTCTCATTACCAAATGGTTTCCCCGTTTACTCTTCTCCAGGAGAGGCGAGGCGGCCAGAGGGCCGTGGCGTCACTGCCTCAGATGTGTCACCCCAACTCCAGGGCCCCATGAGTCACTCCAGCCCCAAAAGTTCCAATGGGCAGGCTCGGCGGGAGCGGGCCATGGCCGTCCAGGAGTGCCCCTGGCAGGTCCCATCGAAGAGAGGACATGGGGACCCGAGCAGGCAGGGGCAGGGCCGGGAGGATGGCGGGCACCTGGGCCAGGACGCAGGTGGCCCTGGATGCCACCTGCTCCTCCACCACGGGCAGAGGCCCAGAAGTCACACACAACTGTCCACTCCCAAGGGTCTCCCGGAATCTGACACCTTCCTGGGCAGCAGGGTGTGGGTGGGTGGGGCCGCATTCCACCGTCAGCAAAGGCAGGGCAGCCACCGGCCCTCCCCTAACATGGCCGGCTCTGCCCTCTCCCTGGACAAGGAGCCTGGCCCCTCCCCACCCAGGCACTGGGACAGCCGGGAGAGACCCACAGCCACCAGACTTAGCGTGCTCAAACCAGGGCAACCACAGGGGGTTCCTGCCCCGGGCCTGGACCCTGTCCCCCAGCGCCAACCCCATGCTCTGGGCGTCCGGGATTCTGCAGAAAGCCTCAGCTTGTGTCTGAGCCAAATCCACAGCCGCAGGGGCCACCACACAGCTGGGCCGGACGCCGTTCTGGTCAGACCACCCCGCACCCAGCTCCTTGTGGGAGCCCAGGGTGCCAGGTGTGATGAGACAGGGCAGGGCCTGCAACACAGGCTCCGGGACCCTCAGAGAGTGGTCCCTGGCCCCATGGGGCGCCCTCACCCCTGCGGCCTCCTCCGGGCCTGCCCACTGCCCAGGGTGCAGGGGCCCGGGAGCCCTCAGGCCAGGCAGGCTTAAGCCTGTCTGCACAGACACGGCCCCTGGCCAGAGGCCCCACCCCGGCCTGCACAAGAGCCCACGTCGCAGGGCCCACAGACTCGGGCCAGAGCCTGGGACAGTGACCCCTGGCACCGGTAGATAAAACTCGGAAACAGCCTGGCCCGAGGAATAGTGCCCATCGGCCCACGCGGGGGCCGGGAAGCAGGCGGGCCCCCACCCACCGTGCATGCGGCCCACGGGGACATCGGATGGCAGAAAGGACTCTGTTGGCCACACGCTGCCACCCAGCCGGCCGGGCGCCCACTTCCTGCTCCCCTCCCCTCCGTGGCCCTGCCGGCCACACCCTCGCCTCACCAGCCTCGGGGCAGCTCCTCCCAGGCCCACGGGAGACTTGCCCAAAGCAGGCGCCGGGCAGGGGCCCCCTTGGCACGGCGCTCCCGCGGCTCTTTAAAAGCCTGTGGGGTGCGTACTATGCATCAGCAGCCGCAGCAGCATTTCCATTACAGATGGGAAAGGGAGGCAGGTGTTCTCGGGGGTCCTTCAGGATCACACTCAGGAGGCTCGCCCCTCCCTCCTGCACCATGCTGCGTGCCCGCCCCAGAGCCGACTAGCAGTGCCCCCAGGCAGGACCTCCCGCTCAGGAGGCTCCAGGGGGAAGTAGGGCCTGGGTAGGGAAGGGCTGGGGAAGGTCCTGGAGTGGGGACCAGGGATGGAGGGCTCTCCAGAGCAGGAGCCAGAAACTGAGGGGACCGGGAAGCAACCTCCACCCCCACCCCCCACCCGCCAGCATCCTTATGGGGACAGGGCAATAATCTTGGCTTTGAGAAAGGGCTGGGGAAACTGAGGCAGGCCTGAGTTTACCATAAGGCTCTAAAGAGGACCCAGACCCAAAAGCAAAAAATTAGCACTGACCCCAAGGGGAGCGTAAGTGAGAGCCCTAGGGGGACATGCCCACCTCGGCCCAGGGGGAGCAGGTGTAGCTTCAGTGCTCGGGGCCTGTGGCTAAACCAACCCCACATCCCCAGGCCCCCGGGAGCAGCCGAGGCCCGCCTGAGGCCTACTGGAGACTCCGACACTGCAGCCACCAGCCTCTCCACCCGCTGCCCTGTCCCGCCCGCCCTGACGCAGTGTCCTGCCCACCCCGCGGGACAGGCCCATGTCGGCTGCTCTGTCCTCCTCCAGCAGGCTGCTTCTCCCCACCCCCTGCCTCTCCCCACTGACCCCCAGCTTCTCCCCCCACCCCCTGCGGCTTCTCCCTGGAACCCCTTCCTGAAGACTGCAGCACCCTGTATTTGCCGAGCCTGGCAGCCCCAGGATAGGCCTGGTGCAAACACCCCGGGGCTGCATTAGAACATAAGCCACCATGTGCCCCCCACAGACAGAAGGGCAGCGCAGGCTGGAGCCCCAAGGGAGGGGCAGGACCAGCCGGCCAGGCCTGGTTCTTGGAGCCGGGGCCACCCCAGCAGATGGGGAGCAGCCACAGCACTGGGGCACCAGGTGTCCTGGCCTCAGAGGTCACGTCGCCTTGCCCACCTGGTTCCCCACCCCCCACACCCGCTCGACTTGCTCAGATGCCCCCTCCTCACAGAAGGCCGGGTCCCCTCCCGCGGCAGCTGCTGCCCCTGTAGGCGACAGCACCCTGAGTCGGGCAGGGGGCTCGGGGCTGGTGGGACCAGGTCCTCGGGCTCCGTGTGTTGAGAGAGCGACTCAGGAGCAGCCCCGGGGGGAGCAGGGAGAGCCACGGTGGAAAGTCTGTCAGGGGGCCGGCAGGGGCTGGGATTCCGGGTGGGAGAGGCTCCTGCTGGTGCTGCCCCCTGCCCCCAGGGTGGGTGCAGGGCACAGGGGCCACACCCAGGCCTCCTGAGCTGCCGTTGACCAAGCAGCCCGGGAACCTGCATTCTGACAGCACCCTGGGCGACAAGTGGGGACGTGCGAGAAGCCCCAGCCAAGGTCCAGGTCCGGGCCTGGCTGGGCAGCAACCTCCGCACCCCTGGTGGCCAGACCAGCCCTGCTGGGAGCCTCGGCGTCCTCAGCCAGGTCCACTCATGGGTGGACCAGAGGCACCCCCAAATCACTGGGAAGCCAGGCTCGGCCCACACCATGGCCCCAGACAGCCAGAACTGTGGGGCATGGGGAGGGCCTGATCATGGGGACGTGCTGCGGGGCGGCTGCGCTGGGCACGCAGTTCTTGTGGATGCCCACTTCCTGGCACACAGTAGGCGCTCAAAAGACACAGGACCACGTGAGCCAGAGACTCACACAGCAGCCTGGCGGCTCCAATGCAGCTCAGAGGGGGTGCTGAGGCCCCGAGCAAGCACCCCCGACCCCCGCCCAGAGGCAGAGGCAGAGGCCCACCTCCCGTACATGGGGGCGAGACGTCCGTCTCCAAGCAGACTGCCCGGCCCTGTGATTTCTTACCCAGGCACCCATCCCCACGCAGAGCCAAGGGGAGAGATGCCAAGGGAACTGAGAGCCCCATGGGGGGCTGCTCTGGCCCACAGGAGTTAGGGCACCGGGCGCCCCAGCCTGTGTAGCAGCTGCTGCTAGCAGGCGTCTGGCTGCCCAGGGGCCGCATCTGGCAGACCCAGCAGTGTCCATGAGACCCAGGGCGTCCCCCAAGCTCCCAGCTACTCTTCCCTGCTGGCCCCAGAGACAGAGGCAGGCCTGTGGGGACCCGGCACGCCCGCAGCCTCAGGCCGAGGAAACCTCCAGGTCCTGCCTGGCAAACGGGGCCGCACACGTCCTGCTGCCCCGCATGACACCATGGGGCTGGAGAGGGGGTGAGTCCAGGTGAAGAAGCTGAGGGTGGGAGGGAAGCGGGAGCCGCTGCAGCAAGGATGCGGGTCAACGTGAGGAGAGAGGCCCGAGCACAGCTCTGCCTCTACGGTGCCCACCACCACCCTGCTCCCCTGCGGCCCCATGGGCACTCGGGTTACAGCTGCAGGGGGCACAGAAGGGCTGACACCCAAGCTTCCTGCTGTGGCCGGTGCCCATGCTGGGAGCGGGGTCCCAGCTAGGCCCAGACCTGCCTCCTCCTGAAGGGGTGGGTGGGAACCCCTAAATCAGGTCAGGCACACTCCTCAAGGAGGGAAGGCCAGCTGGGGGTGGAGAGAGAGGAGGGAGGGACAGGGAGGGAGGGCCTGCCCCTGCCCTCAGCCACTTCTCCCCCTCCCCTGCAGAGGGAGCCCAGAAAGCACCCCCGCCCCCGGCAGGGGAAGCTGGTAGGGAGGTGGGGGGCAGGCAGGGTGGGGCCAGCCCCAGGAACGGGCAGGAAGTGGCAGCTATTGGCTGGGGGACTACAGCCATCACAGCCCTGGGGCACGGTGCCCCTGGTCACTGCTGCAGCTCCCGGGGATCACTCAGTCCCAAGAACTTCCTGGGGTCCAACCTGGAGCAGGGGCCAGTCCCGTGGGAGGCCGTTAGCTAAGTCACATGACTGCCGCATAAATGGCTTCTGGCAGGTCTAATGAAGACAGAATGCCAGAGGATAGTTGTCAAAGCAGCTGGCTCCTCCCTGTTCCCGCGAAGGGCAGAATTCGGGCTTCGAGGAGGGGAAAAGTTGGGCCCTTGGCAGGGCGGCCATTTACTGCCCGCAGCTCGCAAAGGCGGCCGGGGAGGGCGCGCGACATTAGCGCCTGATTAATGCCTAATCATTTATCCGGCAGCGACAGCTCAGGGCCATGTGACTGTATCCAGGAGACTTATCTCGCCCGCAGTCGCTGCAGCGCGGGGCACAGGTACGGTGCCAGTCTCGCCTCCGCCGGCCGCCAGGAGCCCCGCCGCGCCCCGCCCGCAGCCCCCACTTGTCCGCCTCGCCCCGCCGCCCCGCGCCTACCCCGAAGCCGTTTCTGAAACCTGCGCCGGGTCCACTGCTCGGCCCGTGCGCAATCAGGGGGGTGCGGGTGGCCTCCCGCCGCACCCCCCACTCGCGGGTACCTGGCAAGACAGGCCCGCCGCGCCCCCGCCCTTTCCCCCACCGTGAGGCCGGCGGGATTCAACAGTGCTTCAGAACAAAGAAAAGTGCGTTAATTGCGGAGGACGTGCGGGACTTGGCAGGGCAGACGACGCGCGACGACGCCCGGGACGTGCGGCTCCGCCCCCGCCCCCGGTCCGGACCCGGCACCCCGGCCCCTCTGCCGGGCCCAGAGCGGGCGGGAGCTCGCGGGTCCGGTTCCCTCTCCCCGAAAAGTCGCACCGACTTGGCGACTCACTCCGGCCCCCCTCCCGGGCGGCGCGCCCCGAAACCCGGCGCCGCGGAGGGCGCGGCGGGGTCCCCGGCGGCCGCCAACTTCCCGGGCCTGCGCGGGCGGCGGCGGGCTCACTTCTGCGTGCAGTCCAGCAGGATCCCGGAGAAGCTGCGCTCGCCGCAGCGCAGGGAGACCAGCAGCGCGCCGTTGACCACCCGCTCCACGAGCACCGGCAGCCGGCAGCCGGCCCGCGGCTCCATGCTCCCGGCGCGTCCCCGCCCCGCCGCCGCCGCCGCCGCCCGCCCCGCCGCCGGGTCAGCCCCGCGCGTGACGCGGCGGCGGCCGGGCTGACGTCACAAAGCTCCGCTCCCGGGGCCGTTCAGCTGCCGGGCCGGCCGGGGCGCGGGGCCCGGGGGCGCGGGGGTCATCTGGCCCGAGCCGAGCCCGCGGGACGGACCCCGCGGCCACGGGGGGCGGGGGGCGCTGCCGTCTTCCGGCGGCGGCGAGCGCGAGTGGCGCGGGACGCCCAGGGGGCGCCGGGACTTCTCCCGCCCTCGTCCAGGTCCCTTCCCCAGAATCCCCTCCCCCAGGGGCCGGCCGAGGGCACTGGAGTCCGGAGCGGCCCGGACCCTGCGGGAGGAAGTCCCCGGCGCACTCAGGAAGCCGGCGGGGCAGGGCGAAGAGGCGCGAGGCGTGGAGGGCGCGCCTGTGGACGCCCCTTTGCGTGGCCCCGGAGCACTGGGTCACCCCCTGAGCGCTCGACGAGCAGGGGCCACGCGTCCGGCTCGGAGCCGCCCTGTGCGCCGGGGTGGGGGTGGGGAGGTGGCTTGTCGGCTCCAGTGTCGGGCAGAGTCTCCCAGGGGCCAGAGGCGTGGAATTCCGCGGAAGGAGCCGG
Organism: Tamandua tetradactyla; assembly: GCF_023851605.1. Lineage (NCBI taxonomy): Eukaryota > Metazoa > Chordata > Mammalia > Pilosa > Myrmecophagidae > Tamandua > Tamandua tetradactyla. The sequence goes on along the minus strand of NC_135339.1, from coordinate 94,980,610 downwards.
CTTCCGAAAGCGGGGCTCCCCGGGCGTGTGCAGCGCGGCCCCTGGGAGGGGGTGAGGGGGGCGCCCTCCAGCTAACCTGGCTCCCCGCGGCCTCGGCACGGTCAAGGCCGCCAACTTCCCAAAGCCCTTGCGCGCTGCGCCCTGGCTCGGGGCCCCGGAACCCGCCGCTCCACCAGCCGGGAAAAGCCGGACGGGTGGGGGATGCGCAGGACTGAAGGCCCCGCCCGCCGCCTCTGGAGCCTCCTGGACTGTCAGGGTTGCCGGGACAGGCTTCCCTCCGCCAGCAGTCACCAGCGCCCGGGTCCTCGCGCGCCCACCGCCCCCTCCTCCACTGGGGTGGGGGATGAGGCCCAGCCAGCGAGAGCTGCGGCCCCGGCTGGGCCCCTGAGGAGCCCGGCAGGGCACCTGTCCTGCAAGCACCCAGCTAGCCCCTCCCAGTGAGGGCTCACCTCAGGTCTCAGTTACCTCCCTATGCCCCGTACCCAGGGCCAGCCCCTTCCCCCAGAGCTGCACCCAACCCAGAGGCCTTTGTGCCACCCTGAGACGCTGCAGAGGGCTGGTTTTGGCCCTTCACCCCCTTGCCTGGATGGGGGCCTGGCCAGGAACAGAAGGGACTCAGCAGCACCACCGTGGACAGGCGCCGGCCCAGTGCTGCTCTCCCTCCACCTGGCCCCTGCTCAGCAGAGAACAGAGCCTGGTTTCCAATCAACGGCCAGGTTGGTGGCCCGTGCCCTGGGTGGCACCTCTGAAAGGGGTGGGGGTGTCTGTGTGTGCAGGGGGCTGTGTGTGGATGGGGTGGTGGTGTCCAGAAAGACTGCCATGGTGCTTGGGCAAGGCAGGTGCTTACCACGGGGAGGAAGGTGCCCCAAGCAGAGGGCACCCCTTCGGCAAAGCTGGGCAAGACCACGGCCAGCTTGGGACCCAGAGAAGGTCCCCACGTGCTTGGATGACGCCTACCTGCCTGTCAAAGGCAGTCCCCTTAAAGCACGCTGACTGTGGGTCACATCCACAGACACCTCCATAGCAATGTCTAGGCTGTAAATTAGGCATGTGCCCCCAGGAAAACACGTCCTTATCTTCCCTCATTTCTGGGGGCCTGAGCAGTGGTAATGGGCCTCATGGAGCAACTGTCCTTGGTGAAGCAGCGGCCAGCTGAGGCAGAATGAGTCTTAATCCTGTTCCCGGAGGCCTGAGAAGGCCCCGGGGAAGCCCTGGGATGAGCCGAAGGCCAAAGTCAAGGGATCCCAGAAGAAGACACTGCCATGTGCACGGCCCTGTGACGGGAAAGCCGAGGACCAAGGGTGGCCAGCAGCCAGCCCCAGAATGCCAGTCTTTAGGGAGAAAGCATCACGTAGATGCCACCTTGACTGTGACTTCTTCTAGCCTCAATACTGTGAATTAAGAAATTCCCCATGTCTAAACCCACTCATTTCATGGTATTTGTGATCACAGCTGGGAAACGAAAACGTTACCTAAACAACTGAACATCACGGCCTGGCCAAACTGACATGAGTTAACCATCACAAACCCAGTCTCTGTACAGTACAATACAACTTAGAGAATCCGCTTGGCAGGGAGTCTGTTTTGCAATTTAAATAGTGGTGTTTGAGGGTCTGATCCCAGTCCAGCCCTATCTAGCTGCTTCCTTCTTATTCTAGAAGGCTGTGGGGGTTTCCAGAATCCCTATTAAAATGTGGAAGTTCTAATTAGTCAGGGCGTGTTGGGCAGAGGGCCCCAGCACCAACTGCATCTGCCCCTCACCTTGACTCCTCCCCTGCAGACCTCCACGCCCCAGTTCCCTGCACCCACCCCACTCCCACCACACGCCTGGGCCTGCCCCTTGCCCTCCAGTCTCTCAGGGTAGGTCATCCCCCAGGTTCTGGCTCAAATGCTGCTGCTTCTGATCCCAACCCCGATGAGACTGCACGAGCCCCAACCCCGATGAGACTGCACGAGCCCCAACCTACACTGTCCTCCCGAGTTGCTCTGAACACCGTGGGTGGAACCCATTTGCTATGTCTTACAGGCTGTGATGATGCCACCACCTCCACCCTGCCTGCCCCAAGGTGGCCTGGTAAGGCAGCCTGTCTGTCCACTCTCCCCATAGCCAGACCTGCTTCCACCTCCTCTTACTGGAAACCAGCCAGGTGTGGCCTGGCTCCCCCGAGGCCAGGTGCTTCTGCAGTGGAGCCAGAGGTGACAGGTGAAGATGGAGGCCTCGCACCCCCAGAGATGGTCAGAGAGACTACAGTTTCTCCTGAACAGCTTCCAAAGTTAATAGTGTGAGCCAGACTGGGGCCTTGGGAGGTCCACACCCATGGCAGGTCCTGCACCCCTGGCAGGTGTTGCAAGTGGGGAGAAAGAGGGGGCTCTTGAGTTGGTGCCCATCCTCAGAGATTGAGGGCCTGCGTGGGGACATCCAATCCGTTTGCTACATTCTTGGGGCCGTCCTACGTGCTGGTGCAGGCCAGGCCTTCCTCTGGTGGCCGCATTCCAGGCTTCCCTGAGGTTGGAGCTGGGTGCACAGCCCTTGGAGGGTCCTCTGAGGCAAGGGGCTTGCAAATACAGGCTTTGCATGGCCGATTATGTGTCCTGAATTCAGACCCCAGGCCGTCCCCTGAGGTGCTAGATCCTGTCAAAGGCATTTGCTTTGCTCTGTGCCAACCTGGAAGCCCTTGGAGGGGAAGTTCGGGTCTGAAAGCATGGCTTTGCTCTGTCTGAGCCACCCTATGTGGTCATGTCTGGAGCTTCTTCTTACCCTGTTGGATTATCAGGATGGTTCTAGGCACCTCATCACATCTCATGATGAAACATCACAGAGGCCTGACTGGAAACAGGACCTGCCAGCTACCCACTGGAGGCGATGCAGAAAGCTGCTTAAGAGCACTCTTGGGGGCCAGACTTCTGGAGGCCAACCATGAGACCTCAGGGAATTCGCCTAACTCCCTGTGCCTCAGGTTCCTCAGTGGTAAGTGGAAATAATAATAGTGCCTCCCACACATGATTGTAGTGAAGACTAAATGAGTTAATACATGTGAGGTGCTTGGCATAATGCTCATCCCAGGAAGGACTCTGTAAGAGTCAGCTGTTCTTCACATCATCATCATCATCATCACCTCCAACACTGCGGTCATACCATTATCACCATCACCACCATCGCCATTATCGCCACCATCTTTACTATCACCAACATCACCACCACCATCATGTCACCACCATCACCATCTTTATTAGCTAGGGTTTTCTAGAGAAACAGAATCAGCAGAAGGTATCCATAGATATAAAATTTATAAAAGTGTCTCATGTAACCATGGGAATGTAAAGTACAATGTCTGTAGGGAAGGTCACAAGCTGGCAACTCTGATGAAAGGTCTCACCAAACTCTCAGGAGAGGCTGGCTGGACATCCGTGGGGATATAAGAGTCCAAAATCCATAGGGCAGGCTGTGAAGCTGGCAGCTCCAATGAAGGGCCTGGACAAACTCCACAGGACAGGCTCGCTGGCTGAAGCAGGAAGAGTGACTGTCTCTTCTGAATCCTCCTTAAAAGGCTTCCAGTGATTAGATTAAGCATCACTCATTGCAGAAGACACTCCCCTTAGCTGATCACAAATGCAACCAGCTGTGAATGCAGCCAAGGTGATCATGATTTAAGTCCATGAAATGTCCTCATTGCAACAGACAGGCCAGCGCTTGCCCAACCAGACAACCAGGCACCACCACCTGACCGAGATGACACATGAACCTGACCATGACAGTCTATCCCTTGTCAACTTGGCAGCTATACACATTACCTTTACTTAATCTCTAAATAGAAAACAATAACAAGACACATTTTTTCCTTGCCTAACAATACTCAACTGCCCCATGTACAACTGGAAACACAATAAATCTCCCCTGAATAGGTTACAAATCCTTGGGTAATAATCACTCTTATACTTGACACCTAACAATTTAAATAGTATAACATGAACAAAACAGCATTACAGTTTTCATTTCTGTAACTGATCACGTGGTCGTAGTTCATATTTATCACTACCCTCTTCCACTACCCATTCCATGTTCCCTGTATCCTTAGCAAGCATATCAGCTGGCTGTGGTTCTTTGCCTGGTGGGGTGACCCAAACCTTCATTCCTGAAGTTTCAGAGCCATTGGTAGTCCTGCCTTGATTGAATTATTGCAGTTTACCATTGATTTTAATTTTTTAAATACTTTTTAAAATTTAAGATTTTTCCTTAACATGGGCAGGCTCTGGGAAACGAACCCAGGTCTCTGGCACAGCAGGCTAGTATTCTGCACTGAGCCACCAGTGCACCACCCTACCATTGATTTCAGTCACTGCATGGTAGTACTGAAAGACACCCTAGGGGACTCGTACGTTCCAGGAAAACTCTTCTTTACCTCCGTTGTGTAGTTGCAGTCCTGGTTCTCCCTGATAGTCAGGGTTAATCACCCCAGCCAGGAATGTAATCCCCTTCTTGGCTTGTTGATTCCGGTGTATGAGTATCCCAAAATGACCAGGTGGCAGTCTTAGACTCCAGTTCAACAGAATCATTGTTGTTTCTCCTGGTGGAAGCACTCCCCCTTTTGGAACTAAAACCTGTAGACCAGCAGAACTCAGGGTCACAGGGACAGGAAGCAAAAATTTTCCTAGTGGATCACTAGGGATAATAGTGAGTGGTGCCACTACCATTTCCACCCCTTGGTTCCTGGATCCATGGATCCTGGCTATGGGAGAAACACCACCATACAGTGGACACTGATTCAGAGCATACACAGCTTCCTAGAGAACATCACCTCAGCCCTGCAAGGTACTGCCACCTAGTTGGCACCATAATTGAGTTTTCAAAAGCCTATTCCACCGTTCTATTGATCTAGCTGCTTCTGGATGATGGGGAACATGGTAAGACCAGAGAATTCCATGAGCATGTGCCCATTCCCACACTTCATTTGCTGTGAAGTGTGTTCCTTGATCAGAAGCAATGCTATGTGGAATACCATGATGATGGATAAGGCATTCTGTAAGCCCACGGATGGTAGTTTTGGCAGAAGCATTGCATGCAGGGAAAGCAAACCCATATCCAGAGTATGTGTCTATTCCAGTTAGAACAAATCTCTGCCCCTTCCATGAAGGAAGTGCTCCAATATAATCAACCTGCCACCATGTAGCCAGCTGGTCGACTTGGGGAATGGTGCTATACCAGGAACTGAGTGTGGGTCTCTGCTGCTGGCAGATTGGGCACTCAGCAGTGGCCATAGCTAGGTCAACCTTGGTGAGTGGAAGTCCATGTTGCTGAGCCTATGCAAAACCTCCATCCCTACCACCATGACCATTTTGTTCATGAGCCCATTGGGCAATGGCAGGAGTGGCTGGGTGTGTTAGTTAGACTCAGTTGTCAACTTGGCCAGGTGAGCATGCCCATTTCTGTTGCTGCGAACACGAACCAATGGTATGTGAATCTCATCTATTGCTAATTACATCTGCAGTCGGCTAGGAGGCGTGTCTGCTGCAATGAGTGTCATTTGACTTGATTGGCTGGTGCTTAAATGAGAGATCGCAACATAGCACAGCCTAGCAGCTTGGCATTCCTCATCTCAGCACTTGCAGCTCAGCCCAGGCCCTTGGAGATGGAGGAAGAAATCACCCCGGGGAAAGTTGTTGGAACCCAGGGGCCTGGAGAGAAGGTCAGCAGAGATCACCCTGTGCCTTCCCACGTAAGAAAGAACCTCAGTGGAAAGTTAGCTGCCTTTCCTCTGAAGAACCAACAAAATAAATCCCCTTTTATTAAAAGCCAATCCGTCTCTGGTGTGTTGCATTCCGGCAGCTAGCAAACTAGAACACTGGGGAAAGAGGCTGACTGGTATCCACAGAATGGGTCATCTTATCCACTTGATTATTAAAACCTTCCTCTGCTGAAGTCACCTGTTGGTGTGCATTCACATGGGACACACATACCTTCAGGTTTTTAGCCCACTCAGAAAGGTCTGTCCACATACCTCTTTCCCAGACCCCTTTGTCACCAATTTTCCAATTCTGGTCTTTCCAAGTCCCTGACCATCCAGCCAAACCATTAGGAACAGCTCATGAGTCAGTATATAAATGCACTCGAGCCAGTTCTCCTTCCAAGCAAAATGAACAACCAGGTGTACTGCTCGAAGTTCTGCCCACTGGGAGGATTTCTCCTCACCACTGTCCTTCAAGGACACCCCAGAAAGGGGTTGTAGTGCTGCAGCCGTCCACTTCCGGGTGGTACCTGCATATCGTGCTGAACCATCTGTACACCAGGCCCGAGTTTTCTCTTCCTCAGTCAATTCACTGTAAGGAACTTCCCAAGAGGCCATAGCCCTGGTCTGGGAAAGAGAAGGTAATGTGGCAGGAGTGGAGACCATGGGCATTTGGGCCACTTCTTCATGTAACTTACTTGTGCCTTCAGGACCTACTCTGGCTCTATCTCGTATATACCATTTCCATTTTACAATAGAGTGCTGCTGTGCACGTCCAACTTTATGGCTTGGTGGGTCAGACAACACCCAACTCATGATAGGCAACTCAGGTCTCATGGTAACTTGGTGGCCCATGGTTAAGCGTTCAGTCTCTACTAAGGCCCAGTAGCAGGCCAAAAGCTGTTTCTCAGAAGGAGAGTAGTTATCTGCAGCAGATGGTAAGGCTTTGCTCCAAAAGCCTAAGGGTCTGCATTGTGATTCTCCTATAGGGGTCTGCCAAAGGCTCCAGGCAGCATCTCTATTTGCCACTGATACTTCCAGCACCATTGGATCTGCTGGATCATATGGCCCAAATGGCAGAGCAGCTTGTACAGCAGCCTGGACCTGTTGTAGAACCTCCTCTTGTTCGGGTCCCCACTCAAAATTAGCAGCTTTTCTAGTCACTCAATAAATGGGCCAGAGTAGCACATCCAACTGAGGAATATGTTGTCACCAAAATATGTTGCCTGCCAGAATTCTTTTGCTTAAACAGTTCAAAAAAATATTTAGTAGACTGTCCATCTATTGATTTTTAGTACCCCATGAATTATTAGCCAATGCCACAAATCTCTGTGAGTCATATAATTTTGGCGCCTGCTTTGAGTTTGCTGTCTATTATAATAGCCACGTCCACCCTGTCTTTGGCGATTAAGTGCTGCCACCTGGCTTCTGCCAACTCGGGATCCTGTCATCCCCATTGCATTTAAGGATTCCAGCTCAGTGACAGCAGTTCCCACAGTAATATCTGACCTACAGAGAAGTGCAACCACAGAGCTCTTCAGGGATGATGGCACTAGTCTCACAAATTTATCCCTCACTGTTCTGGTAAAAGGTGCAGCCTCCAGACACTCCCGGGGTATATGAACAGACTTTCCATGATAAATCCACTCTAACATTCCAATCTCTCTAAGCCTCTGGATCCCCTCATCTACATTATACCAGGGCAGTTCTGGCATTTCAACCTCAGGCAATGTCGGCCACCCCTTGATCCATGTTTCAGCCAACCAGCCAAACAAACTGTTCATGCCTTTTCTGGCCACTCGAGCTATAACATTCAATGCAGAATCTCTGCTTAGTGGGCCCATATCAATAAATTCAGCCTGATCCAGCTTTATACTCTTCCCACCATTATCCCACATCCTAAAATCCATTGCCACACATATTCCCCTGATTTCTATCTATATAAATTGGAAAACTCAACAATTCTTTTGAAGTATAAAGAACCTCCTCATGTGTGACACTTTGTACCTCACTTTTAGGAGCCTGTTGGGACTTTAGTCTAGTTATAGTTCTGGAAGAAATGAGGGGTGGTGGGCCTCATTTCTGGTGGGGGTGGGTCATGAAAGGAATTAGAAGTGTCTTCCAAACCATTTGCTTCAGGGCCTTCGTTTGCAGTTTCATCTGGTAAAACAGGATTAATCGTTCTAGGGCTAATCCCTTCAGGTGGAGGTTGGGTGCCCAACTCTGCAAGGCAGGCTGGAGGTGGGACGGCTATGTCCTCAGGGCAGGGTTATCTAGAGAAGACTCAGCATGACCTAGGATTTCAACCTCTCCTCTGCCATCATTATCAGTCCATGTCGCCACCCCATTTTTCAGGGTCCCACTCCTTTCCAATCAATGCACGGTGTTTAATGGCAGACACCATGCACCACTGAGATTTCAGTTTACATTTTTATGAGTCTGATTTTCAGAGATCTCAAGTCTGCAGTTACAGGAAATAAGATTTTCCTTCAGGGCACTCATAGAAATGTTTATACCTGTCATTTGGTACGTAAGGTTCTCATTTGAAGGCTTTAGCTCAACTGTTTCCCTCATCATCGTATACAGCATATCTAACAACAACCAGCCAACATCTCTAGACCGCCTGTTTCCAGAAATCTCTGTAAAGGTGTCAAAAACATTATCCCCCAGAGCTTAGCTTTGTATAAGCAAAGCATTCGAAGACTCCAATGGTGAAATTTTGACTATCTCTTTTGCCAACTCACCCCATGGATTGGCAGTATCATTTTGATTATGGGAAACAGAGCCCTTAGTGCCTTTGAGTCCAGTCAGAGTAGAAAACCAATAGTAAAAACCCATTTTTAAGATTCTGTTTCTTAAGAACCAGTCCTGGTACCAAGCTGTATTAGCTAAGGTCTCTAGAGAAAGAGAATCAGCAGGAGATATCCATAGGTATAAAATTTATAAAAGTGTCTCATGTAACCATGGAATGTAAAGTCCAAGGTCTGTAGGGCAGGCCACAAGCTGGCAACTCTGATGAAGGTTGTCATGGTCAGGTTCATGTGTCAACTTGGCCAGGCAGTGGTGCCCATTTGTCTGGTTGGGCAAATGCTGGCCAGTCTGTTGCTGTGAGGACATTTCATGGACTTAAATCATCATCACATTGGCTGCACCCACAGCTGATTGCATTTGTAATCAGCCAAGGAGAGTGTCTTCTGCAATGAATGAATGGTTACATGAGATACTTTTATAAATTTTATATCTAAAGATATTTCTTGCTGATTCTGTTTCTCTGGAGAACGTTAGCTAATACAAAGGTCCTCAGTGAACTCTCAGGAGAGGATGACTGGACAACTGTGGGGATAGAAGGGTTCAAGTTCCATAGGGCAGGCTGTGAAGCTGGTGGCTCTGATGAAGGGTCTGGATGAATTCCACAGGAGAGGCTCGCTGGCTGAAGCAGGGGAGAGAGAGTGTCTCTTCTGAATCCTCCTTAAAAGACTTCCAATGATTAGATTAAGCATCACTCATTGCAGAAGGCACTCTCCTTATCTGATCACAAATGCAGTCAGCTGTGGATGCAGCCAAGGTGATCATGACTTAAGTCCATGAAGTATCCTCATAGCAACAGACAGGCCAGCACTTGCCCAACCAGACAACCGGGCACCACCACCTGGCCAAGCTGACACATGAACCTGACCATGACATGATCACCATCACCATCACCACCATTATCACCACCATCATGACCATCATCATCGCCATCACTATCACCATCATCGCCACCATGTCATCATCACCACCATCATGTCATCATCACCACCATGTCATCATCACCACCGTGTCACCATCATCACCATCATGTCATCATCACCACCATGTCATCATCACCACCATGTCATCATCACCACCATGTCACCATCATCACCATCATGTCACCATCACCACCATGTCATCATCATCACCACCATGTCATCATCACCACCATGTCATCATCACCACGTCACCATCATCACCATCATGTCATCATCACCACCACCATGTCATCATCACCACCATCGTCACCACCATCATGACCATCATCATCGCCATCACTATCACCATCACCACCATGTCACCATCACCTACTTTCATCATTACCATCAGCACCATCATCATCATATTCATAGTCACCGCCACCATCATCAACAATGGCAGCAGCATCACCACTAGCAGCATCACCATAAGTCCCTTCATCAGCGCAGCAGCATCCCCATCACTACCATCATCACCATCAGGGTCCTCTCCTGCAGCTGGGCCAGCAGTGGGAAACTCAGGTCCCTTCTGTGTCAAGGTCTTGAGGGCCAGCAAGGTCAGAGCTATACTGAAGCAACCCTGTGCCCACGTCCCCCATAAAAGTAATGGCCTAGGCCAGTGAAGGCACTGAAGAGACCTGGTTGGGGGTAGAGGGAGGGTGGGCACTCACCCAGGGCAGGTGAGTGGCAGAAGCTGGAGGGGCATCCACCCCATAACCTGTGCCCTACTGCATCCCTGGCAAGGAGCTGAGGCAGCACCCATGGGCAGGTGGCTCTCAGCAATAGCGGTGAATCCTTTCCAGATCTAACACAGGGGCCATGCAATTGCAGGCATCTCAGCAGGGACCTTTTTAGGAGGGTGTATTAGTGTGCTGTGGCTGCTTTAACAAAGTATCACAAACATAGTGTCTTAAAATGAAATTGTATTCTCTCACGCTCTCGAGGTGAGTTCAAAATCAGGATCAGTGGGCTGAAATTCAGACATCAGCAAGGCCATACCCCCCTCTGGAGGCTCTAAGGGAGGACCTTCCTTGCTTCTGGGGGCTCCCGACATCCCTGGCTGGTGGCCCCTTCCCTCCCCTTCTGTGGCTGAATTCCTTTCCCCTCCTCTCTCAAGCTCCCTCTGCCTCCCTCTTCTGAGCACATTTGTAAGTGCACTTGGGGCGTCTTCACGTTGTACACCTTTTGCTATATAAGGAAATATTCATAGACTCCAGGGCCTAGGACCTCATATCTTTGGGGAGGGGGCATTTCACAGCCCACCACGTGTGGGGAATCTCTTCCCAAAACAATTGCTCTCGTTTCATATCAGCTGCTGTGTAGTTCTTCTTGTTCTAAACAAGAAGTGTGTGTTATAAGCATGGCTTATAAGTGTGTGTTCTCCGTAACAGAGCCAGGCACCCCAAATCGGCTGGTCACTAGGAGACAACGGATGGCAGAGCACTCCCCGTTTTACTCCAATGCTGCCCTCTAAACGCAATTCTCCTGGATCCTTGCTTTTCCTGGTGCAAGTTAAACCTTAATATCCTGGAATTGGAAAAAGGAGAAATCTCACTCATGTTAATTGAGGCAGCTTGGCCTCAATTAACTTCTCATAGAGCCAGAGATTGAGAAAGCTGAGCGTGCTCCTGGCAGTTTCTACAGGAAGAGGTGGGGCGCAGAGTGGTCTGCAGTGGAATGTTCTAAAGCCCGTGTTCATCATGAACAAACCCTGGCCTGAGAAACCCAGCTCTAGAGGCTGTGAAGCACGGAGAAGCGGCAGTCCACCGAGAGAGCTGTTTGTCCACTGGGGGGGTGGGAGGAGCAGGGGCCCATTCCCCTTTGGCCCTGCACAGGAGGACCATCCATGGAGAGGACAGTAGTGGACAAGTGTGGTCACTGGGCCCCGCCATCTAGAGGTCCTGCTGGCCCTGGGTTTGGGGCGTAGCAGGTGCCAGGACCTTCCTAAATGAGTGAAATCAGTGCTGGAGGCCCGTGTCTTCTCTGACTGCATCGTGCAGCCCGAGCACAGAATGTGGGCCTCAAGGAGAAAGAACCAACTGGACTGAGCTTACTAATGCGCCTCCTGGGAGCATTCTGGAAGCTGGGCCCACCCAACTTACCGGCTGCGGTCTCCTTTCTAGAAATGCCCTCCCCGCTGGCTCTAACAGCCAGACTCCTCCCATCTTCCCAACAATGAGAACGGGACAACAGGACAACCAGACAACAGTAACCACTCAGAGCCATGAGAAATACATATGAGTTTAAAAAACGCCTGAGGCCGCAGGTGGCCACTGGGGATGTCCTCTCCCCCATGGGGCTTCACTGACCTTGTTAGAAGTGGTTCTCTGAACCTGCAGTCCCGCCAAGCCTCGTGCTGGGGGGGGGGGGGGCTTCCTTTAAATCCCTGTTCCCCATTGCCATCTCTCAGGCTCTCCCTAAACCTCCTCCTTGGGACCCCGCCACCCTAAATCTCACCTTCCTCTCCCATCTCCCCTTTGGACCACTCAGAGCTACAAAGCTTGGGGGGCAGCCGCAGGCCTGGCAGCCTTTCCCCTTGTGCTGGCAGAGGCCAGAAGGCTCGTGAGCTGGGTGTCCCTGGGTCACTTTCTATCCCCACCCCATGCTCGCCCCTTCAGCAGCCCAGAGCTCCCTCATGGGACGCTGTGGGTCCCACCTCCTCCAAGCTGCCTTGGGTCCGAGGGCTGGGGTGTGCATGTTTGCGCATGTGTACGTGCATGTATGTGCCTGCTCACAGTGTGGGGGGAAGGGAGACTGAACTGAGGGATGACAGCCCCCCAATCCTCCTCTCCCCCACTCCTCCCCCACTCAACTCGAGGGGGTGGGGCCACCGGAGTTGCTTCCACTCCGTCCTTTCTGCAGGAAAATGGAGGCTGATGGCTTACGCCAAAGGAGGGGCTCCCCAGCTGGCTCTGCTCCCCACAGGCCCAGGCTGCCCCAGACCCCCTCCAGGTCTTCTCCCTCCATGCACCTGGGAAAAGGCAGGCTGGCAACATGCGGCTGTGCCAAGCCCAGTGCCCAGGGCTGGAGCAGCCTCAGAGGGACTAGACGGAGCCCTGGTGACCAAGGGCTCCCCTTGAGCTGCATCCCACCCTGCATGCCCCTCACAAAGCTGGCATCCCCTTAGCCCCCCCTGGAGCTCACTCTCTGGGCCACCCGCAGCACCCGGTCTTGGGGGTGGTGTACTTCCCTAAGGCTGCAGGGCAGGTGGGGGGCATGGGGTGGCCCTCGAGGCTGCTGCTCATCATGGGAGGGTCCTGGGAACAATCTGAGGGCACCTCCCTCCCCAGGCATGGCAAGGCTGCCTTGCCAAGGCAGGTGGGTGGGTGTTTTCCTGACAGTTGGTCAGCCTGAGCCGATCTGCTGCCCTCGGCCCTGGGTACCCTGTGAGTCTGAGTCCCCGGCGGGCAGGGCAGTGGCTTCTCCCCTCGGTGTCCTGGGCCTGGGCTGTGCCAGCTACCAGACTAGGTGAGTGAATAAGCCTGTCCTGCCTCTCCACAGGCTGTGGCTGCCTTCGTACCCCATCCTGCCCTGTGGAGGTCATGGGAGCTGGGGTCAGGCACAGCACAGGGCCACCAGGGGGGTGAGCCTCTGACCGCAGAGCCTCGGTGGGCCCGTGGCTGCTGCACTGATGTCTGCCTTCTGGGGGGCCCAGACCTTCCTCCAGGCTCTTGCTTCCTTCTCCTCTTCTCCAGGCAATGGGTGGTAGAGACAGAGGTTCCAGGGGATCGGGGTCCAGGGGTCGAGGAAGCCAGGCACATCCAGTGCTGAGTCAGGACCGAGGAGAGGTGACAAAGCAAGATGGTGGAGCCAGGAGAGGTAAAGGATCAGGAGCCAGGGACAGAGGGCCCCTGCCCCGACCAGACCCCAGGATCTGCCAATGGACAGGAGCCAAGGGACAGCATCAGTAGGACCAGGTGGACAGGGCTGGGTCAGAGGCTAGGCTTCCAGAACTATCCTTGCCCACCAGCTCATCAGCTCTTTTGAGGTCCTCTCCCACTGCCACCCCTGGCTGCAGGGGCTCTTGGTTCCCTAAAATGGCCCCGGCAGAGCCAGGGCAGGGTGGCGGGGAGAAGGCGGCCGTGGGCCATGGGCTCCACTCTGCTTCAGTGCATGTGGGAAATGCGTGGATGAGGGCCGCGGTGGAGGGAGGCAACGCACAGAGACGCACCTCCAGGCCTGCTGCCGGCCCTCAGCTGGAACAAGGCTCCCAGTACTGTGGACGAGCGCAGTAGACAAGGGCTTGGATTGCTGTGGTGATGCACCCACAGGGGATTGCATCAGACCCTAAACTGTGAGCAGGAAACACACATAGGGGGAGGCAGGAAAAAACCTCAAAGGCACCCACCAATCAGAAGCAACAAAAATTCACAATAATAGGTGTGTGTGGGGGAATACCTGTCACTTCTGAACACAAAAGGCAAACAGGAAATTAGAAACTAAATTGTAGTATATCAACAAAATAACCATGATACAGATAGTATATTTCAGCTAAAGCACAATTCATAGCAACACTCAAAGACTATAATACTTATATTATAAACAAGAAATGAGGAAGATAACTTAGAGATTTATTCAAGAAGTCTTAAAAAAAGCAATAAATAAATATAGAGAGGATAAGGAAAGACTAAGGTGGAGAACAGAAGTGAATGACTCAGAACTGAGAATACTGATAGAGTCAGTAAATTATTAAAAGCTATCAATAAGGAGATCAACCACTAGCCAACCTAAAGGCAGAGGGGAGGGAAAGCAGGCACCTGCACCCTCCAACCCCGAATCAAAGGCTGGCTGAGCTGCAAGGAAGGCTGTGGGAGGGCCTGTGACAGCAGGTGCCGGGATCTGGGGGCGCAGAGACTCACGAGCCTCCGTGAGAGGACCAGGCTGAAGTCCCTACCCCAGAAAAGGCCCAGGCGGGCAGGAGGGGGTGGCCCCTGCTCCACTCTGAGGCTGGTACCACGGGACATGGGCAGAGGCAGGCCTGGGTCTGACCATCCATCGCTGGCAGTCGGCAGCTGAAGGGCCGACACATCCGAGGGACGGACGGACTCGGCACAGCCGGGGCCACAGCACTGGGGGTGGGGGTGGGGTGGTAGCCCCACAAACCGAGGTTCCAGGCGGTGCACACCCACACAGGCTTCCAGAGCGGAAAGCAATGACAGTAAATTAAGATGTCTCACCCAATTTCGGCAAAGGAACTGAGGAGAGGATGGTAGTGCGAGACTGAAATCAGAAGCCCGGAAGGCTGAACGGAGAAGGCATCTCCAAATGCTGAGCTGCAAGAGGAAGTGAAAAGACAGAGACTCGGGGCCGGAGCCTGGGAGACCAACGTGGGCATGTGAGGGCCTCGGGGGACGGAAAGAGCTTGCCCACCAAGGCCAGAGGAAGGGCTTGCAGGCCTGGGGCCAACAGGGCACCCGCTGCCCGCTCACCACAAATGGGAAATACACGATGGAGTCTCGGAAGAACTCAGCCTATAAATCGGAAATGGGCGGAGCCAAGGCAGACGGCCGAGGTGAGCAGCATGCTGCGTCTGGGAGTCTGCGCACTCAAATGGGTGTCGGGCCCATGGGAGGGGGAGACGGGCACCGAGCACACCTCAACCCAGAGGGTCTTCCTGGAGGAGAGCATCAGAAAAGAGCACATAACTGAGAGCACCTAAGAGCTTGGCCAGGCCAGGCCTTGGGCTGGGAGCAGGATATGGTCACACTCTTGGGAATCATATCCCTGGGAATCACACCCCCTGGGAATAACACCTCCTGGGAATCACACCCCCTGGAAATCACACCTCCTGGGAATAACACCTCCTGGGAATAACACCCCCTGGAAATCACACCTCCCAGGAATCACACCTCCTGGGAATAACACCCCCTGGAAATCACACCTCCTGGGAATCACACCCCCTGGGAATAACACCCCCCGGGAATCACACCCCCTGGAAATCACACCTTCTGGGAATCACACCCCCTGGGAATCACACCCCCTGGGAATCACACCCCCTGGAAATCACACCCCCTGGGAATAACACCCCCTAGGAATCACACCTCCTGGGAATAACACCCCCTGGGAATAACACCTCCCGGGAATCACACCTCCGGGGAATAACACCCCCTGGGAATCACACCTCCTGGGAATCACACCTCCTGGGAATCACACCTCCTGGGAATCACACCCCCTGGAAATCACACCTCCTGGGAATCACATCTCCTGGGAATAACACCCCCTGGGAATCACAGCTCCTGGGAATAACACCCCCTGGGAATCACAGCTCCTGGGAATAACACCCCCTGGGAATCACAGCTCCTGGGAATCACACCTCCTGGGAATCACACCCCCTGGGAATAACACCTCCTGGGAATCACACCTCCCAGGAATCAGACCCCCTGGGAATCACACCCCCTGGGAATAACACCTCCTGGGAATCAGACCTCCTGGGAATCACACCCCCTGGAAATCACACCTCCTGGGAATCACATCTCCTGGGAATAACACCCCCTGGGAATAACACCTCCTGGGAATCACACCTCCTGGGAACCAGATCTCCTGGGAATAACACCTCCCAGGAATAACACCTCCTGGGAATAACACCTCCCAGGAATAACACCCCCTGGGAATCACACCTCCCAGGAATCAGACCTCCTGGGAATAACACCTCCTGGGAATAACACCTCCTGGGAATAACACCCCCTGGGAATAACACCTCCTGGGAATAACACCCCCTGGGAATCACACCTCCCAGGAATCAGACCTCCTGGGAATAACACCTCCTGGGAATCACACCTCCTGGGAATCACACCTCCTGGGAATAACACCTCCTGGAAATCACACCTCCCAGGAATCACACCTCCCGGGAATCACAGCTCCTGGGAATAACACCCCCTGGGAATAACACCTCCCAGGAATCAGACCTCCTGGGAATAACACCCCCTGGGAATAACACCCCCTGGGAATAACACCTCCCAGGAATCAGACCTCCTGGGAATAACACCTCCTGGGAATCATACCTCCTGGGAATAACACCTCCTGGAAATCACACCTCCCAGGAATCACACCTCCTGGGAATCACAGCTCCTGGGAATAACACCTCCTGGGAATAACACCCCCTGGGAATCACACCTCCCAGGAATCACACCTCCTGGGAATCACAGCTCCTGGGAATAACACCTCCTGGGAATAACACCCCCTGGGAATCACACCTCCCAGGAATCACACCTCCTGGGAATCACACCCCCTGGGAATAACACCTCCTGGGAATCACAGCTCCTGGGCATAACACCTCCTGGGAATAACACCCTCTGGGAATCACACCTCCAGGGGATCACAATTTCCAGGAGCCTGGAAGCTTCCAAGTGTCCCTATCAGAGCCTGGAGCTGCCATATAAGAAGTCCAGGTACCCTGTGAGAGAGCTACATGAGGGGCAGTGCAGAGAGAGGCGCAGCCATCCAGCGTCCCAGCTGGACCAACCTTCCACAGACCCGCTGGGCACCTGCAGTATGAGTGCACTGTCTTGAGTTGGCACTGTTTTCCCTCGGGCGGCCGAAGCCCCAACAGATGGCACGTGGTGCAGGAGGACTGCCAGCTCATCTCAGCCAACCCAAAGAACCACGAGAGCTAATAAAGTGATGCCGACTGAAGTCACTGAGCGGTTTGTTACACAGCAGCAGCTAACCAAAACAGGGCGGAGAGAGGTGGTCGATGAGAACACCCCAAAGGCCTCAGCTGGGTGGGGGACAGTAAAAGGAAGGGAAGGATGTGACAGTACTGGGGTGGTGGAGAAGCGGGGAAAATAAGTGACATTCAAATTTCCAAAAATTAATAGGGCAGTATTTGTCTGATTTGTCTGGGCATGCTTATGAACAGAACGGAGAAGTACAGAGATCTTCTGATTAACAACGGGGAAGAGGAAGAGGCGAGAGTGACCCCCTGTTCCAACCTGCGAAACAAGTCAATACCGAGTAAGCCGGAAGGGCTAAAGCCAGGTGCGTCCACTGCCACGAGACAAGCTAATAAACAGAATTTTTCTGTTAGCTGTTTTTCTAAACACAATCTGGCAATCTTTGCCTTTTGCCTGTACACTGTTGTAGGAGAGACAAGTATAGTATTTTTTCTTAAGTTTGAAATGAATGGGATTTGGCATCTGGACAGGGTAAGTGGCAACTAGGAGAGCACGGGACACCCCTGAGGCCCAGAAGGTCCCGCAGGTGGGTGCTGCAGCCGCTTCCCTAGCTGGGGTGCAGCTGTGACTGGCCCACAGCAGGGCCCTCGGGGGGCAGCATGGGCGAGCAGTGCAGCGAGGCCAGGAGCCAACAGGAGGCCTGGACTGGGGGCCTGGCATAGGCAGCTCCTCCCGGCTCGCTGGAGAATGCTGGTGCCTTTGGAGGACACGGGTGCTTGAGAAGGGCAAGCGTGCATCTTGGCGCATCTCATGGTGCAGTGCACGGGACAGGCAAACCCCAAGACCCGGCAGCACAGGTGAGCTGAGCCGAACAGAAGCTGCAACCCAGGCCCAGCAGCCCAGGTCCTGCCTGGGCTACAGTGGTAAAGCTTCTACCTACAGATCTGCTGAACCGAGATAAGACCCCGTCCACCTAGGGGAAAATAACCCCATCTTCAGTCCCAGGCTTTGGACTTTTTTATTCACAATATCTGATATAAAATAAAACACTTATGAGATTAAGTGTGTTATAGGAAAAGGGATACAAAATAGATGAAGAGATGGAGCATTTCAACAGAGAATCAGCATCTATAAAAATAACCAAATAGATATTCTAGACCTAGAAAAGTGCTATATCTGAAAGTAAAATCTCACTGGAAATAAAATTTTATCTTAAAATGTCATTGTGGTTAACATGTTAAAAGATTAGTGGAAAGGGTAGACACCTTGCATGAACAGAATTTCAGCAGAGATGGCAACTATAAAAAAATTTAAATGGAAATTCTAGAAATAAAAACCACATCACAGATGGAGAATCCTTGATGGACTCAGCAGTAAACTTGACGCAGTCGAGGAAAGGAAATTGTGCCTAGTGCATGTTTGTATCTTCTAAGTATTATAGTAGAATTATCTAAATCCCAAATTGCATTCATGTTTTATTCCTGTAACAAAGTCTGATTTTTTTATATGTTTTAAGAAACACCTCATTGGGTGGTTTTAAAAGGCAGGATCAGTGAACTCAAAGCCATGGTATAGGAAGTACTGAAAAGAATAAAGAACAGAAAGGAATAAAGAATGAAAAGAACAAGAGCTAGAGAAACTATGCAGGACACAGTTAAATGGTCTAATAAATGCAAAACCGGAGTTCCAGAAGGAGAGAAGGAAGAGGACATAGCATGCACATACTAGCCAAATAGAGGTAGTGTGCTATAATAATATCAGATAAAATATACTTTAAGGCAAGAAATATAAAGTAAGAGACAGAGAAATATTTTCTGATAAAAGAGTCAATCCAATAATAAGAAAAAAAGTCGTAAATTTGTACGCAACCAATTTTGGGGCAACTAAATTTGTAGGCAACTAATAATATCAAAATACATACAGCAACTATGACATCATGGAATGCATGTATGTGAAGATGTGTCAATAAAAATATTTATGAAAATACACATATACAGCAAATACAGCATCACTGAAAGGAGACGCTCGCCATGCCATGGCCACAGCTGGCGGTTCTGATGCACGCGCCCTCGCCACGCGCAGAACAAGCGTCAACAGCTCCGCAAGGACCGGGCGCTCCAGCAACGCCCTCGTCAACCCGACCCGACATCCAGGGCACCGGATCCAACCACCACGGAACACGTTCTCCTCACGTGCACGGGGAACGTCCACCAAAACGAGGACCACGGCGGGCCGCCAGGACGGCCTCGGCGAGCCGCAGAAGGCTGGGCCCACAGAGAGCACAATTCCTGGTCACGGGCACGACGGCCCTGCGGCTGCCCTCGGCCGCGGCGTGGCGGCTCCTCCCGGCAGAGCCCGGCCAGGGTCCACGGGGCGCCCCGCCCCGCCCCCCATGCCCGTGCGCGGCGTGTGCCCGTGAGCGTCTGCTCTCCTAAGCCGCCAAGTTTGGGGTGATTTGTTGTGTAGCAATAGAAAACGGATACATTCTTCTAGCTTCTTGAATTGTAAGCTTACATTACTGATTTTACACATTTTTCTCCTAAAACACATATTTAAAAGTGATAAACCTACCTCTAAGCATAAATCAAACCCAAATAAAATAGAAGGAAATGTAAAGAGCAGAAATTAGCAAAATTGAAAACATACCCAAAACAGAGAAACTCAACAAAGCCAAAAATTGGTTCTTTGAAAATATTAACAAAATTGATAAATCATAAGATCAGCCAAGAAAAAGAAAATGCATAGTATCAATATCAAGAATGAAAAAGCATTATCAGATTCTAAAGACACTGAAAAATAAGAGAATATTATGAACAACTTTGTTAATAAATTTGACAACTTATATGAAATGAAAACACTCATTGAAAAATATAACTCATCAAAAGTTGATACAAAATGAAACAGAAAATCAAAATAGTCCTACATCTGTTAGAGAATCGAATCAAGGCTATTTCTAAGACCAACCCTCATGTGACTTCCAAGCCCGCACTCCGGGCAGTTGACTACGGCATCGCATCCGGATGTGGGACAGAACGTTCTGTAACGGGCTGGGCTGTCGCAGGGACCTGCCAGGGCAGGGGTGTGCTGAGCTGGACGTCACCGTCCCACGTGCAGGGTGAGTGGTCACCTGGAAGGGTCAAGGCCAAAGCAGAACATTACTGCTGGGCAGAGAAGAGGGCCGGTCCTCACCCAGAGCCCCCTGCTGGCCGCCTTCGCCTCCTGGTCAGAGCGGGAATCGCTGGGACATCTGAGCCAGCAGGAGTCAGCGGACGAGCCTTGTCTTCCTCCATGAACGTGAGTAACAAAGTGCCGCCTGCGTCTGCGGGGAGGGTCTTGAGAGTGGGCAGAGCAGGGGGCAGGCGCTGGCGCCCAGAGGTGCTGTCCACGGGATGGGCAGGCACAGGTGGGAGAAATGACGACATGTGGTTGATTGACAGTGTTCTTTCTTTTAATGCAGCTTAAGTCTTTACAGCCTTGAGAAAAGTCACACCAAATGGCCTGTAAAACAGCAGGCTGTCTGTGAAACACGTTACAAGAGCACAGAATCCCCCTCCACCTTGTAAGGGATAGCACCTGAGAAAAAAAACAAAACACTAAGTTTTTGTGTTTGAAGATGTTTCAGGCTGTACAAGTCCTACTTTGTCCTTAGTATTTGTAAACACGTTCAGATTCTTAATACTTCGTTTCAAAAAATATATTCTGAGGCTGAGATGTGGGTGGGTGAAGCGGAAGGCTCCTAGGTAGAGCTGTGAACTGCTGAGCTCTGCCCAGGCTGGGCCCCAGTTTTAGCTTCATCACTTCATCCTGTAGCCGTCTGGCCTTTTGGGGAAAGAGAAAGGGGGTAAAAGTTAGCCCAGCTCGCGGGCATGGAATGCCCGTCCTCCCTGGCATACATGGGCCCATGGGTGCCCCAGGAGCGTGTCACTGCGGCCAAGCAGGACAGAGCCTCTGGCGGCCCTGCCCACAGCTCTGGGGGACACCCAATCTGAATAAAGGCCAGGCACATGACTGGGTGAGTGGACACTCAGGGACAGGGCTGCTGCAGCACTCCAGGCTGGTGCTGCCCCGAGGTGGCCTGCTGGCCAAACATGGGCCCAGGCACGCTCCCACCTGGCACTCAAACTTGCACCGAGGGGGCAAGCGCATGGGCACAGACACCGAGAGCAGAGGTTTCCATGGAGGCCGAAAGCAGGTTTCCTGTCAAAATCCCATGCTTCCAACCTCACTGCTGGGCTAGCGAAAGGTGAGAACAAGAGGGTGGCGCCTTGGGCCCCAGGTGGGTATGGCTGCCAGCACCAGGCAGGCTCTTCTGGCGAAGGTGGCCAGGGGCCCTCGTTCCAGAGTGCCCTGGCCTCTCCCTCATCCCTGGTCCCCCCACCCCACAGGGCCCTTCTACCACACCCCCAGGGGGGCACCTGGTTCCACTTCTCTAGTGCCCTGCTGGGAGGTGCAGGGAGTCAGCTACCACGCCAGGTGGGCAAGGGGAGCCAGGCTCTAACTTGACCTCATGGAGACTTGCAGCCAATCTCCCTGCGTTTAGTTTCTTGTTCCTGTGGCTTGGGGGTTCAGTGGGATGAATCTTTTTGCTTCTTGTTGGCATCCCTCTCAGCTGGCCCTTATATTTCACCACAAGGTGACCTCTATCTTCCCAAACTAGGCTGGACTCTGTGCCCGAGGATGCAGGCTGTGTGCGTGAGGACGCGGGCCCGTGTGCACGAGGACACAGGCTCTGCATGCACGAGCGCACAGGCTGTGTGCGTGAGGATGCAGGCTCTGCATGCACAAGGACACAGGCTTAGCTGCTGTAACCAGCCCAGACGAAGACAGCTGAAACCAGGTGGGATGGTTTCTAAGAGGGCAGCTCCCAGGGTTGACGACTTGGGCTTCCAGGGATGGCGGTTCTGCCTTCCTTGCCATGTGGCTCTTGCCCT
The DNA here is from genome assembly GCF_023851605.1 of Tamandua tetradactyla. Lineage (NCBI taxonomy): Eukaryota > Metazoa > Chordata > Mammalia > Pilosa > Myrmecophagidae > Tamandua > Tamandua tetradactyla. Next base: position 94,958,573 of record NC_135339.1, on the reverse strand, counting down.
GTGGTCTGGGCTCCAGGTCTGGCCATGGGGCTGGCATTCCAGCCCAGAGAGAATAAATAAGAGCCTGCCCCTCCGCCCCAGGGCGCAGCTCAGCAACCTCATCCTCCTCTGTCCACACCTGTTGCACGCCCTCACTAGTGGCAAGCCACCACGTGGCCTCGGCCTGGCAGCCGTGTCCAGTAAGCTCAGGGCTCCGTTTTGGAAGAGGCGGAACTGCCTTGCTGGTGAGCAGCCGCTCCTGGGGTCTCTAGCCTGAGGAGTTTTGTCATTTTGTTTCTTTTCCTGTTATCTTGGTGGGGTTTCAGCAGAGTGAAGGTTAATATATGTGCAAAACTGACCTCGTTCGTCTGGGAAGGCGAGTTCTTCTTCACACGTCTGGGCTGTCCCCACACAGGAGCCCCTCCCGATATTCAGGGTCCAGGTTGCCTGTCTGCCCCGACCCCTGGCCTGACTCGTGCTCCAGGCCCAGGGCCTGGCCTGACCTGGCCTTCTGCTTGCCTCCTTCCTCCACAGCCAGCTCCCTTGCCCAGGGGCTCTGTGCTCAGGAAGCCCTCACTGTCCCTTCCACCTTATAATGCGCTGTCCAGGGCTCCTCTGTGCACCCACCCTTACTGCACCACAGTTGTGATGAGGGCAAGGGTGAACGCGAAGATGGGAATGTATCACCCCCCTCAGCCATGCCATCGTCCCTTCACCTGGGCTGTCACTCCCTCGCCTGCACCCCGCCCCCCACCTGCACCCCCGCCCCCTTGCCTGCAGCCCACCCCTCGCCTGCACCCCGCCCCCTCGCCTGCACCCCCGCCCCCCGCCCCTTGCCTGCACCATCATCTCCCTCAACAAACTATGCTCCTCAGACATACAAGCTGTGTCATTGACACAGGCCTCCCTCGGGCTGCAGCAGGGCAACTGCCCCTCCCGGGGCATCTCTGCATGCATGGGGCCTGCTCCCTGCTCCAGGTGTGCAGATGACAGGTGACAGATGAACTGTGCTTCCCTTACAGGCAAGGAGCTCCTGGAATCTCCCCATGAGCCCTTTCCAGGACAAGCAGCTCCGCCTCGTGGAGACAGAAGACCTCAAAACTGCAGCCTTGCTCAATCACCCCACGAGGCGCGGGGACTCACATGCAGGCAGATTTGAAATTATCCTCTCACCAACGATGCACAATCTACTAATCACTGAGTGTAGGGAAAACAGGCCCCCTTTTTGGCTAATGGTCCTGTGTGGAGGGCATTAAAAAAGACCACTATCTGAAATGGGCCTCAGAACACTCAAGGCCTTGGAAGTCAAATTTCAGAAAAGCAATTAAGATCATCTCTCTCTCTTTTAAAGGTTGTCAGGCGCGTAGTTGTGGCTGTCCACACATCTGCCCCACAGCCCTTCCTGAGCCCATCTCTGTCCTAGGCCCCTGCACTTGTGTTTCTGATTGTACTGCGCAGAAACACTTCTTAACACAGCCTTGGCGGCTGTCAAACGGAGCCCCATGTTCACATGAAGAAGTTGTTTGTGCCGATTTTGCTTTGCATCTGAAGTCAGAGCCAGTTGTGCTGTACCTGGAGCCTGAGAGACAGAGAGGAGGAAGAGAGGAGGGAAGGAGGAAGAGAGGAGGGGAGGAGGAAGAGAGGAGGGAAGGGGGAAGAGAGGAGGGGAGGGGGAGGAGAAGGAACAGGAGGAGGGGGAGGAGGGGAGAGCTTTCTTCCTCCAGGGCAAGACCTTCGGTGCACAAAGTGCTGTCCCAGGAGTCTCTGCGGTTCTCCAGGGCTGGGCGAGGGGCCGTAGGATGCTGCTCCCTCGCCCTGAGTCGTGGCCTCAAAGCACAGGGTTGCCCTGCGGCTTCCTCGGGGCGGTCTCTCTGAGCGCTGCTCTGGAGCCCGAGGCTGCTGAGAGCAGCCCTCCACGGGAAATCTGCTGTGGGTGTTCATTTTCAACCATGGAAAGAAGGGCCAGCGACGAAAGCACCCTGAGTTCTCAGTGACGCACGGCCCCACAGCCGCACAGTGTCTAAACGCAGGCTTTGGGCCCAGGGCCCACCACCAGCACGGTGACCTTGGGCCAGTCTCAGCATCTCCTCCAGGCTCGGCTTCCTGCCCCAGGAAATGGAGGAGCTGTGACCTTCCCGACAAGGTTGTTGGAACGTCAACGAGAGAAACCTCCTCCTAGGTCCGACCCTCCTCGCTGAGTGCCCCTGCTTCCCGCGGTGGGTGGTCCCCAGGCTGCCCTTTGCGGCCCAGCCCCCACCTCTGGGAGGGGCCCTCAGGGCACAGAGGAACCTCCGGGTCTCGGGTTTCCAGATGACTTGGAGCCCTGGGAGCTTGGGGTGTCCAGGGCAAGGCTGTACCCAGAAACTGCAGGTCTTGAGAAGCATGGTGGGCTCTTAGAGGGGCAGGAGACCCCTCCTCAGTGAAGGTTAAGAAGTGTCAGAGCAGAGGGTCTCCCCAGCTGCCCAGCCTGGGCCCCAGGGAAGAGGGGGACGCCAAACAGGACCTCTGCCCCTTGCCCCACAGTGGTACCACCTGCCTTGGGGGTCCACAGGAGCCTCGGCCCTGGGAGAGCCTGGGGTGGGGGGGAGGCAGACTTGCTGGATCCCAGGACCAGGCTTTCATGCAGCACTGGCCAGGTGGGCTGACGGCACCTTTGGAGAGGCTGTCTCCCCTGACCCTGAACTCCCCTGGGAGCCCAGGACACTGAGTGCACATGCAGGCTGCACCCAGAGCTGCGTGCGCACGAGGCAGACGGTCAGCGGCCAGGTGAGAAGACAGTGAGCACCCGCGTCTTCCAGGTGAGAGTCCAGGTGAGCTGTCAGTGAACCTCTCAGAGAAGAGGCTTCCTACACAGAATCTTGGATTCGCCCCAAAGATCCACCTTCCAGGCCCAGGCCCAGCCCATCTGCCACACCCACCCCTGCCCTGGCCCTGCCCCTGGACACAGCCACACCTACCCGGTCTCAGCCTTGCCCACATCCACCCCAGCCACGCCCCTGGCCGCTGCCTGCGGCCCTGTGCTGCGCCCTGGCGGGGCCTCTGCTGGGCTGTGATTGGGGTTCGGTCATTCAGAGGCACAGGGTTGCGGGCCCCCCGCCTTAGGGTCGTGTTCCGAGGAGGCGAGGGCCTGCCCTCTGGGTTTAGGCAGACCCTTACCAGCCAAGCCCACGACTTACAACCTCCAGATCCCGCGCGGCCTGCTGAGCCTCCTCCAGCGGCGCAGCACCAGCCCTTTTCCTTCTCTCGTGCATGTGCTGTATGTGCTGCTTTATCCTGTCTTCTAAATCCCCCTCTGGGAAGGTGCTGGAAAACAGAGAGCAGTCAAGAAAAAGGGTCCCCTTTGTGCTCCTCACAGCTGTACTCCAGGGTGCAGAGGGAAGTCCCCTCTCTTCTCTGGACTGCGGGCCTCCAGGGACCCCCCGAGACTCCCCGAGACTCCAACGTCCCCACCACAGGTATCGGGGCTTGTCCTCATGGACTTAGAAGCGCTAAAGTAAACATGCTGATCTAAAATACATCCACGTGAAACCTCACACCTTCAGGACTTCACTTTTGTTCCACATGAAGAACAGCATGTCTTGTTTTCATGTGAAACACATGATTTTAGTAAGTCCTTAAACAGAGGAACAGAAATGATTTCAGATGGAGTGCTGCAGACATATTTGCCCTGTTGGCCTCGGGCTCGGGGCCCTGGGATCGATCCTCTCGGGTGTTTTTGCTCGTTTGTTTGTTTTTTGGGTGCATGATCTGGGAATGGAACTGGGCCTCCCGCACCGGGCATCCTACCAGTGAACCAGCCGTGCCTCCTATTCTCGGGTTTTAAACATGGTGCCAGGTGCCAGCGAGAGGGGGCAAGTGTGGTGCGCCCCTCCAGGAGCAGCTGTGGGAGTGGTGGGGGCTCTGGTGCGTGCCAAGCCAGGTGCAGGCCGGAGGCCAGTGGACGGCCGCTCCCAGGTGACTTCTGATCACCCCACAGACTGCGCCATGGGTGAAGGCGCCTGGTGTAGGGTCCCAGCCCAGGGCCTACGCTGGCCTCGTGTGTTTTCCAACACGGCTGAAGGCGGTGTCACCGCCCCTCTCGCCCACATGACGTGGCCCACGAAGGCAAGGCGCCAGCTCTCCGCGCTGCTGGGGCGCCTGGTTCTAGGTTAATGCGCATCTGGTGCGGGCAGATGTCGTGGGCGCTGGGCTCTGCCGTGGGCCCTTACTCGATGCGGACCATTCCACAGGGCTGTGAAGTTAACTCAGTCTGACGACCTGCGAGATTTTCCCAAGTGTTCTCGGCATCAGGAAGAACGAATTTTCCAGAAGTAGCACATGCCCCCCTGTACCCACCCCTCAGAGCAAGATGACCTTCCTGGAAGCCATCCATCGCACTGGCCAGGCTGTGAGAGCTGCGCGGGCCGTGGCCCCTGGGCAGCGAGGCGAGGTTTCCAGGGCCAGGTGCCCAGAGGGGATGGGAGTGGGCGGGGGCCGTGGCGGAGCCAGTGCATTCACAGCCCTGCTCCAGGCTCCCACCGCATCTGCTGACCAGGTCCCAGTGTAGCTGGGGAGGCCAAGCAGGGAGCCGGACAGGGCTGGGCACCCCCAGACCACGCAGCGCCCATCCCCACAGCCGGGAGGTGTGTGTGGGGTGCAGGAAGAATCCCCGAGTGGGATGTGCCTGGGCAAGCATGTACGAGGGCCAAAGCCCAGCCCTTCCTGCGGCTGGGGTCCTGTGCCAGCTGAGGCAGGGGCAGGGCCTCAGCCATCCCTGGAGGTGGCCCCTGAGCACCAGGCTGAAAACGTTTCCACACCAACCTGCAGGGCAGCACCTGCCAGGTGGGGAAAGGTTTCCACAGCCCTGACAGGGACACGCACACTTCCTGCTGCCCCCTAGCCTCTCCCCATTCAGGTCTGGGCCTGCCCCCCACCCTACCTAGCACAGGGTAGGCTAGTTCTCTCCCATCTGTGGGGTGTGGACACCAACCACCCACGGCCAGCCAGGAAGGCCTGTGTCCTAGGGCTCCTCCTGGGCCAGCCAGGCAGGGCTACAACAGCTACATGATCAAATCGCCCAGATTCTAGAAGGGCCTCATCACTTTTGAAGATAAACAAACTGGAAAGCTTTAGGGGCCCCAGCAGGGCCGAGCAGAGAGACTGCAGCAACCCAGACAGCACCCCTAAAGCGTGCCGGGAAAAACCTGCACAGGGACACCCAAAACGTCAAATCCACGGTCAAAACAAAACTCCATGCACTCTCCGCAAGACCAAGGGGCAGCAGCTCGGCCCCTGAGAGTGTCTTAGTTCACCCGCTGCTCAAACGGCCGGGTCGGTAGAGACTCATGTGGACTCCACCTGGGGCCCGCACCAGGGCTCCACTTTTGGGCAGCGACCCTGGCCGTCCTCCTGTCCTTTGAGTTCTGGCTGGAGCTTTACTGAATGGACAGACCCGCCCTTGGTCCTGGGCTTTCCCAGGTGCCATTCTCTGGGTGCCAGGCGCTGTACCACTGGCGCTAACTCAGGCTCTCCTGCCTGAAAGCCCCCCTTAGCCTGCCACCCTTGGGCTGTGTCCTTTCTTCCCAAGGAACCTGTGCAGGGACCCTCTCTTGACCCCCCCCCCCGCCAGGGTCCATTCTTGAAACCCACCTGGTTCCCCCCAGGCTCTTGTCCTGTTCTGGGGACCCCGTCCCTGCCCACACCCCATGCTGCTGTCCCAAGGCCTCTGCCAGGCCCTCCGTCTACACCCTGCAGCCTCAGGGCCTCTCCCCAGGGTGCCCGACCCCAGCCAGCCCAGGCTCTGGTCTCTCTCGCTTACCCCTGAGTTCCACAGGCCCTGCACCCACCTTCCTCGGATGCCCTGCAGCCCTGCGAACCTGATGGCCCAGCGGATGCCCATGGTCCTTCCTGCTGCCCCATGGAATGGCACCCTGCCTGCCACTCCAGCCACTGCCCTTGCCCTGCACAGCCACCGTGCCTCGAGTTCTGCAAGGACACTGCCTGTGCACCATGCCTGTCCTGGCTGCTCCCCCGCCCGCTGGCCTGCTTCAGCTGGACCACCTTCCTCTGGAACCCAAGCCGGCCTCTCCCCAGGGGTCTTGTCCTCCGCCAGGACGGTCTTTCCCCTGCTGAAGCCCAAACTCCCAGCATCACGCCAGGGCCCTGGGTCATGGACCTGCCTGCTCACACCTGCCCACACCCCGGCCATGCTCAGCCAGGAAGCATCACCACATGTTCCATGACCCCTTTCAACTCTGGGCTGGCAGCTGTGCTGCCTGGAAAGTCCGGAAGGCCCCTGCTCTCCGCACCCTTGCCCAGAGTCTCCTGGGAAGCCTGCCCTGATGCCGGGAGACTGGCACACCTGCATCCTGGTGGCTGGGCAGAGGGTTATGTCCAGACCCCGGGTGCCAGCAGACATCAGGAAGGGGCAGGAAGGGGCCAGCCCAAGCGCTGGGGAGTCACACCCCACAGTCCACACCCATCAGGAAAGCGGCTCTGGGGGTGGGAGGCCCGGTTCCGTACCCCTCAAAGGACAGTGCCAAGATGCATCTGGCACTTGGTTTCCGAGGGTCCTTGGTGGGCTGCAAGACCTGGCCCCTACACTGGTGCCTGCTAACCCCCACGCCCTCTCCAGGGGTGCTGCCCTCCCCCGGGGTGCTGCCCTCCCCCGTGCACATTCGCTGTCCGCACTGGTGCTCCTTGGGATGGCTTCCAAATAAACTGCCGACTCCCAAGCCTTGTGTCGGGGACTGCTGTTGGGGTCCCACGCCAGATCAGGTAGTACCAACAGTGGCCATGGAATGTGGACACACAGGAGGGATCTGAGATCGGGTCCCTCGCTGGTCAGATGGTGCCAGGCCTGGCTGCAGTGCAAGGGGGTGGACGCCACCCAGGTGAGTGGGCAGAGGTGCCAGGGGAAGCAGTGACCAAGACCGTGAGGGCCACACTCTCTTCGGTGGCTGCCCCGGAAGCCCTGAGGTAAGGGAAAGGCCAGCACAGAAGTCCAGTGACAGTTGCTGGGCATGCTGAGGTCCCGTGGCAGCCAGTGGAAAACTCACTGCCTGGGGCTGGAGGCCCAGAGGAGCAGTTAGGGCCCCGGTGCTGGGTCTGCGGGTAAAGCCGGGTCCCAGAAGGGGTGTTTAGAGCCCCGGAGTCCCCAAAAGGCCCCCAAGGAGGAGGTCCTGGCAAGGTCTAAACATGCTTTGATAAGCTCACTGATAGTTGGTGCACCAGGCTGAACAGTGCCTCATAACGTGCCTGATTTGCAACAGGGTCTTTGCAGATGTGATTACTCGAGACGAGGTTGTGTGGGGTGGCAGCAGGCCCTCAGTCTAGTGACTGGTGACCTCACAGACACAGACATGTAGAGGGCACGCCCGAGAATCAGAGGCTGACCCGGCAGGAGCCTTTGGCAGCCCAGCACACGGAGGACAGCTGCCCACCCCAGGGCTGGAACAGGCCCCCAGACCTGCAGAGGGAGTGAGGCCCTCGCCTTCTGGCTCCAGAACTGAGAGAGAAAGCACCCTGGGGGGCAGCGCTCCTTTTCAGCAGCCCCAGGAGACAAATACAGGTGGCCACAGACCATGTCTGTGGGCTCCCCCGTCTCCTGCCTGGACCCTCGGACGTGGTCAGAGGAGCTGACTGAGCCCCAGGGGAAGGAGACCAGTTACCAACCTCACTTCTTTACTGGCTCGCCATGGCCTCTCTTTGTTCTGTCTTGTCCTTGCAGATGGATTAACTGGTATTTTCTTGTTATCCGTCAGATCTGTGCCAAAGGGGGTCTGTGATATAACCTAGGGTAATGCAACAGGATGTTTCAGGAGCCCAGGAAAACACTGCTTCAACACCAGGCGAGTCTTCTGGGCTCCCGGGCTGGGCCTCTGTACAGGAGGATCAACTGGGTGTCCAGAGGTGAGTGCGTCCAGGCATTATCCATGGCCTGGCTGAACCCCGCTCCCTCGGGTCTGCGAGGGAGGCCTCTGCAGAGCCCCCTCCCCATGGCATCCCTGGGCCCCGGTGGGAGAGGTCACGGGCCAGCTGTGAGGGCTACTGCAGACACCCTGGGGGTCACCCGCGGGGGGAACTCCTGCCCCCACAGCAGATTGAGAGGCCTCCCAGAGCAGGCCAAGGCCTCCTGCATGAAGATCCAGGCTGGGACGTCAGCACTCTGCATACCTGGCAAACAAAGCGAGGGAGATAGAGAACCCCTTGTGGTTTAAAATCCCGCGTTATAAAGTCACTGGTCTCAAATCAGTGACCGTACATGGCACACGCGTGAGAAGCGGCTAAGGGCTGCTTTTACTGACAAAGACCTTGGCTACCGTGCACATGGTAACACCACCCTCTGGGCACATGCGTGAGTCAAGTGCCAGCCCCTCACCAGCCCTCCTCCCCTCCCCAGATGCTCTCACGGGCCCCTGTGCCCTGAGCTGGGAACCCGGAAGGCAGTCACCAGAGGTCAGCACCCCACTTCCACTTTCAAGTCTCTTTTTCCTTAGCCATCCCATGAGGCAGTGACTGCCAGCTAACGTGCAGTATTTCCCTGGAAGTGCAAGGTAGACGTGATGAGGGGAGGGCACAAGGAAACCCCGCAGAGGGGACGCACTCATTTTGTGGAAGTGTTCTGTAAGAATTTACAAGTCATTTACATTTATTTTGAAAGCCAACAAATTCCTCAAAACTTACACATTACAGCATTGTCCAAAGTATGTTTAAAAGTGCTTCTGTTAATCTTCAATAGGGCGTGAGATCTTGTTGGTTTGTCCAGGTTAGTGTGATGTCCCAATATATCCCAGAGTAATTTGGGCAGTGAATAAAAAATATTTGCAAAGTCCCCTTGAGGGACTGAGGAACAAGGAGAAAATATTAACTTCCCCATCTGGCGAATTCCTGATATTCTTGCAAGCATTGGGGACAACCAAATTAATAGAGTGAGCCCTCAATCTCGGGACTCACCCCTGTGACACTTATTCCTACAAAGGACAGGCTAAGCCTATTGATAATTATGCCTAAGAGTCACCCCCAGAGAACCTCTTTTGTTGCTCAGATGTGGCCTCTCTCTTGCAGCCAACTCAGCAGGTGAACTCACTGCCCTCCCCACTACGTGGGACATGACTCTTAGGGGTGTAAATCTCCTGGCAACATGGGACAGAACTCCTGGGATTTGCTGGGATCCAGCATCAAGGGATTGAGAAAGCCTTCTTGATCAAAAGGGGGAAGAGAGAAATGAGACAAAATAAAGCGTCAGTGGCTGAGAGATTCCAAACAGAGTTGAGAGGTTATCTGGGAAGTTATACAGATATATAACTATGCATTATATAAATATCCCTTTTTAGTTCATGGTGTATTGGAGTGGCTGGAGGGAAGTACCTGGAATTGTTGACCTGTGTTCCAGTAGCCTTGATTCTTGAAGATGATTGTATAATGATAAAGCTTCTACAATGTGACTATGTGATTGTGAAAACCTTGTGTCTGATGTCCCTTTTACCCAGGGTATGGACAGAGGAGTGAAAATGTAAGGATAAAAAATAAATAATAGGGGCAGTAAGGGGTAAAATAAATTGGGTAGATGGAAATACTAGTGGTCAATGTGAGGGAAGGGTGAGGGGTATGGGGTGTATGGGTTCTTTCTTTTTCTTTTTCTGGAGTGATGCAAATGTTCTGAAAATGACCACGGTGATGAATACACAACTTTCTGATGATATTGTGAGGCACGGATTGTATACCATGCATGTGTGTGAAGATTCATCAATGAAAATATTTAAAAAAAACACATTAAAAAAAAAAAGTGTTCCTGCTGCTAGAACATTCCTGGCCTGCAAGAGCCCATGGACAGCGCCTCTTTGATCTGCTCTGGGTTTCCTCACTGCCCCCCTTGAAACGCTGCCTGTCCCCCGTTCTGGAACCAGTGCTGCGACACGCCCTGTTCCCTCCTATCCTGTGCTCCCTTCCAAAGGACTCGCGCCTGCCGCATTTTCCTCACTGGAGTCACTGGTCCCACCCCTGCCTCGGGCTCTTCATCTGGCAGTGTGTGTGCAGGCCCAGAGCTCACCCTCAGGAGGGTGAGGCCTGTGGTGTCACGGCCACATCTGCTTTCGTTCTGTAACTGAGCAAGGCAGGGCCCAGGGTTGGTCGGACACCCCACCCCCCACCCCACCACACCTGCCGTACCAGGCTCCTTCTGGGTGGCAGGAGTCTGCAGAGTTTCTCCTTTTCCTCCTTCATCACCCGTGCTTGCTCTCTCCACTCCTGCAGTATTCTCTTGTCTCTAAAGAGAAAACGTCGTACTCTCAGTGTTTCAAGTTGAAAGCAGCTCCAAGCACAGTTCTTGCAGGATGCTATTTTGAATTTGTAAAGCATCACATGCACAGCTGTCACTACTGGCCCTGAGATGCCTGTCTCCGTGGCAGAGGCACTGGGTGGGATCTACGGGCACCCTGGCAGCTCTCCTCAAGCACCCGGGTGGAGCAAAGAGCTCCTGGCTCTGTCCACCTAAATGGCCAGATCCTGCCCCAGGTACCTCGCTGCCAGGGTCAGCCTGCCCAGCATGGAGGCACTGGCCCCTTTCCAGAGAAGAGCTGGTCTGGGTCCACCAGAGGCTTTGGGGATGCTGAGCCTTTAGCATTTGTCTGCGTAAGGAAGCAGATTTGAAAGGCTGTACTTGGCAAGCCAATTTCCTCTTAGATACCTGAGTTTCACTTCCAACTACTAGCATCTTCTGCTTCTCCCCAGTGCTGGGGCCGAATGACTCAATCTTTCAGCTGTGTGGCTGCCACCTGCACCCTGACCTCTGACACAGCACTGATCCCAAGGGTGAGGCTGCCTGTTTGAACGAACCTCACCCACCAGACAGTAAACCCCTCAAACACCTCACTGCACAGCCTCTAAGCCTGGGCTGGAGCAGAGGAGTCACGTAGGAGATGTTAAATCCAATGGGAGGAAAGGAGCCCTGGTGTGGTGGGACAGGAGAAGATCCTGAGAAGTCTTCCCCGGGCCCAGGGCACCCCTGCCCTCAGGACTCGAAGCCACCACTCCAGCCCCAGCCCTGCCGCTGTGAACCACTGCCTGGATCTCCTGTAACACTCTCCTGGCTGGCACCACAGCTCCCCAAACCTGGCCTTCTTTGCCTCCTCTTCTCAGCACAGGCAACCTCCGGACACCATTCCAGAGGCCTCGCCACAGCCCCCAGGGCCTTCCTTCCAAGCCCTCTACCTGCTTCCCCCAGCAGCCCCCTCGCCCCCTGACACCTGCAGTGCTGCTGGAGGGTCTAGAGCTGCCCCCACCCTGCTGGGCTGCCACCCTACCCAAGGGCCTGGAACCTGGGGCAAGGCTCAGACTCCTCAGGGGAGTCGAGGTCCAGGGCTGGTCCGTCTTGGGCCTCCTGCGCCACAGCAGCCCCATCACCACTCGCCATATGTCACTCTGCAGAGCTCTGGGACAGCTGTGCACCTGCCTCTGCCCCAGGCCGCCACCTCTGTCTGGGGGCTGCTTCCCGAGAGCTGCCTGGACGAGGCTCCCTGCCTTCGACCTCATGCTAGTGTCACTCAGGGGTCTTTTCCTGAGGCCCTGTTCACGGGCCTCTGAGTGCCATGCCCTCTCCTCTGCAGCCCCTCCTGCATGGTATGGGGACTGCATTCTACCACCCGCCATGAGCGGAATGGGGTCCAGAGCCATCTCGTCCGTTTTGGCCAGCTGCGCTAGCCCAGTGTGGAGGAAGGGAGGCCCTGGATGGGCTGTATGGGTTCAGAACGGCCTGGCCTCAGCGCCCAGGCAGACAACGAAGAAGAGGTTTCACCTGCTTTTCCAGGGGCAAGAACATGCGAGAACAAGACCGCGGACAGGCTGGCAAGGTCTGCTTGGCACGACTGTCTTGCCACCATAGTGAGGCAGCCTGGTATACCACAGGGAAAGGTGCACCCTGCTCTGGGCAGCACTCCAGCACCCAGGAACCCCTGACCCTGAGCAAGCACCCTGGCCACCCCACAGTGCATGGTTCAGCAGAGGTCCCATCCCCCTCACACCCTCCTCCTGGGGTTGGTACGGGAGCCAGGTGGCGGTGGGGAGGGAGCGGGCAGCTGGGCTGTCAGGAGCAGCGCAGGGTGGCGAGCCTCAGGAAGGGCGAGCCAGAGCAGGGTTGGGACGGGAGGCAGGAAGGGGAGAGGCCACGGCCCAGAAGGGCGCTTTGGGCCGAGGGTCTTGGGGTGCCTCAGCCAGCGGTGCCAGGCAGGCGGGCCACCCCTTGCCCTCTGCAGTTTCAGGGCACCCAGCACACCCACTCACAGGTGGTTAGTAGGGCCCTGGGTCAGCGGTCCCAAAATGGGCTTGTCCCTGACCCCCAAGGGCTCCCAGCGCCCTGCCCCTCTCCTAGGGCTGTACCCAGGGCGGAGGGTGGGGGAAAGGGCAGAATGAGGCATATTGAAGGCCGAGGGCAGTGCAGGCAGCGTGGGCACCGGCCCAGGACTGACCGCGGCCTCTCCCTGCCCCTGGAGCAGGAGCTGCAGAGCCGGAAAGGCAGGGGAGGCAGCCCCTTCTGCTCTGCCAGGCCCTGAGGGGGTGAGGCTGCACTGCCCTCAGGACCACTGTCCCCCAGTCCGCCTCCTCAGCCCACCGCGCACGGGACGCCCACCTCCTCCGCTGTTCCATCAGCGCCTGCTTCTCCCGGAGCTCTCTGAGCGCTGCCACGCGACTCTCTTCAACTCTTAGGCCTCGACTGGCTCCAAACGGTGCTGACAGGTCGGGCAGGATGCTCCTGGAGGAGGCTATGTCCCTTCTAAAAGTAGACACTGGTCTTAGCGGCCTATTGAGCAAAAGGCTGCTACCACCTGGACGTCAGCGTGTGCAAACGCACACACATGCTGCAAGAAGGGCGTGTGGGGGTGGGCACATCGGGGTGCAAGCCGCGGCAGTGGCCGGCACCCACCTGAGCAGCTGCAGCCACCCGGACACCCCGGTGGGCTCACAGCACAGCACAGAGCTGCAGAGCCCCCCGCCCTGCTCAGGAGCATGGCCGCAGCCGAGGCTCCATGGGGAGTGAGTGGGCCCTGACCTGGGCTGGGCAAGACAGCCCGTCCAACCTGATGGCTGCGCTTTCCATCTGACCTGGTCAAGGCCCCAGGCCAGGGAGGGCCTACGCGGAGGGCCAGCCTTGCTAGCAGCCCCTCAGGCTGGAGGCTGTGCAAGGGCCCGCAGGTCAGAGGCCACATTGCCAGGAGACGGTGGTGTGCGGGGGCAGAGACACAAAAGCCCGGGAAGAAGCCTGGCTTCTGTGAACACCTGCACTTGGTTCAGCTCCTGGGGGACCCTGCAAGCTGGGGTTCCAGGACCTGCCAGGGTTTGGTGGTTCTCGAAGGCCTGGGGATGCCCTGGCCTCACCAATCACTGGCAGCTGAGCTGAGCCTCCTGCATTCCATGACGTCTTCTCCCTTCACCAGCTCTCCCTCTGCTGAGACCTCCAAACAGAAGCCCTGGCCAGGGCAGGAGTCACTTTACCCCCCACTGCTACAGGGAGGGGGCTGGCAGCCATAGAGAGGAAGCCTGGCTGCTTGGACCCCAGACCAACCTCATCTTCCCCCAGAAGAAAGGAGCAACCCACACCTGGCAGGCCCCGCCTAGGCAGAGACCCACCCCATGGCTCCCCCAGGTGCCCACCCTACCTGCCTGCCCATCACCCTACCTGCCTGCCCGTCGCCCCATCTGGACACCTGCTGCCCCACCTGCACCCGTCACCCCACCTGCACCCCCGTCGCCCTGCCTGCATACCCTCTCTGCCACCTGCCAGCCTCCACTCCACCTGTCCTCTGCATTTGCCCTAACGGCAGCATCTGGGTTGCAGAGTGGGCAGGGAGGCGTGCATTCTGGACACACAGTCTCCTGACAAGCGCATGCTGGCAGCTGGTGGTTTAGTGAACTACATTTGCAAAACCACACTGCTTCAGCCCCTGTGCAATATAAAGTTCAGGCACAGACTCGCCAACCCACAGCTTCCTAGCTGATGAATTTAGAATGCCTAATTCCCTCCACTTCACTAGATCATTTGAGATTTTAGCAGCAGACCATTATGACTTATTCCCTTCATGATTTTTCTATTACAGCACTTGCAATTGATTTGTGTCTCTATACTCGTGCCCCAAGCACGTTCAGACCAGCTGTTCAGGCCCAACTGCTGTGTCATCTCATTTTCCTTAACATAATTCCCTCCATCCTTGAGCTCTTCTTTGATCGGCTTCCAGGAAAGCTTTCGCAAACTCTGCTGCTCTGGTGTTTTCTGAGCCTATCTTCTCTGTGGACCAGTTTTCGGCAGCCTCTGCATATATGAACAGCAACCAGGCTGGGCTCAGAATTGGGGACCACAACCTTTTCTCTTCAAACTCTACATGCTGCTCCGTTGTGTCTGGCATTCCATGGGGCACAGAAAAGGGGCATCAGGGCTAGCCTGCTTTGTTCCAGGCATTCTTGCACTCACTGCCTGACCACTATAGTGGGGCCTCTGCCTGTAACTCTGGCTGGGTCCCAGTCACAGACAAGATAGCCTTTTCCTTCTGAGATGGAGAAGCTGCTTGCCCTAAGCCACCTCATGCAGGGGGAGTGGGACTCCACTGCCAGCCTTGCTTCCCACCCTATACCCACTGACCCCCAATTCCTACCACAGCACTGCCCTCTCCCCAATTCCCACCACACCAGTGCCCCCCTGGCTTCCAGCCACACCCACTGCCCTCAGGCCCAGAGCTGGGCTTCCCCTGCACCCCACCCCAGCTCCAGATGCAGAGGCAGGTCCCTTTAGGGGTGCACCACCACCTCTACCAGGAAGGGCAGATCTTCCCTGGGCTCTGACCAGGTGCCAGCACCCTCAGAGAGCATCTTCACCCCACAACTCCCCAAAGCAGGAAGAAACCCAGGTGCAGAGAGGTGCCCCGAAACTCGCCCAGGTGCGGGCCCTACAGGAGGCACCAGCTGCAGGGCCCACCCAGCCGCTAGGGACGCCAGCTCTCGGCACCCACCCCTCATCTCACCCAAACCTCTGAGGAGGGGGCTGGTCTCTGAGTCAGGAAAACCGGATACAATTTAAAAGTACTATTACAAATCTGACTACACCTTCCTTGATAAATATTGTTCCTAACACCACAGAACGTAAGGAAGGAGAGGACGGGGATTTACTGGCCACAGCACTGCCATCGCACATTGTGTCTTGAGCCAGAGACGGTCGTGACGTTTTGCAGGTGTGAAGTGCCATCCCGTGGTGGTCTGAGCTGGGAGGGGCTGGGAAACTGGCCCCAAGCCCACACAGCTACCAAGGGGAGCCCATGTCCATTCAGGACCCAAGGCCCCCCATCAACCTTCCCAGGCAGACTCAGGGGGACCCCTCCAAGAGGTGAACAGGCAGGATCCGGGGGACAGTGCGGGAAGTAGGTGGCTTGGCCAAGGGGCATCTGGTGGGCTGGGCTAAGGCATCTGAGTCTGGGGGAAGTTATTCAAGAGGCTTCTGCATGGAAACATGGCCACATTCACTTCAGGCCACTCTGGTTTCTGTGTGGGTGACACACTGTGTGTGCATAGGTGAGGGAGGGGCTGGTAAGCAGGGCACGGCAAGGGTGGGCGGCTGGAGGGACGCAGCCCTGGGGCAGGGCAAGGGTGGATGGCAGGAGGGACATAGGCTCTGGGGCAGGGCGAGGGTGGATGAAGACGGGACAACAGGAGGGACGTGGGCCCTGGGGCAGGGCGAGGGTGGACCGCAGGAGAGAGGCGGGCCCTGGCCAGGGCAAACGGCATCTGAATACAGGCATGAAGGCAGGACTTGGGGCCTGTTACTCGACCTCCTCGAGCCTCAGTTTCCCCATGAGTAACATGGGAGGACGGCATTTGTGTCCCTGGGTTGGTGGGGGGAGTAAGTTCACGCGCACTAAAGTCCCCTGTAAACTGTAAAGCCTGAATCAAGGGAACAAATGTGGGGGCAGGTCCCTAAGTGGGGGGCTTAGAATATTTCCGTTCTTTCACCGCATACCTGTGTGGACTCAGGACATCACAATGGCTTTGAGCTTCTGGTGACGTTACAGCTAGAAACCTATATTATATGCTTTTTCTAAGGTTATAATTTTTAAATGGCACTCATTTTTTTCTTTTATTAATTTTGCACATTTTCAAACCCAAGGACTGAAAGAACACTGTAGTAAACACTTAGCGCAGATCAGCGCTTCTCAGCCTGGTTTTCCATATCCTGCCCCCAGAGCCTGTTTAGACATTTTGTCCTAATCACCACCCATGAAATATTAACACCACAGATTTACCGTGTGTGTGTTTGTGTCGCCAGGTACAGGTGGGCCTTGGAGGGCCCCAATCACCGTGACATCTAAGAACCAGGTCTCGCCCTTGGGTGTGGCGTCGCCTCCCTTGGGAGCACACTAATGATTCTGCCACATTCTCTCTCTCCCCCTCACTTCTCACTCCCTCACAACACAGTCACATGTACATGCCACACACATGCACATGTACACACATGTAAACTCATGCACACGCACATATACATGTTCACATACACTTGCACGCACATGAACACACATGCACAAACGAACACACTTGCACACTCACTATACACAGCTGAACCATGTAAAAATGTTGCAGGCAATGGACACTTCATCCCTGTGCCGGTCTGAAGGTGTTACACACTCCAGAAAAGCCATTCTCTTAATCCAGTGACTATTGTTAGATGGGACCTTGCGATTAGGTTGTTTCCATGGAGGCGTGACTTTGCCCACTCAAGGTGGGTCTTAATCAGCTTATTGGAGTCCTTTAAGGGAGAGACGTTTTTGGAGAGAGCTGAGAGAAGCTAAGAAAGCAAACGTCCCATGAGAAGCCTAAACACACAGCTGTCGCAGGGACTGTCACCCTAAACACACACCTGTCGCAGGGACCGTCACCCTAAATGCACAGCTGGCACCCACCCCCATAAACGAGGAGGGCATGGCACACGTTCACCCAGTGTTTCAAAAGATGATTGCAAAACAACATTAAAGCTTTTTCATAATCATGAAAAACGTACTTTTGCTTTCAAATTTTACCTGAAAATATTTCTTGGCTTTGGACTGCTTTTCTTATTTTCCAATGCTGCCTTGAGATTTGGAGGCAATTCAACAGGTAAGAGCTGATTTTCAAGAACCTCTGCTTTTTCATTCTCAACAATTTCCTGCCTCAGCTTCCAAAAGCGCTTTATTTCCTCTTCACTGGGCCAGTCCTCTGGAGGATCGCTGGATTTTCTGAGTTCCCTTAAGTCCAGTTTTTCAACAGGCGGGAGAAAGGGTGCCAGTTCTGTTAACTTGGTCTCCTTAGGGTCCTGAGAATGAACTCCTTCTTCATTAGAGGCACCTGCGTTGGATGAATCCACTGCGGGCTTTGGAAGCTCATTTCTGTTCATCTTAACTGGTGAAATCTCTAGTGGAGTAAAATACTGTTTTAGTACACTGCATGCTCTCGCAGGCTTTGGCATACTGCACTCAGATGCCCTTCCTCTGAGGAAAGACCTAAGTGCAGCCCAGCAATTCCATTTACAGAGAGGCCTGGGGGGAGGGGTTGATGGGCTGCCCCCAGGCCCTGAGCGCTCACACTTTATGTTAATCCTCATACCAATGGCTGATATCCGTATGGTGGTTTGAAGTAGTGTGCACCCCAGAAGGTAACCCACACCTGCGGGCTGAACCCACTGTAAGCAGGACTTTTGATGAGGTTCCTTCAGCTAAGGTGGGCCCACCTCATTCAGGATGGGTCTTAACCCCATAACTGGAGTCCTATATAAGCAGAACGAAATGCAGACCGAGAGAGAAAGCCATGGGAAGCAAGAAGCTGACGGCCCACAGGCCTGGAAGAGGAGAGGCCGCGGTGGGCACTGCCCACGGCCTAGGACTGCAACCAGCCCCAGAACACCAGTCTTTGGGGAAGAAAGTGTCACCCTGATGACACCCTGGTCTGGACCTTTCCAGTCAAAACCATGAGCTAATCAATTCCCATTCCTTAAGCCAGCCCACTGCAAGGTACTTTCTAGAGTAGCCAAAGGAAAGTAAAGCAGTAGGAAAAAAGGCTGAACTCTCACCTGTGCCACACCACGCTGTTATAAACATGCCAACAATTACAATTTAAGGCTGCCTGAAACCTGAATGAAAACTGCTTGAAAGGACCTGACCTTTCTACAGGAACTTTGCCATTTTGGAGTAATTTTTTTTTTTTTTGCATGTATCATGGGCAGCTTCTCCTGAGGGATTTGTCAAAAACCGTCATCGGAGTCCACAGCTTACAGCCTGCCCTCCAGAATTTGGGTTCGTGTATCCCCCCAGTTGTGTGAGACACTTTTATAAGATCTCATGATATTTACAGATATCGCCAGTCGGATCTGCTACCCTAAAGAATACTGATTAATACAAATTCTGGTACCAGGAGAGCTGGGTGCTGAGGATGTAAACAGTAAAAAGACTGGAACAGCTAGATAAGGGGAAGATTCTGGAAGAACTGTGATACTTGACAGAAAAGGCCTGGATTGCTTTGAAGAGACTTCACGGAAATATGGATGCTAAAGTATTTCTGATGAGGCCTTAGACAGAAGGGAGGAATATGTCATTGTCAAACCAGAAGGAAGGCAACCCTTGTATTAAACTGGCAGATAATTTGGCAAATGAGTTCTGATGTTGGATGGAAGACAGAAGTGATAAGCTTGGATATTTCCAAACTAAATGTGGAAAATGCAGACTGGCTTCTCCTTTCATTTTATAATAAAATGTGAGAGGAAAGGGATAAGCTGAAAGCTGAACTCTTGGATACGAAGAAACCAGTAAACTGATGGTTTGGAAAATTCTGAGCTTCTGTAAAGTGAGTCCCCAGAGAATAGAGCCCCATGTGAAGATTTAGCCAAATGCAGAACCAGCCAACCATTTCAGTATAAGTCAGGATTGGAAATGCAGCAATCCAGAAAGAATTCTGTAAAGTCCTACTGTCTGAGGATTGGGACCCCTATGCACTGCATGAGAAACCAACAAGTCTTTTGTGAGATTTGTATGAACAGAACCACTGCCAGCCTGGACTAAAAGGGATGCATTGAAGGGGAAATGGCTTCAAGAACAGAACCAGGAAGCAGAGGTCTGGACGAAAGACATCTTCTCAGGTGAAAAGAACAGACCCACCCACACGTGTGGAAAGGATGAGTGTGCCCCAGGGTGTGGAGAGGGTGAGCCTTCTGCCTGGTTGTTCTGGAACAGTGCTGCTGCCCTAGGCTTCAGAGAGGGTGGAGCACATCCTCCAGGGATTGGGGACCGTCTGGCCACCACCCACTGCTCAGAGGCAGAGACTGGGGAGAGTCCAGCTGCCACCCTGAAGCTTGAGAAGGGTATAGCTGGGAGCCTGGCCATCACCCCAATGCTTTAGAGATGTTGGAGCCTTCACCCCAACGTGTGTTTCGGGAGAACATGGCCACATGTGTGAGACCCTGGGAATCCCTGAAGACAAACGTCATTCTATAGATGAGGCTCAGTCCCTGAAATCTAATGGAGTTTGTCCCACAGGTTTTTGGATCTATTTGGGACCAGTGACCCCTGTTTTGTTTCCATTTCCTCCCTATGATTTGCCCTATGCCTACCTCTCCTTTGTATACTGGAAGCAGATAACTTGTTCTCTAGGTAACACAGGGCCACAGCTTGAGGGTATTCTGTCTTAGGACAGACCACATCTGTAACTGATTTTGATGAAACTTTGCACTTCTTATTGTTACTGAAATGATTAAAGGCTTTTGTGATATTGTGATGCAAAGGATGCATTTTGCATACAGAAAGAACATGGCTTTTTGGGGTCCAGAGGGTACAGTGTGATGGTTTGAAGACTTATGGACCCAGAAAGGATTGTGCTCCTAAAGCTAATCTATTTCTGTGGGTGTGGACCCATGGTGAGTAGGATCTTGAGATGTGACCCCCCTCGTTCAGAATAGGTCTTAATGCTCTTACTATAGTCCTTTATAAGAGAATAAAGGACAGAGAGAAGCTGAGAGGACATGTGGAAATGGAGAGGAAGCCACTAAAGCCAGACCTGGAAGCAGCATGAAACTCAGGAGAGACCAGCAGTCACAGTCACGTGCCACGTGGAGAGGGCCCAGATCACTGGACACCGGTCGCTGGGGAGAAACTCTCTGCTCTTTCTGCTGAGGCCTGAGGTGGACATCTTCACAGCCGCAGAAGTTAAGCTTGTAAGTTAATATACTCTCATTGTAAAAGCCAAGCCATTTCTAGTATGTTGCATTTCGTCAGCTTTAGCAATGGAAACTGGGGCCAACTCTTTACTCTTGATAATTAAAAATATTTCTAATATGGGTCCTCTGGGTCACAAGTGCAGCGCTGTAACTTATTGAGAGAGACTGAATCACATTTTCACTGTATCATACATATAACATCCTGACATTGTTTCCAGTCTATAAAAAAGAACCAAATAGCAATTCTGGAGTTTAAAACTACAATTGCTAAAATGAAGAATTCACTAGATGAGCTTGATTCCCATTAATTTTCTTAAGTATAGAAGCTATGTCTTAAATTGCAAAAGTTTAGAAATTCTGAAGCTAATATTTCAGAATATTCATGTTAGAGTTACGATTCCCTTTCATCCCTATTGTGTGGTTTGGAAGGATGTATGTCCCCTAGAAAAGCCATGTTTTAATCCTAATCCCGTTTTTAAAGGCAGCCGTTTCTTCTAATCCCAATTCAGTACTGTACGTTTGAAACTGTAATCAGATCATCTCCCTGGAGATGTGATTTATTCATGAGTGGTTGTTAAGCTCGATTAGGTGGAGACATGTCTCCATCCATTTGGATGGGTCTTGATTAGTTTATCGGAATCTTATAAAAGAGGAAACATTTTGGAGAAAGTGGGAGATTTGGAGAGATTTGGAGATAGCAGAGCAGAACGACACAGCACCATGAAGCAGAGAGTCCATCAGGCAGTGACCTTTGGAAATGAGGAAGGAAAACACCTCCCAGGGAGCTTCGTGAAGGGAAGCCAGGAGAGAAAGCTAACAGATGATGCCATGTTCACCGTGTGCCCTTCCAGCTGAGAGAGAAACCCTGACTGTGTTCACCATGTGCCTTCTCACTTGAGAGAGAAACCCTGAACTTCTTCAGTCTTCTTGAATCAAGGTATCTTTCCCTGAATGCCTTAGATTGGACATTTCTATAGACTTGTTTTATTTGGGATATTTTAGAACTCTAGACTAACAACAAACTTAGAACTGTAAACTAACAACTCATTAAATTCCCCTTTTTAAAAGCCATTCTGTTTCTAGTATACTGCTTTCTGGCATCTAGCAAACTAGAACACTTATTTTAGTTTCTTTCTTCTGCATTTAAGTAGAGTGACTATGTGAGCATTTCATGAGAATTTGAAAATATTTGACTGGACGGTTAATATGCTGAAAAAATGACACTGTTTAGTGAGTACCCACCAAAAAAGTGACTAGACAAAACATATTTATAAGGGCCATCTTTATACTAATTATTTATACCTAGCCATGAATAAGAGACATTTTACTGTGTTTTTATTATTTATATATATTTTTTGCTTGGGCAGGTACCGGGAATCGAAACCAGGTCTCTGGCGTGGCAGGTGGAATTCTGCCACTGAGCCACCGTTGCACAGCCCCACTGTGTTTATTTTTAAGTAGCACCTAACAGAGTACCAGAAAATTCTTACAGAAGTGTCCAAAGCTGTCGCAGTGGCGGTGACTATTTCATTTTCGTTATCCCAAAGAACTTTTATCAAAAATCTAGTCTGGACGGGCTTCATAATGGGTGCTGAGAATGTAAACCCAAGAACAGGGTCAAGGAAAAGCAAGGCGGATGACTGAGGCGGCACGAGGCTGCCCGTGATCAGTGTTCTGTGGGCTCGGCAGGGCACGTGAACAGGAGAGGACAGGTCCCCTGGGGTTCCCTTTACAATGTGCACAGCTCAGCTTCAATGTGGCCTGGCTGACTAACCTTGAGGAGCCGAGTCCCTGGGAAAGGAGCACTCGGCTGTGCAGATACGCAGAAAGGTGAGGATGGAGGCCAGCCCCTTGCGCACGATGAGCTGCGGAGGGAATTCCAGGGGGCACTGTCTTAGGCTCAGAGCTTTCAGGGTCCTCAGGTTCCCTGCAAGACAGAGAAGCCAGCATTGCGCACAGTCTTCATGGAATGAAAATGGAGAGGTGACAGCCGCTGTCTTCACACGTAAAGAAATGAGCCTCCTAAGCATTCTGGTCAACATGATATGACAGACCTCTGAGATTCGTTTGTAAAAACGCCACAAGGGAGATAGATTCAGCAGATTAACACCAGTTACAAAAAATTAAATTAAATGAGCGAACAAAATCAGTGACAACCCTCAGGTGAAATCACAATACAAAATTTCTAAAATAAATGATCTAAAATGTCAAATTTTCACCAAAATAACATAAGACACACACAAAAAAGAAAAATGTGGCCTATACCCAGGGCAAAAAGCAGTCAAGAGACATTGTCTCTGCGAGGGCTCAGAAGTTGGGGTGAGCACAGACACCAAGGACTCAGCAAATACAGAATGTCAATGAAGAAATAGAAACTACAGAGAAGAACCAGATTGCAATTTTGGGGTTGAAAACTACAATTACTAAAATGGAAAATTCATGAGATGAGCTTGACAGCAGATGTTATGTGGCAGAACAAAAGCAGTCAGGGACTGCAACACCGACAGTAAAACTAGCCACTGAAGATCAGGGAAACATGAAGGACACAGGGGTGGGGGTGGGAAGAGACTCGCCCCTCGGAGACCTGTGGGACAACACTGAGCATGCAACTGTGTGATGGGATCCCAAAAGGAGAGAAAGAAAGAGGCAGAAAGTAGATCAAGAAATCACGGCTATAAATCTTCAAATTAAAGATAAACTTTAATCTCCACCCCTCAGAAGCTCAATGAATCCCAAGAAGGACAAACCAAAGAGATTCAGACTTAGACACATCATAGTAAAGCCACTGAAAGATAGAAAAAATCTTGGAAACAACAAGAGAAAAACAACTCATCACATACATCAACACGATTTGCAGCTGCCTTTCCACTAGAAACATTGGTGGTCAGGTGCCCTTCTGAACCTGTGGTGGACCCCAGGAAACCCACGCCCTTTAATCCTCATTCAACATTGCTGGGTGGGAGCATTTTGATTGTTTCCATGAAGATGTGACCCACCCAATTGTGCGTGGTAACTTTTGATTAGATGGTTTCCGTGGAGGTGTGTCTCCACCCACTGAAGGTGCAGTTGCATGCTGGAATCCTTTAAAAGAGGAAACATTTTGGAGAGAGTCTCTATTTTGGTAGAGCCACGAGAAAGTCAGCAGGCGCTGCCATGTTCGCCACGTGCCTTCTCACTTGAGAGAGAAACCCTGAACTTCATCGGCCTCCTTGAACCAAGGTATCTTTCCCTGGATGCCTTTGATTGGACATTTCTAGAGACTTGTTTTAATTGGGACATTTTCTCAGCCTTGGAACTGTAAACCAGCAACTTATTAAATTCCCCTTTTTAAAAGCTGTTCTGTTTCTGGTACATTGCATTGTGGCAGCTAGCAGATTAGAACATCAGGAGACAGAAGAATGGCATATGCAGGGTGCTGGATGAAAAAAAAAAGCAAATCCTATAAACAGAGTATTCTATAACCAACAAACTATCCTTCAACGTTGTGGTGAAATTAAGACATCCCCAAACTGGCGTAACAGAAACGGACACCTGACTTTACCTATGGTAATTTTTTCTCTGTATGCTATAGTGTGGGGGTCACATTTCATTCTTTTTCCATGGGAGTATACCTTCCTTGCAGCACCATTTGCTGAATTTTTGTTTCTGTTTGTATTTTCATTTGTTTGTTTGTTTTGGGGAAGTGCATGGGTGGAACTGAAGCTGAGTCTCCCTCATGGCAGGCGGGAATTCTACTGAACTACGCTCGTACTCAACGACCTATAACAATTTAAAATATGAATTAGTAATTAAACAACTCACACAATCTCAAGCTGAATTGAAATTAAGTTGGCATCAATTCAAACTATATTGCTATAAATTAATGATGTCAAATGATAATCACAAATAAAACATCTTAAAAATATATGTTACAAATATTCAGGTACTTTAGTGGTTAGAATGCCTGCCTTTCATGCGGGAGATCCAGGTTCAATTCCTGGGCCATGCAACCAAAAAATAAATAAATATTTTTAAAAAATTTATAAAATACAAGTATCTAAAATAAAGGAATGAGAAGGGAATTAGTGGTTCACTATAAAATATCAACTAACACAAAAGAAGGTAGTAATGGAGGAAATGAGGGACAAAAAAGGTTTAAGACATATAAAGAACAAACAGAAAATGGCATAAGTTTTCCTGCATTATCAGTAATTATCTTAAATGTAAATCAATTAAACTCTCCAATCAAAAGGCAGAGATTGGAATATGGGTAAAAAACCATGATCTAACTAACTACTCACTTTAGGTCCAAAAGAAGAATGAAAAAAATATCCCATGTAAATAGCAGCCGAAGAGAGCAGGGGAGCCATAGAATATCAGACAAAACACACTTTCAGTTAAAAACTTTCACAAGAGACAAATAAGGACATTATATATTGATAAAAGGGTCTATTAATCAAGAAGATATAATAATTATAAATACATATGCACTTAACAACAAGGAACAAAAAATATGAGGCAAACAGACAGAACTGAAAGGAGAAAAACAGTTTATGATAATAAAGACTTCAATAAAATACTTTCACTAATGGTCAGGACATGGAGACAGAAGATCTAGAAGGAAACAGAGGACTTTGAACAATGTGGTAAAACCAACGAAGCCTCACAGACACGCACAGAGCATTCTGCTCAACAAGTGCAGAACACAGAGTATCCTCAAGGCCATAGGGATCAGCAGACCATATGTCAGGCCACAAAACAAGTCTTCATAAATTTTAAAAGACTTTGAAATCATACAAAGTATCTTCCCTGACCACAATAGAATAAAGGTGGAAACGAATAACAAAAGGAAACTGGAAAATTCCCAACTATGTGGAAATTATACCATGTACTCCTGAACAACCAATATGTCAGAGAAGAAATAACTAGGGAAATTAGAAAATATTTAGAGATAAATTAAAACAAAAGCACAATATACTAAAACCTGAGATGCAGAGAAGGCAGTGCACTTACAACTGTAAATGCCTATAGTAAAAAAGAAGAAATATTTCAAATCAATAACTTAAATTTACACCTTAAGGAACTAGAAAAAGAAGAGAAAACTAAACTCAAAGCTAGTAGAAAGAAGGAAATAAACGTTAGAGCAGGGATAAATGAGATACTGAATAGTAAAACAATGGAGAGAGCCAATGAACCAAAAGTTGGTTATTTGAAAAGATAGATAAAATCGATAACCCTTTAACTAGACGGACAAAGAAAAAGAGAAAAGATACAAACAACTAAAGTTAGAAATAAAGTGAGAACATTACTACTAACCTCACAGAAATAAAAAGGACTATGAGAGAACAGTATGAACAGTTGTATGTTAACAAATTAAATAACTTCTATGAAATGGGAAAATTCCTAGAAATGTACAAGTTACCTGAACTGACTGAAAAAGAAATGGAAAATCTCAACAGACCTAAAAGTAAAGAGTTTGAATCAGTAATCAAAAACCTCCCAACAAACATCCACAACCAGATGGCTTCAATGGTTAATCACAACAAACGTTTAAAGAAGACTTAACACCAATCTTTCTCAAACTCTTCCAGAAATATGAAAAGGATGGAGTACATCTTAACTCTCTCTGTGGGGCCAGGGTCACTCTGGCAGCAAAGCAAGGTGAAGCATCACAAGGTGCTCTGGACGGACTGCACGGTGTGTGGTGGCAGCAGTCATATCTCAATAACAGCGTGTTAATAAAAACAAAAATAAAAAATCACATGAAAAGAAAATTACAGGCCAATATCCCTTTTGGATATAGATGCAAAAAACCCTCAACAAAATGCTAGCAAACTGAATCTAACACCAAGTTTAAGAGATTATATACCGTGACAAAGTGGGATTTACCTCAGGAATGCAAGGGTGGCTCAACATAAAAAATACAATCAATATAATAGACCACATTAAGAAAATGAAGGGAAAAAAACTAATGACCATCCCAATTGATACAAAACCAAATCTGACAAAATCTAATAACCTTTCATGATAAAAACACTCAGAAAACTAAGAATAGAGTGTTCTGGTCTGCTAGCTGCTAGAATGCAATATGCCAGAAACAGAATGGCTTTCAAAAGGGGAATTTAACAAGTTACAAGTTAACAGTTTTAGGCCATGGAAATGTCCCAATTAAAGCAAATTTACAGAAATGTCCAATCTAAGACAGCCAGGGAAAGATACTTTGGTTCAAAAAGGCCAATGAAGTTCAGGGTTTCTCTCTTGGCTGAAGGGCACGTGGCGAAGGCTGCTAGCTTTCTCCTCTGGCTTCTTATTCATGAAGATCACGGGGAGGTATTTTCCATCTTCATTTCCAAAGGGCACTGGCTGGTGGACCCTCTGTTTCTCGTGGCTATGTTGCTTTGAAGCTTTCTCCAAAATGCTTCCTCTTTTAAATGACTCCAGTGAAGTAATCAAAACCCACGTGGAATGAGCGGAGTCGCATCTCCCTCTAATCCAAGGCTAATACCTACAGTTGGGTGAGTCACCTCTCTGTGAAGATAATCTAATTAAAGTTTCCAACATACACGACTGAACAGGGATTAGAAGAAACCATGGCTCCCAAAAGATCATTTAGGCTTAAAACATGGCTTTTCTAGGGTACATAAATCCTTTCAAACTGGCAGAGAGGAACTTCCTCAACCTGATAAAGGGCATTTACGAAAAAATGCCTGACATCATTCTTAGTGGTGAAAGACCAAATTTTCTATCCCTCACAATCAGAAACATGACAAGGGCGCATGCTCCTGCCACTTTTGAGCACTGCTGTGAGTTCTGGCCAGGGCTGCTAGGCAGGAAGAAGAAATAAAAGCATCCAGATTGGAAAGGAAGAAGTAAAACTCTCTCTACTTGCAGATAACATGACCTTTTATAAATAGAAAACCTTTCAGAATCCACTAAAAAACTATTAGAACTAATAAATGAGTTCAGCAATGCTGCAAGATACAAGATCAATAAACAAACATCCATTGCTTTTCTGTGCGGGGTTTCTTTCTGGGATAGAGTTTGAAAGTAAAAAGACAGAAAGGCTCTGGTGTGCAAACACTAACCAAAAGATAGTGTTATGAATGAGAAAAAGCATTAGCTAATAACAAGGCGTGATAGTTTGAAAGTGTTGTGTACCCCAGAAAAGCCTTGCCCTTTAATCCTGATTCAACACTGTAGGGTGGAAACTCTGATCAGAATTGTTTCCATGGAGACTGACCCACTCAATTGTGGGTCTGAACTTTTGATTAGATGTAGATGTGACTCCGCCCATTCCAGGTGGAGTTTACTGGAGCCCTTTTAAAGGGGGAATGTTTGGGAGAAACTGCGAATGCAGAAGTCCCCGGATACTGCTTGCGAGCTGACAAAGAGATGCAGACTTTGGAGAAGCCTGGAGTACCGGCAGGGACAGCAGATGCCTAGATATGGGCAGAGTCCAGCAGACGTTGCCACGTGCTTTCCCATGAGATGTTGGCCAGCCAGAA
Organism: Tamandua tetradactyla; assembly: GCF_023851605.1. Taxonomy (NCBI): domain Eukaryota; kingdom Metazoa; phylum Chordata; class Mammalia; order Pilosa; family Myrmecophagidae; genus Tamandua; species Tamandua tetradactyla. Next base: position 94,930,919 of record NC_135339.1, on the reverse strand, counting down.
TCCAGAGCTGTGTCCTGGCGGAGCCAAGTGAAGGCCCACAGATGCTGAGAGAGGAAACCACTGGCATCAGAATCTGGAAGCAAAGCAACTAGGAACAAGGACCAGCAAATGCCAGTCAGGTGCCTTCCCATGTGACGGACATCAGCCTTTCTTGAGTCAAGGTCTCTTTCTCGGGATGCCTTAGTTTGAATATTTTTATGGCCTTAGAACTGTAAACTTGTAACTTAATAAATTCCCCTTTTTAAAAGCCATTCCAAGGTGGACAATGGTGGCTCAGTGGCAGAGTTCTCACCTGCAATGCCGGAGACCCAGGTTTGATTTCTGCCCAGGTAAAAGAAAAAAAAACAGTCATTCAATTTCTGGTATATTGCATTTGGGCAGCATTTAGCAAACTAAAACACAAGGGTAAATCAAACAAGAAAGCACAAGAATCCTAAATTTTATTCAATAGACAGCACAATATCAAAATATGGGGAGAAAAGGTTGACAGATCTAAAATTAATAGGAAAGGCAGACAAATCCACAAGCAGAGTTGAAGATGGTCACACAGTCTTTAAGTTCTGACAGAATAGGCAGACCAGAAAACCAGTAACGATGTAGATAATTTGAACGTAATTAAACAATCTGACCTAATTGAATACACAGAACTTTACACCAAATACTGCATTCTTCTCAAGTACACAGAGGAAACTACCAAAACAACATATCCTGGGCCAAAAAGCAAGTCTTAACAAACTTCGAATAACTGAAATCCCATTGTATATGTTCTCTTGCCCCCTGGAGTATTGAGGTAGAACTCAAGAAGATCTCCATTTGTTTGGAAATTAAACAGTACACTTCTAAATCACCCAGGGGTCACTGGAAATTAGAAAATATTTTGAGATAAATGATAATAAAAACATACTACATGCCAAATTTTCTGGACTGCAGCCAAAGCAGTGCTTAGAGGGAAATTACAGTTATTAATACATTAGAAGAGAAAGGTTTAAAATCAGTAATATAAAAAAAACCTAAAAAACTAAAATTAATAATCTAAGCTTCTAATTAAATAAGCTAGAAGAAAGAACAGCAAATCAAACCTAAAGGAAATAGACAAAATTAATAAAAATAAGAGCAGAAATCAATGGACAAAGCAAATGTATAAAAGGGGAAATCCAGCACCTTCCTCTTTCCCTCCCTCTCTCCTCCTTATTCATAGCAGGGAAAAGGGACAAAGATGATGAACTTCACAGTTACATGTCAACATCAATACATTCCCATAAAAGCATTGAGCAAAAAAAGCAAATCACCAAGAATATATGGTATGATTCAATTTATAAACAGTGCAAAAGGAGGGAAGCTCAAGCAATGCATCGTTTAGGGTTGCTTTAAAGAAAAGCAAGAGAATGGTGGACTCCAGCGGCCTGACTGTGGGCAGGGAGAAGCAGTCAGGAAGCAGTCAGGTCCTACACACGTGTGGGGAGTGGGCCTTTTCCTCAAAACGTTTCATTTTCATTACTCCTTCAATTATGCCGATGTTTTATGGGTATCATATGTAACAAAATATTAACAGTGTTTGAGGAGCTCTATCTTAAAACCCTGGAAGAACAGAGCAGAAGGGGTCTTCAAAGCATCAGCCTTCCCTCCTGTGCACCCTCCATATCCATCACAGGTTCCAAGACCTTCGAAAGACAGCACTTCAAACTCCTCTCATTTCACCGTTTTAGCACTTACCCAGCTCCACAGGTAACGCTTTGATAGGATTTCTTTCTAAAAGCAAAGCTTTCAAATGCCTTTAAAACAAAACAGAAAATATAATTTAAAAAGCAGAAAATTAAATGACCATGCTTAAAATACACCATCAAATTTCTTCATTTTGCCTCAAAGAGGAAACTTTAATAGAGACCACACACACACACACACACACACACAGTCAGACACACAAATCAGAGTCTGACCCTCTAGGCCAGGTTTTCCCCAGCATGGGGGACAGGCTGAGGCTCTGCTGTGGGGCTATGGGGCGGACCCTGGAAGAGCTGAGCAGCCCCCCTGGCCTGCACACACTGAACCCCAGGGGTGACCGCCTCAGTGTCTGCAGACACGGCCACAGGCCTCCTGGGCATGAGTCAGCTCCTGCCAGAGACCACCCGCCCTGGGCTTCTGACCCTCCAGGGGGCCTGGCTGGTGCCAGCTCTCGCCCCGTGTGCTCGGAGAACCTTAACGGTTCACAGATGCTCGGAGGGAATTGTCTCCTCTAGTCACAAGTGTCCAGAAGAAAATGTCCTCACTCTTCAATGAAGAATGTAAGGTCCTCAAAATCAGGCTTCTGCATCCTTTAATTTATTCCAAATAAAATTTAGCACAAAATATGTCATGGGTAAATGATTACTAGGTGAAAGAAAGAATGTGAGACAAAGGGAGGGAAGGAGGGAAGGAGAAAGGGAAAGATCCAATAAAATTTGACTAACTGAATGACTAGGAGAAAATCTATTTTATATTAAAACTCATATACTGCATTATGCTCCTTTTGTCTAACTTCATTCTTGGGTAGATATGAGCCCTTAATGACCACGCTGCTTTCCCCTGTCCCTTTTAGAGATCCGCAGCTGAAAGGCAGCGCAGAGACAGCCAAGCGCCTGGCCTGGGCCAGCACGTCCTCCGCCCAGGGCCTTCGGGAAGGGCAGGCCTCCATCCCATGGCAGCCGGAACCCAGTCCTCGGGGCTCCCACAGACACTTGGACTGCTCTGCCAAGGCCCAGCAGGGACACTCAGCTGTGACCAGGTGGCATCTGATGCGGGCACTGGGGGATTCTGGGCCTTCCCAGCCTGCGGACTGGACCTGGGCTTGGGTCACCTGTAACTGTCCCTGTCCCAGACAGGCCTCAGGTCCCCCAGCGGACAGGCCTGAAGACAGGCCCAGAGGACAGGCCCAGAGGAGAGGCCCAGTGGACAGGCCCAGAGGAGAGGCCCAGTGGACAGGCCCAGAGGAGAGGCCCAGAGGAGAGGCCCGAGGACAGGCCCGAGGCCAGGCCCAGAGGACAGGCCCGAGGACAGGCCCAAGGACAGGCCTGACGACAGGCCCGAGGACAGGCCCAGTGGACAGACCTGGGGGACAGCCTACCTTCTCCTCCTCCGCGGTGTAAGCAGAACCGTGTGGTACCAGCACTGGTCAGTAAGGCACTATTAGTCCCAGGACACCAGAGAGGCCCAGGGCATAAACCAATCTGTGTCCTCAGATTTCCTTTCCCAGGAGGGTTTCTAAGAATACAAGCCTGAGCTCCGGAGCACGCATGAGACAACTGGAGCCAACTACAAATTCCTAATCCTCTCAAGGCTTTGACTGGAGGAGGGCATCAGTCAAGGCTTGCTCTGTCCAGGCATGCGGAAACACTAAAATCCAACACAGACAAAACAAGTCTCCCGAAAGTTCCAAAGTAGAAAAACTATAATTTCACAGGTATAAAACTGAGAATTCAGTAAGGAGTTCCTTTAAATTAAGTTGGACATTTTGGTTGGCAACCCCAAAGGTCAATCAAGTCACTTAATCAGGCAATTTTCTTTCCATTTATCTCTTCGCATCTTCCTTATTATTTGACGTTTTTAAGGAATAAACTTTATGAATCAAACTTTTCTCAAAGTACACAAAGGTGAATTATTCCAGTTTTGTTACTTCAAACCATTGTTTGTGGCTCAGCCCCTTTAATTTAACGCAGAACAGACAAGGAAGGCAGCATTTGCTCTCAGAAGACAGTCCCCAGGCTCCAGAGACGGCACCAGAGGGCAGCAAAGCATGGCTGACCCACTGCAGCGCTTTTTCTTTTCTGTTCTGGGGGGGCAATGACCACCTATTAAGCTGACCGTGGATGGGAGGGCTTTCCCACCAATGTAATAACAGATGATATTCTTGCACACACTTTCACGATAAGTTTATCAATCACCAATGCTCCAAATGTTTATCAGTAATGCCCAATTTACTGTCACATTTCACTGATTTTCCCCTGGACATGTACATTTCTCGCTGCGGCGGGTCTGCTTGCCCGCTTGCTTTACGTTTTACTCTCCCTTCTGCTGTGCACACACCGAGAAGGGGGAGAGGGTTACACAGCGAAATACGGTCTTCTTTTTAATCATGCTTTTTGAAAGTTTAAGGCTTTTAATAAGGCCATAATTACTTAAAATTTCTAATTAATGTGTTTCAGCTCTTCAAGCAAGCTGATCTAATTTTAATGATATAATAGGTTATAAATTACAAGCAAAATTATATCTTAAACACCATTAAGCAGCTGGCTTTGACCGACAAAGTCACAAAGAATTCCAAAATTTGACAACTGTGTGCTTATGTTAGAAAAAAGCACAGTACTTATAGGAATCAGCTGTAGTTTATTTTTACCCTTCGAGAAGCAATTACTCTCCAGAATTGAGTGCTGAAGCTAAAACAATCTATGGACAAAAAGTGCTGAAGTATTCTAAATACAAATGATCCTGAGAACAAAGCCTTCCCACAGCGCCCTGAACCACGCACCCAAGGGCCAAGGCCACCTGGCTCTAGCTGTAAGGCTGTGGGTCACTGTGATGGGGTGGACACAGGCCCGGAGCCACTCAGCCTCGTCACCCCCAGCTGGCCGAGCAAACTCAGCAAATGCACAGCGGACCCCTCTGCCGGCCCCCGCAGAGTCCAGAGTCCCCCGAGCTCAAGTGGCTGCTTCGGGTGCCTGGTCACTGCCCCCTCCCCTCCCAGACACCCGCTGATCACGAGAAACAAGCTGCTTCCCTGCAGCACCTGGAGAGGGGCAGAGCAAGATTCATGGGGATGTTCTCTTATGGTAACAATTCACCTTTTTTTGCATGCTGTATGGCAGGGGTCACATTTCATTCTTTTTCCATGTGCATATCCTGTTATTGCAGCAGCATTCGTTGAATTTTTTGTTTGTTAGTTTTTTCTTTCTTTCTTTGCTTATTTTGGGGAAGTGCATGAGCCGGGAATTGAACCTGGGTCTCCTGCATGGAAGCGACAACTCTACCACTGAGCTACCCTCGCTCCCCCAACAACGCACTTCTTAACGGTGCTTCTCACAACAGCACTAGGAGCACAGTGCAGGGCATTCTAGAAGCTTCCGTCCTGCAGTCTCATGACCATGGTCTCTGAGGACATGATGACTGGCCCAAGCACTGGGGGCTGCCTTGGGGCGCTTGCCGCACATGCCCTGCACCCACTCCGCAGCAGCAGCTCTACAGGCCACTGCTCTCCTGGGGGGCCGCTGCCCCAACCCTCGCGCAGGCAGCCTCGTCTCCTGATGGAGGGACTCTCTAAAGCCAGGCCAAGTTCCACCACGCATCGCTTAAAACCCTTCTGTGGCTCCCCATCCTTCAAAATAAAACCCCAAACTGCGTCCATGGCTGCAAGCCCTGTGCGGCCTCTCTGTGCCCCCTTCAGCCCCAGTGGCCACCTTGCAGGCCCTCGCACCTACCAAGCCCACTCCCCCCGCAGGGCCTGGGCGTGATGTCCTCCTCCTGCCTCACGGCCACCCCCATCCCCAGAAGCTGCAGAGACCCCTCCTGCTGGCTGGGCCTGGCCACACGCAGCTCCCCAGAGGGGCCTTTCGTGACCCCCAATCTAAGGCCGCAACCCCTCTGTCCTGACAGCCTGCTGTTGCTCCCAACACATGTCACCGCCTGCTATGCCGCCCACTGCATTACAATCTGCAGCCCACCCAAATCAGCTCCAGGACACAAGAACTTCCCCTCCACAGACCCAGCGCCAGTTCAGCAATGACGCACAGTAGGTGCAGTAAACGTGAGCCGAGTGACTAATCTTCTGAGCCTCTATAACACGTCAAGCATTGCGGAGCCCAGCGCCAGCACAGGCACGTAGAGGCCGGGGCAGAGCTGGGGGATGGGAGCACCAGCAAGATGGAACAGCAGGAGATGGCAGGCCCTCTGGTCCCCAGGCAGTGACACACACACACACGCCGGTGCTGAGCAGCAGCAGTAGACACCACCCAGAGGCTGCTGGCCTGAGCCCATGGCCACGCTCCGGGTGGTGCAGCCTCACAGCCCAAAGCTGACCCACTGCTCTCACCTGTTCCCACCCACTCCATTTACCTTACTAACATTAAAGGAGGGACCGAAATGTTTGGCAAAGGAGGTAAGGACACAGTCGTTTCAAAAATTTAAGCAGCGCTGAATGAGAAGGGGATGGGCCTGAAAGGAAGGGAGATGGGAGCGGACAACCCCACGGAGAGGGTCTCAGAAAGGACAGGGTGCCGCCCCCCACAGCTACCGGAGGGGCCCATGGAGGATGAGGAAGGGAGGAAAGGCATTTCTGTGGCAGGGTCAGGGACTGCTTCTGGAGGTGCAGGCGCTAGAAAACACTGGGGTTGGAGCAGCATAAATCTGGGCTTGCTTTGGGGGTTTCAGATTTTCCAAAATGGGGTCAGCAAGAAATGCTACAGATATGCTCAGGTCCTCAGCGCAAAGGAACGCAAAGGACATGGTTTTAAGTTCATCAGATGACTTTCTGAGCCTCTGGGCAGCAGCACCTGAGACATGGAGAAGAGTTTAATACAGAGGCAGAGGCCACCTGGTTGCCAGAATCTGCAGGGACTGCCCTACCAGGGCGCTGCATCCATCTGCATTCTCTGTATACAAAATATCCTGTGATGATCACGTTTCTCTGCATTTGGTGCATTCAGCCATCACATCTCCGAGCTGGCTTTAAAATGACTATGAACTGTTTCTATTCTGAAGCCAAAGTTCAACCAAGGGTAAAGCTAAGCAGCAAAAGAACAGCATTCAGTACCCTCTAAATCATCTGGAAATAGAAACAGAACACTTACTTGTGAGATCCAATCCCAGAAGGAAGAGCTTTAATTCTATTATACCGGAGATCTAGCCAAATCAGATTTGGCAGTAACTGAAAGAAATCTTTAGGAATCACGGAGAGGGCATTTCTTTGAAGATACAATTGCTTCCAGAGAAAAGAACAGAGAATCAGAGAACGTTCTGTTAACCAAAATGGAACAGTAGACTCAAAACATGACCTAGCCAAAATGCATTCCCACGAGAACTTCTAGTAATGGCAAGTATACACGTCAAGTTAAAATACAACATGTAACACTGTATCTCTAGAGCTTCAGCAGTGGACCTGAGAATCGGAAAGAGCCACAAGCCCTTATGCTGGTTTTGAGGCTGAAATAGGAGACACAGTCTTTCCTCCCTCCAAGGCTTACACTTAGCCCCTCATCCTCGCCCCACCAAATATCCCTTTGATACCAAAGGCTTTTGAAAAACCTTTTTCTCCTCCTAGGCCCTAACTTTCATGTGTTCACCTCCACCGTTCCCAAGACTCTGCACCCCGCCCCCAGGACGCGGGTGTGCTCACAGATGCCCCCAGAGCCCACCCTGGCCCTCGGCAGCGCAGCCTCGCTGCTCAGCAAAGGAGCAGAAAGAGCAATGGAGACAGATGCTCCTGGGGACCCGCGGAGGCACTGCCCTGATAAACCGCCACACAGGTCGCTAAGTCAACTCTGCGGCACTTCAAGTCACCACCCTACATAAGACACAGTGGTAAGGGAAGGTAGGAGGTAAGCTGAATATTCACTGGTTTTAACCAGGTTGAAAAACATGTATACATGCCTATGACAGACAATCATAGTACGGTAGGATGACAAATCATTTTTCTCCCACTGGAACGTGTGTGCGCCTATTTACTGATTCCTTTACCCACTGCGGAGGTGGCAGAGTACAGAGGCTAAGCACACCAACCTTGAAGTCCAACTGCCTGGACTTAAGCCTAGGCTGCAAATCCTACCAGCAACTCACTACATTTCTCGGTGCTCCAGTGTCCGCTGATGCAAAACAGGGATAACAGAGCTCCCTCACAGGGCGCTGTAGGCTATATGAGCAGGGCTTGGAACAGGAAGTATTAGCCTCTGTGATTAAATGGCTTTTTCTATTCTAAAAACTAATGAGCATAACACAGCACCACCATGCTGCGTCTCTCCTGTCACTGTCCTGCTCCCAATGCCACCTTCCACTTCCCTGCACAAGTGATGGCAGAAGCTCACTTCCAGATTCCAATTTGCGAAGCCTGACTAGAAAGCAATGCTCCACGAACAGACTGAGGCTAACATCTTCAAGTCTAAAGCGACAGCTGTGGTCCAGGGAAACCATGTGACAGCTGCAGGCAGAGGATGCACGATCCTCTGCTTCCCTTCTCCGGGTGGCCTCAAGCTTCTCAGCCTGCTACTTCTCTTTCTGCAAACTAATCCTAGCACCCAGCTTTGAATCCACAGATCCCTCAACCTGGGTAAGAAGAAATTCTTCCTCAGCACCTCCGGAAAGCAGCGCTATCTCATGCCAGTAAGCCAGCTAGGGCCAAGCGGTGAACTGATTCCAAGGTTCCATCCCCTGCATTGCTCTCATGAGACTCATCTGAAAATGGGGGCTCTTTTCCATACCCCACGACTCTAAGTGTCTTTGAAAGTACTATTTGTGACTCTGGGGGTTGCTGCCACAATGGTAAACTGCAACCTGTAACCCAAAGAAGTCCACAACTCTGAGCCTTCCCGCTCATGATTTGTTGCCATGGTAATACAATTTATACTGATGTCTCTGTTTCCTGAAAGGAATAAATACTTAACGAGATTCTTTTATTAAGTCTGAAGAATGGCTTTGGAATCTCCTTCTCCCCTTATGCATAAAGGTAACATGAACCTCACAAAGTTGGGCCCCTTATTCAAAGAGCTGAGGGTCTTTGTGAGAGTAAAAGCAGCATGCATGTAATAAGGGGCCCCAGGTACAGTCCCACGACTCAGTGTTTCACTCCCATAGGGCTGGGTGAAGGGAAGAAACCAAAAGACTGATGCTAGCCCTGGAGGCTATAAACAGGGGTATGTAAATACACAGTATTAGGGTTTAGTAAAGCAGGCAGCCATTTTAAATGTAAGTGTAGAGCTGTTGTAGGAGCACTCAAAAATGCCAATCAGCATCTTAATGACACAGTGTGTCGAGTGTTGATTATGTTCTGGACACTGTGCTTTGTGACATTACTATTTAATTTTTACAATAACCATGAAAATATCATCACCCCCATTTCTGGATGAGAGCAAAATGAGCTTTAAAGAAAAGGTGTGACTAGAAGCAATGGGAGGTACTGCTGGGACTGGCAACCTCTGTCCAAAGCAGAGCCATGCTCTGAGGAAAGCTGTACCGTAAGACTGCGGGACAGATAGCATCCAGTGTGACGAAGGCCAAGCACAGAGACTGACCTGGGGAAGTTAAAGTCAGTGCATGACACCAGCCAGATCGTGGGTGAGGAAACCATTTATCGCTGTTTAATGCAGACTTTTTTTTTAAGAATTTTGTGTTTTAAATCCATGACATAGTGTTTTCCACAGCGGTTTCTAGCAAAGTATTTTGTGTTTAGGGCTTTGCCAAGGACAACACAGTTATTAGCATCTGACCATTGAGCAAATATGCATACTTCTTCCACAGGCTGCTCCTACTCAAAATCTAGCTCTACCTTGATCAATACAGAAAAAACCGGTTAACTCTTCACCTATGCCATTCCCGAGCTTATCCTTCCTAGAGAGAACTCTACAAGTACAAGCCTTGGACTCAAGCTTTCATTTGAGGTCTGTGAGGCACATGAGATGCGAGGAGCAGCCCCACTTACTCTGAGACAGGGAATTCTAAAGATCCTCCCCAAATGATAAAGCCCACTTTGACTCAAGTCTAAAACTGGGGAGGCAGAAGAGATGACGCCCTCCACACCCACGGGCACGTCTTTGGAGGGCGAGGCAGCTACGCGCCTAGCTCTGCCAGCACCCCTCTCCAAGGGGTCCGCGGCCTCGTGCGAAGGTTTGTGTGAGCAGCTTCCTTCCATCTGTCGACCGTGAGGTGGGAGGAGGCCGGCAGCAAACACTCATCCTCGAGTCTGCAGTCACCTGAGAACAGGGACAGGGGTTAGTTCTCCTAGTACAAGAACACAGAAAGAATTCAGATCAGCACGACTTAACTTGCTTACCAGGTCATTATTTTTAATAAACAGGATCATGCATTTGCATCTTAAATCTATGAAAAACTGCACGACAAGAAGGTTCAGATAAAAATTCTCTGCTCCTCACTTTGTACTATGGCTTCCCAGGATTTCATGTTAAACTCCTGGAAAATGTAAAAATGTAAAACAGGAATTGTTATTTAGGGTTGAAAATAAATGAGAACACTTTAAAGTCTGTAACCCAACTGTAACCCTTTCATAAATAAATTGGGGACGGGGGTCCCCGAGGCTGTGCTGTTTCTTATTTCTGCCCTGGCTCTGTCACCTGCTTTTATTCCTTGAGGCCAGGAATCTTGGCTGCTTTGCTATCACTTTGTCCCACTAGTCAGCACTGGGTTTGGCACACAGTGAGATGCTTGAGAAATATGTATTAAACTACAATTGTGAATTTTAGTTGTTTTACAATAATTCTAATCAACACAAAGTTTGAGAATTGTTGACCACCAAAACCTCATTCGGTGAGACATCCTCACTTTCACTTGTGGTTTCCAAACAATTTACCCAGCCATAATAATCAACATTTGAAAGCTTACTGAGTTTCATGTGCTTTCCTTCATTTAATATAAACCCCAGTCCAATGATTTTTTTTAATATTGTTAAGTAAAATAAAATGGCAACCTGCACTGGGCACTGCTGGGAGAGACCCCTTCCCGAGAAAGACAAGGACAACTGACTTGCAGGGGCTGTCCCAGAAAATGGAGAGTGGACCCGCCCTACAGGACTGCGGGCGAGCTGGAGGCCAAGCAGCCTGGCTCCGAGCAGACGGGCACCCACACTAACGGGCGCACATCCGCCCCGGAGCAGACGGGCACCCACACTAACGGGCGCGCATCCGCCCCCGCCCACGGTACCATGGAAACTTCAGGTCCATCACCACATCTCCCACCTCGCCTCCCGGTTCGCCCTACATCAGCTCGCCCTTTCCACGGCCCGATCCAGGAACCCCAACTGCTCGGATAACCCCCCCCGCTGCGTCTCTAACTAGTCACGTGCGTGTGTGCACAGCCCCCACACACAACCCGGTGACACGCGCGTCTCCCGCCTCGGAGGGGGGCGGCCGAGGCCGGCGCGGGGCCGTCCACGCAGCAGGCGGGCCCCTCGGAGGGGAACAGGACTCGGCCCCCGCTGCCGGGACCGCGCGCCTTTCCACAGCTCCTCTTCGTGAATCACGGGACTTGAAGGGGGTGGGGGATCGCCAACGGCAACGCTCTCGGGGAAAACCTCTCAAAACCAGGGTTAGCGTCCAAGCCTAGAAACGGGCCGCGCGCTGCTGGCGCGCGCGGGGCGCGGGGGCGGCCTCGGGACCGCCAGTCCGCTCGCCCCGCCGCGGTGTCCACGTCCCACCGCCCCCCGCCTCACCTGCAGCGCTCGCGTCCCACCAGCGCGCCGGCAAGCCGCGGCGGGAAGCGGTGCGGCTGCCCACAATGGAGGCCGCGGGACCCAAGCGGTCGCCATGGAGACGCCCGGCTGTACGGGGGCCCGCAGGCACCAAGCCAGCCAAAGGCGCGGCGGGCAGCGAAGAGATGACGGGGCGCTTGCGCGCAGAGGGCGCCGAAGAGGTCTTAGAGCGCTTGCGCGCAGCAGGCGACGACGCGGTCTTAGAGCGCTTGCGCGCGGTGGACTCCGCCCTGGCGGCAGTGCGTGGCGCGGAGCCGGACCCCGAAGTCTTTGGGGGTCCGGGTCCTTCCTGTGGTCGATGCGGCAGACCGAGGGCCAGGCGGGTGGAGCGGGAGCTGTGGTTGGGGGCGATCTCCCCAAGGCGCGGAATGGAGGCGAGGAATGGTCTCCAGCGCGCATGAGGACAGCTGGCTGGACGGCAGCGGCGGGTCGAGGAGGTGGCCGGCGTGGGGGAGGTGACCTGGGCGTGGAGGACATGACCGGGCGTGGGGGACGTGACCAGGCGTGGAGGAGGTGACCTGGGCGTGGGGGACGTCACCAGGTGTGGAGGAGGTGACCTGGCGTGGAGGAGTTGACCTGGGCGTGGGGGACGTCACCAGGCGTGGAGGAGGTGGCTGGCGTGGAGGAGGTGACCTGGCGTGGGGGACGTCACCAGGCGTGGAGGAAGTGACCGGGCGTGGGGGACATCACCAGGAGTGGAGGAGGTGGCTGGCGTGGGGGAGGTGGCCTAGGGTGGAGAAGGTGACCTGGCATGAAGGAGGTGAGTTGGGCGCGGGAGTGGTGGCCCATGTAGGCAGAGTGGCTTGATGCGGAGCTTAAATCACTAGAAAGTGCTCAGGGCATCTAATCACGGGTTGGGAGTTAAAAGCAGTTCCAGGTCCTGGAGGTCAGTGTCTGAAAACAACACCACAGACTTGGGATCTAAGCCAGCAGGCTCTCTAGAAATTATAAAAACTGGGGAATCTGAAACTGGAGTACACCATAACCGCAATTAAAAATTCATTGGATTTGGTTGGTAGCAGTTTACTTAGAGCAGAAGAAAGAATTGGTGAATTGGAAACTAGGACAGAAGAAAATATGTACAAACAAGCCGAGATCAAAGGTGAGAAAACTCAGAGAAGAGTATAATGGACGTAGGGGAGCCACTGAACAGTCTGACCTGTGTCGCGGATGGCTCTGGCCAGCCCAGACCACCAGCACTTCCAAAAATCTCATCTGCTTTGCAGACAAGTTGGGGCCTCTGCTTCCCTGAATACTTTCCTATACCGTTCCAGGCCAGTTGGAGTTGTCTACTGAGATGCAGCTGTGTGTGATTTGGAGCCAGAAGAAAAGGACAGGCAGTTAATTTCTGCAGACCCATGCAGACAAGAGGAAATGAGAGGCTTGGGCAGCTTCCAAGTGATGAACAGGTGGGAGGCACAGTATAGGCACTAAGCTTTTCCTGGTCAAAGGAAGAGAAGCGAAGGCATGAACGCTGAAATCCAGACTGGCAAACCTGGGAAGATTTTTTATTAGATTTCAAGGCCTTTGGTTAATTCTCTGTGGCTCCTCCCTGAATCATCTTTGCTTTCTCATGAAAGGTGGTGCGTGTGTACATCTGTATTCATTGTAGATGTACAGTGACTGTACATAGGGATTAAGTTCTGCTCTGATTCAGTTTGGCTGCTCATGGACCGACAGCATGTTCAAAGGGCCTGTTTATAAATGGGTTCCCATCCACAGGACATGGACTAGACCTGGAACCTGACCTTTGTGGGGGCGTGATTCAATCCCCATAGCCCCCAAAACTCAGCGGCCTTAAAAAATAAACTTGTAAGTCACACTGTTGGTCAGGAGTCCAAGCTCAGTTTCGTTGTGTGTCCCTGTTCTCTTACGAGGAACCGGCAAGGGCTGTGTCATTTTGGCCGGGAGGGGCTCTATTCCAAGCTCGTTTGTGTGACTGTTGACAGGCTGAGCTTCTTGCTTGCTGTTTGCAGGACTCGTCAGTTTCTGGCCATGTGGGCCTTTCCATGGGACAGGCTGCTCACATCATGGAAGCTGGTCTCCCTCAGGACAAGCAAGCAAGAGCGGGCACGTGGGAGAGAAACCATAGCCTTTCTGTAACCTGATCCCAAAAGTGATTCTCACCTCATCAGAATCCAGTGAGTAAGTCCAGCTCACACCTAGAAGGAGGGACTCCCACAAGGCAGACACGTGGAGATGGGGCCTTCTCAGGGTCTGCCTACTGCAGACTGATAAAGCAAGGCTTAGAGTAGGAAAAAAGATTGGCGAAACATATATCTGAGAAAGGATTCCTATCTACAATATGTAAAGAACTCCTACAAATCAATAAGGAAAAAACAGACTACCCAGTAAAAATATGTGCAAGAGATTTGAAGAGACACAAAACAAAAGAGGTTCTGCAAATGAACAATAAATATCTGAAAGTGCTCTTCACCTCGTGAGTCATCAGGATCATGCAAATTAAAACTTAATGTGGTATAGCTACACACCAGCAGAATGGCAGATAGTTAAAACTCAATTAGATACAGCTATACGCCCACCAGAATGCCAAATAATTAAAGGCAAACAATACCAAATGTTGGAGAGGATGTTGAGCAACTGGAATTCTCAAACACAACTGGTATGAACTGGTGTAACCTTTTAAGAAATATTTCATCTTAAAGATATGGGCAGTATCTTCCAGTTTGAGGGGTGAATTCCCTGTGTTCTAGTTTGCTAGCTGCCAGAATGCAACACACGAGACGGATTGGCTTTTAATAAAAGGGGATTTATTTTGTTGGTTCTTCAGAGGAAAGGCAGCTAACTTTCCACTGAGGTTCTTTCTTACGTGGAAGGCACAAGATGGTCTCTGCTGGTCTTCTCTCCAGGCCCCTGGGTTCCAACAACTTTCCCCGGGGTGACTTCTTTCTGCATCTCCAAAGGCCGGGGCTGAGCTGCTAGTGCTGAGATGAGGAATGCCGAGCTGCTTAGCAGTACTGCGCTGCAATCTCTCATTTAAGCACCAGCCAATTAAGTCAAACATCACTCATTGCAGCAGACATGCCTCCTAGCTGACTGCAGATGTAATTGGCAACAGATGAGGTTCACGTACCGTTGGCGTATGTCCGCAGCAACAAGACTAGGTATGCTCACCTGGCCAAGTTGACAACTGAATCTAACTAACACACCCTGCGATCCAGAAATTGCACTCCTAGGTACATACTCAAAACTCATGCAGTGCTCCAGGAGACTTGTACAGTGACAATAATATTCATAGACGCTTGCTTGTAATGGCACAAGCTGGAAGCAATCCAAATTTCCACCTGCAAAAGAGGAGAGAGATAATTTGTGGTATGTTCATTAAATGTAGTATTATACAGCAATGAAAAATAAACTGAGGCTACCTGCAGCAGCATGGTTGAATATCACCAAAATAACAGAGAAAAGAAGCCAAACACAAGATGATAAAGTTAGTTTTATACAATTTGAAAAACAAATCTTAGGTGGTAAAGTCAAGAATGTGTTCCAGTTTGGAGAAGGAGGAGGAGCTGGGGATGCAAGTAGGCAAAGGAAGGCGCCTGCAGTGCTGGTAGTGAGCTCTGCCGTGAGCCGTGTGGTGGCTGTGAGACTGTGTTCTGTGTGTGCAGATCATCTGAGCTCATCCTGTTTGGCTTCCAGGCATCTCCTCATCTGTGGGGTGGATGGAGGTGCCGTTTGCTGTTGTGGGGGTTTCTGAGTAAGAGCCTAATCTGAGAGAGAGAGAACAATTAGGTCAGAGGACCTATGGGGCATCACATTGAAATGCCCGGTTGAGAGCTGGGCATTGTGTGAGTCAGCAGTGATGGCCATACATCATTTCAAGCCAGCACAGTCACGGATTTGCATTGTGTGGGTGATGGGGCCTGTGTCAGCAGCTTCGCCGAGTGCCTTCGTAGGTCAGGCCGGCCACATCGCATGCGTGGCTGAGTGGAGATGCGGCCGGCCAAAACACATCCAGCTTTACAGCCTTCAAGCCTCGTTGGACCCAGTGAAGCCGGTGGGGGACCCGTGGAGCTAGTTCACAACTTCCTCCATAAACTAATTGTGGTTTGGAAGATGGGGGCATCCGACTGGCAGGGCCTGGTGTCCCAGTCCCGCCCCTGAGGCCAGGGAGGGTCAGGAAGAAGGGAGACTTACTAGAAGATGTATCTTGTGAAGACAGACGAAAGAGCTGGTCACATATGGGGAGAGGATGTGGGTCTGGGGAGTGGCCTGGGGCTGTGGGAGCATCCAGTGCGGGGTGGGGGGCAGAGCTGCTGGTGGCCTCCCTGCCTGCCTTCTCTCCACTCCGGAAGCGTGGCTTCTCACAGGTCTCCAGTTGGACCGCTGGGGACGGACTGAGTGAACTGGAAGATGGCCTCTCCGTAGACATGTAGGAAAGCCAGAGACAGGCAGTGTAGGAGAAGCAGCTGCAGCCTCCGCCTTCCAGAGTTCCAGCGAGCAAGGCCGGGTCAAGTGCAGAAATGCCTGGTGAGGAAAGAGTGGCATGGATGGGATGTCGCCACTGGAAACTTGTCTGTGGTGTTTTGTCAAAGACCTCATTTTTCGTTTCTAATTTTTTTTTCTTTTACGAATGAGCAGGCACTGGGAATTGAACCCAGGTCTGGAATCGAACCTAGGTCCCCGGCATGGCAGGAGAGAATT
Organism: Tamandua tetradactyla; assembly: GCF_023851605.1. Lineage (NCBI taxonomy): Eukaryota > Metazoa > Chordata > Mammalia > Pilosa > Myrmecophagidae > Tamandua > Tamandua tetradactyla. The sequence continues at coordinate 94,914,817 of NC_135339.1, read as the reverse complement.
CTGCCATTGAGCCACCAGTGCACCGCCCTCTAATTTTCTTTTTTTTAATTTCACTTGTTCTTATTCCATTTCTTCTGCATTTTGTTTTATAAGCCCTTTTTTCAATTCTTTGGAGGTTTTTCCTTCCTTTTTCCACCATGGGAATCATTGATATATTTATTTTAAAGCCTGCTTTATTGTTTTAGTTTTCAGACTGCTTTATTGTTTTCACTTCATCTGGGCTGAATTCCTGCCCTGCTGATGCTCTTGTTATCCTCCTTAGGATCACGTGTTGTGGAATTTAGGCTTGTGAGCTCTTCTTCTTTTTCTATAATTTTCTAAGTTAGAGAAGGCATAGGTTTACAGAAAAATCATCTGAAAAATGCAGATTTCCCTATAATGTTCCCATTATTGGCACTCAGTGGGGTACCTTTGTTACACAGATGAAGAGTTTTACCATCGTAGACTCCAGTTCTTCATTTGCATTACGCCATGTTCTCTCTCCAGTATGCCACCCTATTATTGACACCTTGCATTAATGTGATGCATTGTTTCAATTCATGAAAGAACGTTTTAATAACTACTATTATCTCTAGACCATCATTTACAAGAGGCTCACAGTGTTGTACAATCTTATGTTTTATCTTTTAAGTTTTATTCTAATAACATATACGACCTAAAATTTCCCATTTTAACCATATTCACATATATAATTCATTGCCATTGATTACACTCACGATGTTGAACTACCGTCACCATCCATTACCAAAACTTTACAGCAGCCCGAGCAGAAATTGTGTACAAATGAAGCATTACCTTCCCTTCCCTAGCCTCCTACCAGCCCCCAGTAACCTATATTCTAGATTCTAACTCTATCTGAATCTGCGTAATTCTAATTATTTCATGTCAGTGAGATCATATGATATTTGTCCTTTTGTGTTTGGCTAATTTCACTCGACATAATGTCTTCAAAGTTTCATCCATGTTGTCACCTGAACCTGAATTTCATCCCTTTTTAATGCTGACTAATGTTCCATCGTATGTGTATACCACATCGCATCAGTCACGGTTCCCTGGAGAAACAGAACCAGCAGAAGATACCCGTAAATATGAGATTTATAAAAGCGTCTCACACAGCTGGGGATGCGAAAGTCCAAACTCCGTAGGGCAGGCCGCGAGGCTGGCGGCTCCAATGAAGGTCCTTGGCGAAGCCCGCGGGAGAGGCTGGCTGGCTGAAGAAGAAATGGAAATTCTCCCTCCTCCCTTAGAAGTCTTCAACTGATAGGATTAAATCCAGCTGATTGGATTCTCATTGTCGAAGACACTTCCTTAGAGGAGCGTAGCTCTAATCAGACACAGATGTAATCAACGGAGTGACAGTTTAATACACCAGCCCTCTGTTCTACTAACCAGCCTCGAAATACCCTGCAGCAGCGGGCCGGCCACTGCCTGCCCAACCAGACAACTGGGCCCCTTCCTCGTGGACACCTGAGCCCACTATCACATGCATCTTGTGTGTCCATCGTCGGCTGATGGGCACCTGGGTTGTTTCCATCTTTTGGGGATTGGGAATGATGCACTTAAGATGCTTTCCCTCATCCCTGTGCTGTGGTCTTGCAGATGCTCCGTCCAGCCTTTGGGGTGCTGAGGCAGCCGTCCTGCTTCCTGACATGCTTGAGGCACCTGCTGGGCCAGGCTGCTGAGAGTGTCATACCCTGGAGCTATCCCGACCCCGCTAACTTCTGTAGCACTTGTGTTTTCTTTTCCAGCCTCCTTTCCCAGAGGCAGGAATCCCATCCCAGGCCCACTTCTGGCTGTCCCTCTCTCCTCGTGGGCACTTTCAGAGCCTTTACTTCCCAGGACAGAGACTCCCGGGTAGCATGAACTCACAGTGCTCTTGTCAAGGAGAAGTATTTTTCAAATAAAGGAAGTAAAAGGCTTTAGCTCTCTTTTGGTTTTTCCTTTAATACCGTTTCAGTTTGCCAGAATTGGTGGAATGCAATCTATCAGAAATGGGTTGGCTTTTACAAAGGAGGCTTATTAGGTTGCAGATTTACAGTCCTAAGGCCGTGCAAATGTCCACATTAAGGCACCAACAAGAGGGTAACTTCACTCAAGAAAGGCCGGTGGTGTCCGGCATTCCCCTGACACGTGGGGAGGCACGTGGCAACCTCTGCTGTTCTCTCTCAGCTCCAGTGGGTCTTTCCAGCACTCCCTGGGGCGCCCTCCTTTTGCATCCCCAAACACCTGTGTCCAGGCCTCTGCTCTCTCTGTCGGCTCTGAGCTCTCTCCATGTGCTCGTTTAAGGACCCCAGTAAACTAAGTAAGACTCACAGTGAGTGGGTCGGGTCACATCCCCATAGAAAAGATCTATCAAATGCTCCCCCCGCCGTGAGTCTGCACCCACAAGACTGGATCAGAAGAGCATGGCTTTCCGGATACACACGGTTTCAAACCCGCACAAATACCTTGGTTGGCAACTGGGATAAGTTAGTTTGATAGTTTTCCAAAAACTAGTATACTTCTACACAACGCGAAAGCAGAGAAGCATCGAAACTTAAAAAAAAAAAAAAAAGGCTTGAAATCTGTTTTATAGCAAGTTGAATGTAAGGACAAGAAGCATCTCTAGATGAGTTTCACAGATTTCAAAATGGCCTAAAATTATATTTTGGAATATGTTCAAAATGCCCCTGAATAGCTGATTCCATTTTCTGCTTTGTTGAGCCTTCTATAGCCATCATTATAACTTGTTTGCAATATATAATTCCTCCTTGAAAAAAGTTATGAGTGCAAAGGAAAGATGACCTCCATTTCCCCAAATGACCTCCTCTGAGAGCCCAGAATAGAGGACTGGACAGTGTTAGGTGGTGAACTGCGCAGAAAGAGAAGACAGCATAGCCTTTGACCTGCTGCCGGGAAGCCAGGGCGTGTGCTCCTTGGCAGTTCAGGAGGAGGGATGAACCTTAAATGGGTCTTTTGGGTGCATCAGAGTGGCGAGCCCAGCTCAGCTAGCCGGGGACGGCAGGTGCACCCCACTGTCCACTTCCGTCTTCCTGGCCTTGAGATTTTGGTGCAGATGGTGAATGGTTGCGCTCCTTCGACCGTTCCCACCCTGCATCAAGTCCATGGTGTGGAGATTCAGGCTGGGGGGCAGATGGGGAGGGAAGGCTGTCCCCCCCCGGTCCCCTCTGCCTTTAGCCGTTGCCCTTTCACTGCACAGTGACCCCTCTTTTCAAAATCCCCAACAGCACACTCTCAGGAGGCCCTTGTGAGCACAGTGGGGTGTTGTGCAGGTTTGCGGGAAAAAGGGTTGACAACCAGCAGAGCAGCAGCTCCCAGGAGGGCAGAGGGCAGTGGGCAGTGGGCAGTGCTCCTCCTCAGGCAGCCCCAGACCCAACACAGAGCTGTCACTGCCCTTCACGCCAGCCCCAGCCCGTCATCTTTCTGGCTCTCCCCTTCCCTTCCTTTCTTTCTGGACAGGAAACAACTTTCTCCTCTTGGCTCATGCAATGGGCTGTCCTTCCCCTGTGATGTCCCTGGCCACTGGGGTTCCCCTGCGTCAATGCCAGTGTCCATGCTCTGACTCCCGTGTTGTGCTGTTTGTAACTGTTGTGTCCCCCAGACATTCGTGTTCTTTAATCCTGATTCAATATTGCAGGGTGGGAGCTTGTTGACTAAGCTGTGTCCATGTAGATGCATCTCCACCCATTCAAGATGGGGTTGCTTCCTGGAGCCCTCTAAGAGGGAACCATTTGAAAGAGCTGACAGAGCGGACCTGAGACCCAGACATTTGGTAATGCAGAAGGAAAACACCCCTGGGAAGCTGTTCAAAACCAGAAGACCTCAGCTGACACCAGCCCTGCACCTCCCAGCCGACAAGAGTTTCAGACCCATTGGCCTTGAGCTGAGAAAGGCTTCCCTGCATGCCTCAGTTTGGACATTTTTATAGCCTTAGAACTGTAAACTTGCCATGTAATAAATTCCCTTTTGAAAAGCCAACCCATTTCTGGCATATTGCATTCCAGCAGCTTTAGCAAGCCAAAACACATGCTCAGCCCTGGGAGATGCCCCTTCCTTCCTCAGCAGTGCAGGAAAATGCTGTCTCGTGGCATGAGGACTCCTTCGTGAATCCTCTGGGCAGTTCTGCCAGAGGGGGGCTGCCTGGCGTTTCCAGGGTCAGAGGCAGCTCCCTGGGGCTGGGCACAGAGCCATGTCACAAGCAGGAGCCCAAAACACTTTAACTGAATGCACGAGTGAACGTCCACTCCCATCTTTCCCTCTGTTTGTTTTTCCCACTTCTCGTCACAGCAGTGATTTCTGATAAACAAAGCACATTCTTGCGCTGGAGAGAAAGCAGCCCCAGATGAAGCCCCTTCTTAAGAGACCTCAAATCCACAGAGGGCAAATATTTCTAATACACATGAAGGTAGGGTAAAATTTATTTGGTGCTTTCATTCCCGGGGTCAAACTAAAAGTCTCCAAACAACAAACTCTTACTTGAACAGGTTTAGTTTGTAAGGTGAGCATTTCCAGGTCAGCATCTGATTGGTTTTCCTGACCTGGACATTACCATGTAATGGGGTAAAAATGGTTTTATCTCAGCACCAGGGGATATTTCCTATCGCTGCTACAACAAGTTACCACAGGCTTAGCAGCTTAAAATGACACAAATTACACCCTTACCGTACGGGCTGTCAGGGGTCTGACACGGGCTGCCCTGAGCTAAAATCAAGATGTTCTGGGGCTTACGTTTTGGACGGCCCAGGGGTGAGCCTGTGTGCTTGGCCCTTCCTGCTCTGGCTGCCCCCCCATGGTGGCTCTGTGTGCCGAGCTCTGTTCCCACCTGTCTCCCCTCTGACTGCCCCCCTGCCTTCCATGTACAGCCCCTTGCACTGGCCCTGAGCCCACCTAGACAATCCAGGAGAACCTCCCATCTCAGGCCCTACGTCACCCCTTTGCCAACACGTCCTCAAGTTTGGGGATTGGGCTGTGGACACCCTGGGGGCCGTTAGCCCGCTAACCGCAGCCACTATCTGAAGGCTCGTGGAAAGAGCAAGAAGATACACTGAAGAGCTGCAGCGGTGGGCGAGTGCCGTGCCCGGGGGCCTCTGCCAGGGGCCACAGGGGGTGTGGCTCAGCCGACGGGGGCCCGATGCGGTGCACACAACCACGAGAAGCCAAGCTGGGTGCCTGGGGAGCCGTGTGCAGCTTCCTGTGAGGATCATGACCCCTCGCCCAGGGTCCACACTGCAGCCAGGGTCGGGACCCCGAACCCGCTGATTCAGGGGGAGGCTGCGGTTTGAGGAAGAAGGAGCGTCCCTGCCTGCGTGCACGGCAAGGATGCCTGGCCCTGCCCCGGGGCATGTGACCACATGCCCCGGGCAGACGGGGACCCAGACGCTGCTCGGACTGATGGACGGGTCTGAGTTGATGAGGCTGCCCAGACACCCCCAGTGCCCCCGCCACTGGGGTGAAGGCATGTGGGGCCAAGGGTAAATTCGCACTGGCCGGGTCCAACACGTGCTGGGCTCACTGGCTCCACAGACCCACCCGGCGCCATCTCCAGTCCCAGAGTGACTCACCAGCCAGACACCCTCCGTGGTGGCTGCACCCCCGCGTTTGCTTCTTGGCACTGGAGGCAAGACCTGTCAGTGGGAGGCCCGAGAGGACGTGTGGGAACACCCAGGCCGCAGCCAGGATGGAAAACCCAAGTGGACGTCACAACCTGCGGGGCACGGCCGAGATGCTGACCCTAAACGCCTGCAGACGCGGGAGGGTGGCCCTCGCGTCGCATCTTCTTTTGGTTCATCCTCCTGCCACAGCACAAACCGGGTGGAAGCCCGAGGCTGGCATGAGTGGCTAGGAGCTCAACCTCCAGGCCACAGCTGGTCCCGCGGCTGGGCAGACCCGGCCTGGGGACGCGGTGCCTGGCCGCTGACCTGGGCCGGCCTTTTCCCATCGTCAGAGCAGGGGCTCAAGGCAACCCCCGCCCCCGGTGGGCGCTAGCACAGCAGAAACCTGCCCTTCGCATCGGGCCTGCCCAGGTCTCCTGGAGACATGGGACCTCCGTCCCGAAGACCCCGCAGGCACCTGGGGGAGCATGCAGGGCTGGGGGGTGCAGGCACTCAGCCGGGGGACGTCAGCCGCACATACACTCAGGGCCCCAGGCCAGTAACAGCCTTAGAGGCCTCCAGGGTCTTACAAAGTAAGGGACACATTGTTACAGTTTTCTCCTCCCACCACGAAGAGGGAAGTACAGGCGTGGCAGGTCTCTTCCGGACAGATGGGGGAACAGAGGTGACCAGAGGGAACAGCTGTTCTCAGAGAGGAGAAAGTACTTTTGTATGCATGGGCAGGCACCGGGAGTCGAACCCAGGTCTCCAGCATGGCAGGCGAGAACTCTGCCACTGAGCCACAGTGGCCGCCCCCAGAAACTGTTTTTTAAACAAATGATCAGTATCACCTGAGACCTATGGGGGTCTCCTCACCCACCCAGCAACGGCAGGAGCTGCTGACGGGGGACATTCAGAGATCAACAAAAAAGATCTCGGTAAAACGAAAACTTAATGGCAAGCCAAATATATATATATATATATATATATATATATCAGCTGAAGGGTCCGATCGTGGTTCACTCAGGGGATTTGGTCAGGAGGGGACATCTGCGATGGTGGAGGCACTGGGCAGGAGAGGGGGTGGTGCTGCTGGGCAGGAGCCAAGGTTGCTGCCACACCCTCAACCAAATATCACCTGGCCCAAAACATCCCTAGTGGAAAGTGGAGAAACCCCAGGTTACATGGTAATTTGAGGCAATCTCCCAGAAAATAGGAGAAGAACGACAGATGGAAAATAGGAGAAAAACATGTACGAAAATTATAGGGTCAATCAGAGAGGTTTGATATTCAAGTTGGAAAGTGAAAACAGAACAAATCAGAGAAAGGAAGAAATAATCTATGAAACAAGTCTAACATTTTTCCCAGAGCCAAAGCACCTGGGCTTCCTGACTGGAAGTGCCCATGGGAGACCTGGAGCAAAGGATGGCAAGGGACCCTGAGAAGGGACACAGTGGGGAATTTCAGAACGCCGCTTCCAAAGAGAAACTTCCACAAGCCCTTGTGCTGGGGTGAGGCTGTTGTGTGCCCGAGAAAAGCCGTGCTCTTCTAGTCCAGTCTCGTGGTGGGGCCTTTTGATTAGGGGGAGATGCGACCCTGCCCATTCAAGCTGGGTGGTAATCCTTTCCCTGGAGCCTTCTATGAAAAGAATGAAAGGTAGAAAAACAGAAAGAGCTCAAAGCCCACATAGAGGGCAGAGAGGAAACCAAGGCACAGATGCAGACGTCTGGAGGAGCTGAGCGCTGGTCCAGAAGCTGGGAGAGAAGGCCAGTGGATGCTGCCCATGCCTTCCCCAGCAACCAAGGGACCCTGAACTGAGTGGCCTTTCTTGGGTGAAGGTGGTCTTGTGACGGTACCTTAATTTGCATGTTTTCAGTGGTTTAGAAGTGTCGATTTGTAACCTAATAAATCCCCTTTGTAAAAACCAGTCCATTTCAGGTGTAGTGGGTTCTGGCAGCCTTAGCAAACCCAAATGGACTCCAACACATGAAACCGATGGCACCCGAGGGTCAGACCAGAACCCATGGCAGTTCCACAGTTGTGCCAGGGCTGCTCATTCAAGCTAGAAAATGCTGCAGAAACGCCCTCGAGTTTCTGAAAGTAAACACTTTCCAATGTCCACGTCCATGCTGCAATCATCTCCAGACAGTGAAGGTCTCAGAAAAGGCACCTCCCAACACTGTTGTGTGGGAGCCCCTGAAGAGGGAGCAGGGGACAGAGGCAGGAGAGAAGCGAGGGGAGCCCAGGGTGGCGGAGAAAGGGGCTGGCAGGATTCCCGCTGGGCACCAGAGGTGGCAACACCCGGTGTAGCCCGGGCCTCGTGGCCCCTTGGGATGTTCTCCCACAAAGCAAGAGGTAAACAAAGAAGGCAGTCCAGGAGGATGAAGGCAGTGAGCGAGAGTGGCTGGCCTAGACGGCAAAGGGCCCCACAAGAAGGAAGGAGGAGGGCGTGCCTGAGAACTGGGGGCCTGGACAGCCCCCTGCAGCCACGGGGTGCGACACTGCCAGCCTAATGGGGTAGGAAGAACCCCCACGAGGCTCCAAGAGAATACATAACTGGAAAGGCAATTAATTACTCATTTCAGGAAGGACAGAGAGCAAGCAGGGACATCCCCAGAGCCCACAGAGGGAGAAGGCGCTGGCTTCACTCGGTGGCCCTGAGCCCAGGCAGGGGGCCGTGACTGGGCTCTATGCTTTGGAGGTCTGCATCTGACAAGCACAGAATGGTGCGGGGATGTTCCTTTTCGTTTCCCGAAACATCCTTTGAACATGCGGTGGCTGGTGACGCATGTTCAGGAAAGGGGCGCTCAAGCCTCATGGGCGCCCCCCACAACAGGGGGCAGGACCAAGATGCGTGAGTGTGTGTGCAGGGGAAGGGGGCCACGCCGCTACCAGCCCGCCATGCCATCCCTGCCTGCAGGGCCACCCAACCAGCCACACCGCCACCCAGCCCGCAGCACCACTCAGCCCGCCATGCCATCCCTGCCTGCAGGGCCACCCAGCCCGCAGCACCTCCCAGCCCGCAGCACCACCCAGCCCGCAGCACCACCCAGCCCGCAGCACCACCCAGCCCGCCATGCCATCCCTGCCTGCAGGCCACCCAACCGGCCACACCGCCACCCAGCCTGCAGCACCACCCAGCCCGCCATGCCATCCCTGCCTGCAGGGCCACCCAGCCCGCAGCACCTCCCAGCCCGCAGCACCTCCCAGCCCGCAGCACCACCCAGCCCGCAGCACCACCCAGCCCGCAGCACCACCCAGCCCGCAGCACCACCCAGCCCGCGGCGTCCCCCTCCCTCTGCTGGGCACTGCTGCCCAAAGCCCCCAGGGCCTCTGGGACCTGGCAATGCTCTGTCTCCATGCCGGTGGGTCGTGCCAAGGTGTGCTGACCTGAGCTGTGCACCAGGAGCGGTGCGCTGCCCACATGTGTGCTGTGCTGTGATTGGCAGGACTTTATCTGGTATAAATTTTTACAGGAAGATATGGATGAATTTTATTTTGTTCTTACACCAAGAGAGGATTTCTTAAACAAGATATAAAAGCACTAACCATAAATCAAATACTGATAAACTCACTACATTAAAGAAACAACTGCTTCTTAAAAGATACCATAAAGAAAATTAAAATCAAGCCAAAAAAGAGAAGAGAATGGCATTTCATATATCCAATAAAGATTAATATCCAGAATATATAAAGAACTCCTATAATTCAATGAGAAAAGATAAAAACAACGGTAAATTTAGATAAAAAGAAAAATATATGAACCGACAAGTCACAGAAGAGAAAGAAGAAATGGCTAATAAAGGTATAAAACATTGCCCCACTTTACTAGCAATTAGGGGAATGCAGCTTATAGGAGCAGACCCGTTGTACGCTCGCTCAGGCGGCAAGAAACGTGGAGTATGAGGGGAGGGGACAGCTGCCGGGAGCCTCAGCCCTGTGCAGCTCGGGGGCCCACTGGCTCCCCATCATGGAGCTGCGCTCTCCCAGCAGCCACCCACAGCCCCTCCAGCTTCTGCTCTGGAGGATGAGCTGAGCCGTGCACCTGCAGATGCGTGCAAGAGCTGTCATGCTGGGGCCACTTGTTTTAGCAAAAATCTGGAAAGAACTCAAAAGCTGCAACTAGGGAAAGCATTACTCACAGTGAAGCCAGTGGGACATTTCAGCACAGCGAGAATGGGTGACCAACAGCCACTTGCAACAGGAGTGACTCTTCCAAATAGCCATGGGCAGAAAAAAGCAAGTTGCAAGAGACCTCATACAGTATAAAAATGTTTATATGAATTTTAAAGCCAAGGGAAAGTAAATGATAAATTGCAGATGTGAATAAGAAAGTTCTAAAAAGGAAAAAAAAATGTCACAGGTGTGAAAGTGTCATCTTCCAGTTCTGGTTTAGGCGCCTCCATTCCATCTGTGGACAACTGTGAGATGAGCTTGGAAAGCACAGGGCCAGCAGGACTTCTGGGTGGCAGGGACGCCATGGACTTCCTGCTCCTTGGGGACATGGACATCTGACATTTGGACCCTCCTCTCCCCCCACGTCACTCTTCTTCAGCCAGCCAGTTACAGCTCAGGCCCTTCCTGCTTCTGTGCCTTTGCACATGCAGTTCCTTGTCTGTGCACGTGCTGTTCCTTCTCCATGCACATGCAGTTCCTTGTCTGTGCATATCCTGTTCCTTGTCTGGGCACATGCAGTTCCTTCTCCATGCACATGCAGTTCCTTGTCTGTGCACCTGCTGTTCCTTGTCTGTGCACGTGCTGTTCCTTCTCCATGCACATGCAGTTCCTTGTCTGTGCATATCCTGTTCCTTGTCTGTGCACCTGCTGTTCCTTGTCTGGGCACATGCAGTTCCTTGTCTGTGCATATCCTGTTCCTTGTCTGGGCACCTGCTGTTCCTTGCCTGGGAATGTGATTCCTCCTTACTCCCTGTGCCAGTCTGAAAGGACATATGTACCCTAGAAAAGCCATGCTTTAATCCCAATCCCATTTTGTAAAGGCAGCTGTTTCTTCTAATCCCTATTCAGTACTGTATGTTTGAAACTGCAATCAGATCATGTCCCTGGAGATGTGACTCAATCAAGAGTGGTTGTTAAACTGGATTAGGTGAAGACGTGTCTCCACCCCATTTGGGGGGAATCCTATAAAAGTGGGAACATTTTGGTGAATGTAAGAGATTCAGAAAGAGCAGAGAAGGATGACAGAATGCTGCAGAACGACATGGCCACGAGAAGCAGAGAGTCCACCAGCCAGAGATCTTTGGAGATGAAGAAGGAAAATGCCTTCCAGGAACTTCATGAAACAGGAAGCCAGGAGACAAAACTAGCAGATGACGCCGTGTTTGCCACGTGCCTTTCCGGCTGAGAGAGAAACCCTGAATGTCGTCAGCCTTCTTTTTTTTTTTTTTTCATCTTTTTTTAATTTTTATTTTTTTTTATTAATGGAAAGAAAAAAAAAATTAACACAACATTTAGGAATCATACCATTCTACATATGCACTCAGTAATTCTTAGCATCATCACATAGATGCATGATCACCATTTCTTAGTACATTTGCATCGGTTTAGAGGAACTAGCAACACAACACAAAAAGATATAAAATGTTAATATAGAGAAAAGAAATAAAAGTAGTAATAATAGTAAAAAAAAAAAAAAAAACCCTATAGGTCAGATGCAACTTCATTCAGTGTTTTAACATGATTACTTTACGATTAGGTATTATTGTGCTGTCCATTTTTGAGTTTTTGTATCTAGTCCTGTTGCACAGTCTGTATCCCTTCCGCTCCAATTACCCATTATCTTACCCTGTTTCTAACTCCTGCTGGACTCTGTTACCAATGACATATTTCAAGTTTATTCTCGAATGTCCGTTCACATCAGTGGGACCATACAGTATTTGTCCTTTAGTTTTTGGCTGGACTCACTCAGCATAATGTTCTCTAGGTCCATCCATGTTATTACATGCTTCATAAGTTTATCTTGTCTTAAAGCTGCATAATATTCCATCGTATGTATATACCACAGTTTATTTAGCCATTCTTCTGTTGATGGACATTTTGGCTGTTTCCATCTCTTTGCAATTGTAAATAACGCTGCTATAAACATTGGTGTGCAAATGTCCGTTTGTGTCTTTGCCCTTAAGTCCTTTGAGTAGATACCTAGCAATGGTATTGCTGGGTCATATGGCAATTCTATATTCAGCTTTCTGAGGAACCGCCAAACTGCCTTCCACAGTGGTTGCACCATTTGACATTCCCACGAACAGTGGATAAGTGTGCCTCTTTCTCCGCATCCTCTCCAGCACTTGTCATTTTCTGTTTTGTTGATAATGGCCATTCTGGTGGGTGTGAGATGATATCTCATTGTGGTTTTGATTTGCATTTCTCTAATGGCCAGGGACATTGAGCATTTCTTCATGTGCCTCTTGGCCATCTGTATTTCCTCTTCTGGTAGGTGTCTGTTCAAGTCTTTTTCCCATTTTGTAATTGGGTTGGCTGTCTTTTTGTTGTTGAGTTGAACAATCTCTTTATATATTCTGGATACTAGACCTTTATCTGATATGTCATTTCCAAATATTGTCTCCCATTGTGTAGGCTGTCTTTCTACTTTCTTGATGAAGTTCTTTGATGCACAAAAGTGTTTGATTTTGAGGAGCTCCCATTTATTTCTTTCTTTCTTCAGTGCTCTTGCTTTAGGTTTAAGGTCCATAAAACCACCTCCAGTTGTAAGATTCATAAGATATCTCCCTACATTTTCCTCTAACTGTTTTATGGTCTTAGACCTAATGTTTAGATCTTTGATCCATTTTGAGTTAACTTTTGTATAGGGTGTGAGATATGGGTCTTCTTTCATTCTTTTGCATATGGATATCCAGTTCTCTAGGCACCATTTATTGAAGAGACTGTTCTGTCCCAGGTGAGTTGGCTTGACTGCCTTATCAAAGATCAAATGTCCATAGATGAGAGGGTCTATATCTGAGCACTCTATTCGATTCCATTGGTCGATATATCTATCTTTATGCCAATACCATGCTGTTTTGACCACTGTGGCTTCATAATATGCCTTAAAGTCCGGCATCGCGAGACCTCCAGCTTCGTTTTTTTTCCTCAAGAGGTTTTTAGCAATTCGGGGCACCCTGCCCTTCCGATAAATTTGCTTATTGGTTTTTCTAATTCTGAAAAATAAGTTGTTGGGATTTTGATTGGTATTGCATTGAATCTGTAGATCAGTTTAGGTAGGATTGACATCTTAATTATATTTAGTCTTCCAATCCATGAACACGGTATGCCCTTCCATCTATTTAGGTCTTCTGTGATTTCTTTTAGCAGTTTTTTGTAGTTTTCTTTATATAGGTTTTTTGTCTCTTTAGTTAAATTTATTCCTAGGTATTTTATTCTTTTAGTTGCGATTGTAAATGGGATTCGTTTCTTGATTTCCCCCTCAGCTTGTTCATTACTAGTGTATAGAAAAACTACAGATTTTTGAATGTTGATCTTGTAGCCTGCTACTTTGCTGTACTCATTTATTAGCTCTAGTAGTTTTGTTGTGGATTTTTCCGGGTTTTCGATGTATAGTATCATATCGTCTGCAAACAGTGATAGTTTTACTTCTTCCTTTTCAATTTTGATGCCTTGTATTTCTTTTTCTTGTCTAATTGCTTTGGCTAGAACTTCTAACACAATGTTGAATAATAGTGGTGATAGTGGACATCCTTGTCTTGTTCCTGATCTTAGGGGGAAAGTTTTCAATTTTTCCCCATTGAGGATGATATTAGCTGTGGGTTTTTCATATATTCCCTCTATCATTTTAAGGAAGTTCACTTGTATTCCTATCTTTTGAAGTGTTTTCAACAGGAAAGGATGTTGAATCTTGTCAAATGCCTTCTCTGCATCAATTGAGATGATCATGTGATTTTTCTGCTTTGATTTGTTGATATGGTGTATTACATTAATTGATTTTCTTATGTTGAACCATCCTTGCATACCTGGGATGAATCCTACTTGGTCATGATGTATAATTCTTTTAATGTGTTGTTGGATACGATTTGCTAGAATTTTATTGAGGATTTTTGCATCTATATTCATTAGAGAGATTGGTCTGTAGTTTTCTTTTTTTGTAATATCTTTGCCTGGTTTTGGTATGAGGGTGATGTTGGCTTCATAGAATGAATTAGGTAGTTTTCCCTCCACTTCGATTATTTTGAAGAGTTTGAGGAGAGTTGGTACTAATTCTTTCTGGAATGTTTGATAGAATTCACATGTGAAGCCGTCTGGTCCTGGACTTTTCTTTTTAGGGAGCTTTTGAATGACTAATTCAATCTCTTTACTTGTGATTGGTTTGTTGAGGTCATCTATTTCTTCTTGAGTCAAAGTTGGTTGTTCATGTCTTTCCAGGAACGCGTCCATTTCATCTAAATTGTTGTATTTATTAGCGTAAAGTTGTTCATAGTATCCTGTTATTACCTCCTTTATTTCTGTGAGGTCAGTAGTTATGTCTCCTCTTCCATTTCTGATCTTATTTATTTGCATCCTCTCTCTTCTTCTTTTTGTCAATCTTGCTAAGGGCCCATCAATCTTATTGATTTTCTCATAGAACCAACTTCTGGTCTTATTGATTTTCTCTATTGTTTTCATGTTTTCAATTTCATTTATTTCTGCTCTAATCTTTGTTATTTCTTTCCTTTTGGTTGCTTTGGGATTAGTTTGCTGTTCTTTCTCCAGTTCTTCCAAGTGGACAGTTAATTCCTGAATTTTTGCCTTTTCTTCTTTTCTGATATAGGCATTTAGAGCAATAAATTTCCCTCTTAGCACTGCCTTTGCTGCATCCCATAAGTTTTGATATGTTGTGTTTTCATTTTCATTCGCCTCTAGGTATTTACTAATTTCTCTTGCAATTTCTTCTTTGACCCACTTGTTGTTTAAGAGTGTGTTGTTGAGCCTCCATGTATTTGTGAATTTTCTGGCACTCCGCCTATTATTGATTTCCAACTTCATTCCTTTATGATCTGAGAAAGTGTTGTGTATGATTTCAATCTTTTTAAATTTGTTAAGACTTGCTTTGTGACCCAGCATATGGTCTATCTTTGAGAAAGATCCATGAGCACTTGAAAAAAAGGTGTATCCTGCTGTTGTGGGATGTAATGTCCTATAAATGTCTGTTAAGTCTAGCTCATTTATAGTAATATTCAGATTCTCTATTTCTTTATTGATCCTCTGTCTAGATGTTCTGTCCATTGATGAGAGTGGTGAATTGAAGTCTCCAACTATTATGGTATATGTGTCTATTTCCCTTTTCAGTGTTTGCAGTGTATTCCTCACGTATTTTGGGGCATTCTGGTTCGGTGCATAAATATTTCTGATTTGTATGTCTTCTTGTTTAATTGTTCCTTTTATTAGTATATAGTGTCCTTCTTTGTCTCTTTTAACTGTTTTACATTTGAAGTCTAATTTGTTGGATATTAGTATAGCCACTCCTGCTCTTTTCTGGTTGTTATTTGCATGAAATATCTTTTCCAACCTCTCACTTTCAATCTATATTTATCTTTGGGTCTAAGATGCGTTTCCTGTAGACAGCATATAGAAGGATCCTGTTTTTTAATCCATTCTGCCAATCTATGTCTTTTGATTGGGGAATTCAGTCCACTAACATGTAGAGTTATTACTGTTTGGATAATATTTTCCTCTACCATTTTGCCTTTTGTATTATATGTATCATATCTGACTTTCCTTCTTTCTACACTCTTCTCCATATCTCTCTCTTCTGTCTTTTTGTATCTGACTCTAGTGCTCCCTTTAGTATTTCTTGCAGAGCTGGTCTCTTGGTCACAGATTCTCTCAGTGACTTTTTGTCTGAGAATGTTTTAATTTCTCCCTCATTTTTGAAGGACAATTTTGCTGGATATAGGAGTCTTGGTTAGCAGTTTTTCTCTTTTAGTAACTTAAATATATCATCCCACTGTCTTCTAGCTTCCATGGTTTCTCCTGAGAAATCTACACATAGTCTTATTGGGTTTCCCTTGTATGTGATGGATTGCTTCTCTCTCGCTGCTTTCAAGATCCTCTCTTTCTGTTTGACCTCTGACATTCTAACTAATAAGTGTCTTGGGGAACGCCTATTTGGGTCTAATCTCTTTGGGGTGCGCTGCACTTCTTGGATCTGTAATTTTAGGTCTTTCATAAGAGTTGGGAAATTTTCAGTGATAATTTCTTCCATTAGTTTTTCTCCTCCTTTTCCCTTCTCTTCTCCTTCTGGGACACCCACAACACGTATATTTGTGTGGTTCATATTGTCCTTGAGTTCCCTGATACCCTGTTCGAATTTTTCCATTCTTTTCCGGATAGTTTCTGTTTCTTTTTGGAATTCAGATGTTGTATCCTCCAAATCACTAATTCTATCTTCTGTCTCTTTAAATCTGTCATTGTAGTTGTTTTTTCCATCTTTTCTACTTTATCCTTCACTTCCATAAGTTCTGTGATTTGTTTTTTCAGTTTTTCTATTTCTTCTTTTTGTTCAGCCCATGTCTTCTTCGTGTCCTCCCTCAATTTATCGATTTCGTTTTTGAAGAGGTTTACCATTTCTGTTCGTATATTCAGCATTAGTTGTCTCAGCTCCTGTATCTCATTTGAACTATTGGTTTGTTCCTTTGACTGGGCCATATTTTTAATTTTCTGAGCGTGATCCGTTATCTTCTGCTGGCGTCTGGGCATTTAGTCAGATTTCCCTGGGTGTTGGACCCCACAGGTTGAAAGATTTTTCTGTGAAATCTCTGGGTTCTGTTTTTCTTATTCTGCCCAGTAGGTGGTGCTCGTGGCACACGTTTGTCTCCGGGTTCCACCAGTAAAAGGTGCTGTGGGTACTTTAACTCTGGAAAACTCTCGCCATAGGGGAGGTTCGCCAGCCGAAGCGTCTTGGAACAGTGCCAGCCGGCCCGGGGGTCTGAACGTGGGGAGGGTCACCGGCCGCCACAGCCCGGGAGAGCACCCGACCGAATTTCCTAGTCGGCCCGGGGCGCCAAGCGTGGCGGGAGGGCACCAGCTGTCACAGCCCAGGAGAGTGCACTGTTCCCAGCCGGACCGGGGAGTCACTTGTTTGGAAGGGACCCCCCGGTCACCGTTCTCCGCAGTCTGGGGATTTCCGACCCAATTCTCTCAGTTGGTCTGGGGAGCCTCGCGTGGTGGGGGCGCCAGCCGCCATGGCCCAAGGGGACCGCCTGCCCAATTCTGCCAGCTGGCCTGGGAAGGAGGAAGGGAGGGACTCCGGCCGCTTGCCGTCCCGCCCGGGAAAGCCTGCGCCCCTCGGTGATCTCACCGGAGCTGGTTCTCCCAGACAGTCAGCCGTTCCAGGATGGGGTACGCAGTCCCTTTGATCTCCGTCGTGGCTCCGGGAGCTGCTCTGTATTGTCTCCACTCCCCCAGTAGCTGTTCTGGAGGAGGAAAGGTGAGGGTGGCAAGGCTGTCGAGGCCGGTGGCGGAGGAGCCAGTAAAGGCGGAAGAGGGCACAGTGGTGGTTGGAGAGCCGCCAGAGCAGAAGGGGGAAGAGGGGAGAGGAGGGCGGGCGGCCGGCTGCTGCGGGGCGTGGGCGCTGCACGCCGGGCCGGAGGACAAAGAGGGGAGAGGAGGGCGGGCGGGCCGGCTGCTCGTCAGCCTTCTTGAATCAAGGTATCTTTTCCTGGATGCCTTTGATTGGACATTTCTATAGACTTGCTTTAATTGGGACATTTTCTCAGCCTTAGAACTGTAAACTTGCAACTTATTAAACTCCCCTTTTTAAAAGCCATTCTGTTTCTGGTATATTGCATTTTGGCAGCGAGCAAACCAGAACACTCCCAGGTCCTCTTGACCCACCTTCTCCTGGGAGTTTCCCGAGCCCCGTCGTGGGCCTTGGCCACACCTTTCCTGGGGGCCCTGCGCTTCCAGTTCTCCCTCTTCTCCCTGTTTGCAGGACACTCACAGCAGCGAGGGATCCCCAGCGACCTCATGGGACCAGGTCTGCTCTCCCCCAGGACGCAGCTCTGTGCTGCGCAGCCTGCTGCCGGGTGTGTGCCGGGGGCTGAGCTCCACCGAGGTTGGCGGGGAGCAGCTCCTGCCTTCTCAAATCCACCCGGGCACCCCAGGGGGACCTCCTGACCCCCGGATGGAACCTTGGTCAGTTCCCATAACTTTCCAGGTCCCTCTGGTTTATAAAAATCCCCCTGAATGTGTCATAAGATCCTTTTCATTTCAGTGTTGGATTCAAATGTGCCGTCGGGGCTGACAATTCCCTGCACAGGCGAGCTTGGGCTGTGTGGCCGGAGGGGGCACTGGGGACCGGAGGGGGCCTTGGGGACAGCCGCAAACCCTTCTCTGCCCCCTCCCCTCCTCTAACTCCCCTCAGGCTGGGGTGGGAGGGAAGTGGGGGAGAGCTGGCTTGACCAGCACCCAGTCTTGGGGGTGCATGCTATTTTGGGGGACCCCACGGCAAGTCCCTCACTGGGCAAAGCCACCCCCTACCCACCACGGTGATGCTCTCTGTCCTCAAGCCCCTGCCTAGTCACAGCCTCTGGTGGCATCTGGACCTGCGCGCTTTGCCGCCTTCATCCCCGGCTTGGCCGTGCAGTGGGTTTGGTGGGGGGTGGCAGCGGCTGTGGCGGAGCCTCGCCCGCGGGTCAGCACCAGGGCTGCCCTGTGGCACCCTTGCAGCTGCGTGCGGCCGGGCTGGGCACCTGTGTGGCTGGGGGGGCTGCCCTGTCAGGAGCCTGGGGGTTCCCTATTAGGTGGAGCCTGGGGCTGCCCTGTTAGGTGGAGCAGTCAGTGCGGGAACAGCACCCCTTTGGCCCTCCACACGTCCAAGATGACCCAAAAACCAGCTCCCTGGAGCAGGCGCCAGGCAGTCCCGGGCAGGGGAGCTGCTGTGAGCAGCATCAGCCACCCCCACCTCTGTAATAGCCCCAAACAATTCTTTTTGAGGTGCAAGGGCAGATGTTGTAGCATGTAAATTATACTTTAATAAAGATGCAGGTGGTAAACTGAAAAAATAAAAGACCCTTCACCACAACCCATTGTAAAGACAATTCAGTAGCCTTTAGGACACTTTTAGAGCTGCCCGCTGGACAGTTCCATCATCCCCCAATGTCCCCACAAATATCCGTGCCGCTCGGGCCTGACCCCCAGCCCCAGCAAGCACCAACACGTTTTCTGTCGGTAGACATCTTCCTTTTCTGGAGAGTTTATATAATGGAATCACACAATATGTAGTCTCTTGCATCTGGCTTTTTTCACTTAGTGTAATGATTTTATGATGCATCCATGCAGCAGGCATCACTGATCCTTCCTCTGGATTGTGCAGAGGGATCTGCTGTGATGTGCCACACTGCAGCCCTGCTGGAGAGCACAGTGCTGTCACTGTGGGCATGTGCCACTCCTATGCCTTCTCAGCTGGTGGCACTGGCATTATTTCCAGTTGGGGCTACTGAGAATAACGCTGCCATGAGCCTGGGGTAAAGATCTTAGAGTTGACTCCTAGTCTACTTTGGGGGTGGATTCCTAGAAGTGGAATCACTGCACCATGTGGGAAATTTATGTATAAATTTGTAAGAAATGACCAAACTCTTCTCCATTGGGCCACTGGTGGCTGGACCATTTCACATTTCTACTAGCAAAATATGAGGGCTCCAATTTTGCCACGTCCTCACCAACACTTGGTGCTGCCTGTTTATTATAACAATAATTATTTATATCAAATACTGTATATATTTATATTATATCATTTTATAATTATTATTACCACTCTATTGTATGCATAGTAGTATAAATTTGCATCTGCCTAAGTAATAATGATGTGGAGCATGTTTTTATGCATGTGTCCAGCATCTGCATGCCTTCTTTGATGAGATCTATACTGCATTATTTTGTCTACTTTTAAATGGGATTGTTTGTTTTCTTATAATTGAGTGGTAGGAGTTTTTTACTTGTTCTAGATACAAGTCCTGTACCAGATATATGATTTGCAACATCTTCTCCCAGTCTGTGGCTCATCTTTTTGTTTTCTTGACAGAATCTCTTAAAGAACAAATGTTTCTAATTTTAATGAAATTAAATTTATGAAATTTTTTATGGCCCATGATTTTGGTGTAGCACCTAGAAAGTCTCTATCTAACACTAAACATAGGGATTTACCTGCATGTTTTCTTCTAGAAATTATTTAGCATTAGGACTCACATTTAGGCCTTGGTTCCATTTTGAATTAATATTTGTGTGTGGTGTGAGGTAAGGGTCTAAGTTCCTTGTTCACATATGGATGATAAACCTGGAGTTGTCTTTGTGGGAAGGTTTTTAATCACCTTGGATTAGAGGGAGATGTGACTCCATCCATTCCAGGTGGGTCTTGATTAGTTTACTGGATTCTTTTAAGAGGAAGCATATTAGAAAAAGCTCCAGAATAATGAGATCCATGAGAGCAACCACAGCTCATATAACCAGAGACCTTTGGCGATGTAAAAGATAAACACCCCCAGAGGAGCTTCATGAAACAAGAAGCCTGGAGAGAAAGCTAGCAGATGTCGCCATGTTCACTACGTGCCTTTCCAGTTGAGAGAGAAACGCTGGACGTCACTGGCCTTTTATGAGTGAAGGTAACCTCTTGTTGGTACCTTAATTTGGACATTTTTATAGACTCGCCTCAATGGGGACATTTCTATGCCTTAGAACTGTAAACTAGCAACTTATTAAATTTCCCCTTTTAAAAGCCATTCCATTTCTGGGATATTGCATTCTGGCAGCTAGCAAACAAGAATAGATTTTGGTACCAGACAAGTGGGGTGCTGTTGCAGTCTGCAAATACCAAACATGTTGGAATGGCTTTTTAAATGGATAAGGGGAAGATTCTGGTGGAGTTGTCAGCAGCTGATAGAGAAGGCCTAAAATGCTTTGAAGAGACTGTTAGTAGAAATGTGGACTCTAAAGATAACTCTGACAAGGTCTTAGACAGAAATGAGGCATGTGTTATTGCAAACTGGAAGGAAGGCGATCTTTGTTCTAAAATGGCAGGTCATCTGGCAAAATTGACTAGTGGCTTTGGCTGGAAGGCAGATTTTAAAAGCCATGAATATGGATATGTAGCAGCAGAGATTTCCAAATTAAATGTGGAAGGTGCAGCCTGGTGTCTCCTCCCAGTTTATAGTGAAATGTAATAGGAAAGAGATAAGCTGAAACCTGAACTCTTGGGTACAATGAAAGCAGAAATTGTTGTTCTGGAAAACTCTGGGCTTCCAGGAAGGGAAACCCCAGAGAATAGTGCCCCATGTGAGGATTTGGCTAAATGTGGAACCAGTCAGTCATTTCAGAGAAAGCCAGGATTGGAGGTGGAGTCATCCAGGAAGGGTCTGTGGAAACTCCTGTTGTCTGATGGCTATAATCCTCGCACCCTACACAGAAAGCCAACAAGAGTGTTGCAGCATCTGTATAAGCAGAACCACTGCCAGTCTGGACTGAGAGGGACAGAAAAAGGACACATTAGTGGAAAAATAACTTCAGAAGCAGAACTATGGAAGCTAAATTCTAGAGTAAAGAAGCCTCAGGCCAGGAGAGTGGACCCACCCAAGCCCATGGAGAGGGTGAGTTTACCCCAAAGGCAGAAGGTGGGCCTCCCACCTCCTCGCAGTGGCAGAGTCATGCCGCCTCAGGCCGTGGAGAGGGCGGAGCACATTCCTCGGGGTTTGGGGAGAGCCTGGCTGCCACCACCTGGAAGGGTTGAGCACGTGCCCCGGAGAAGGCAGGGAGTCGGGGTGCAGCCCTGATGCTTGGAGAGGGTGGAGCTGAGAAAGGGTGGTCTCCCCAGTGTCCCCCAAGGTTGCATTTAGAGAGAGGCAGGGTGCAGCACACCCTCTGGAAAGGGTGGGACTGCCGCTTCCTAAAGCCCCGAAGATAAATGACTCTCAGACCTTGAAATCTAATGGACTTTGCCCTGCAGGTTTTCGAAACTGCTTGAGTCCTGTGACCCCTGTGTTCCTTCCAATTCCTCCCTATGGAAATGGGTACATGTATCCTATGACTGTTCCTCCTGTGTTGGCAGCAAATAACTTGTTCTGAGTTTTACAGGTCCAGAGCTGGAGGAGAATTTTGCCTTGGGACTGTCCATGCCTGTAACCAACTCTGTACTTTAACCTTGTGTTGTATTTGTATTGTTACTGAATGTTTAAGGTTCTCTGATATTGTTATGGAATGAATGTATTTTGTATATGGGAAAAACATGTGATTTTTAGGGTCCAGATTGTGGGATGTGCTGGACTGAAAGGATTTATGTACCTTAGGAAAAAGACGTTTTAATCCTAATCCAATTTTGTGGGAGCAACTGTTTCTCTTAATCCCTATTCAATAATGTAGGTTGGAAACTTGATTAGGTTATCTCCACAGAGATGTGACATATCCAATTGTGGGTACTAACCTTGGATTAGAGGGAGATGTGATTCCATTCATTCCAAGTGGGTCTTGATGAGTTTATAGGATTCTTTTAAAAGAGGAAGCATTCTTTAAAAAAGCTTCAGAGCACAAGATATCCATGTGAATTACCAGAACCCACACGGCCAGAGACCTTTAGAGATGAGGAAGGAATACATCCCTGGGAGGGAGCTTCATGAAACAAGTGATCTGGAGAGAAAGCTAGCAGATGTCACCATGTTCACCATGTGCCTTTCCAGTTGGGAGAGAAACCATGAACTTCATTGGCCCTTCTTGAGTGAAGGTAACCTCTTGTTAGTACCTTAATTTGGACATTTTTATAGACTTGCTTTAATTGGGACTTTCCATGGCCTTAGAGTTGTAAACAAGCAACTTATTAAATTCCCTCTTTTAAAAGCCATTCCATTTTTGGTATATTGCATTCCAGTAGCTAGCAAACTAGAATACTCTTCTTCAAATTTTTGGAAGAGTTTGAGCAGATGGAGTTAAAACTTTTTGAAATGTTTAGTAGAATCCCCCTTGTGAAGCCATCTGGTCCTAGGCTTTTCTTTGTTAGGAGAATTTTGATTACTGATTCAATCTCTTGACTAATATAATTGGTTTGTTGAGATCTTCTGTTTTTTCTTGAGTCAATGTAGGCAGTTTGTGTGTTTCTAAGAATTTGTCCATTTCATCTATGTTACTAGTTGTGCTGGTTTGAAAGGATGTATGTACTCTTGAAAGGCTATGTTTTAATCAAAATCCCATTTCATAAAGTCAGAATAATCCTTATTCAATACCGTATGTAATTAGATCATTTCCCTGGAGATGTAACCCAATCAAGAGTGGTTGTTAAGATGGATTGGGGGAGATGTGTCTCCACCCATTTGGGTGGGTTTTGATTGGTTTACTGGAGCCTGATAGAAGAGGAAACATTTTGGAGAATGAGAGATTTCTGAGAGGGGAGAATGACGTAGCCATGAGAAGCAGAGTCCACCAGCCAGCGACCTTTGGAGATGAAGAAGGAAAACGCCTCCCGGGGAACTTCATGAAACAGGAAGCCAGGATAGAAAGCTAGCAGATGATGCCGTGTTTGCCACATGCCTTTCCAGATGAGAGAGAAACCATAACTGTGTTCACCATGTGCCTTCTTACTTGAGAGAGAAACCCTAAACTTCATCGACCTTCTTGATCCAAGGTATCTTTCCCTGGATGGATGCCTTTGATTGGACATTTCTGTAGACTTGTTTTAATTGTTGGGACATTTTCTCAGCTTTAGAAGTATAAACTAAAAACTTATTAAATTCCCCATTTTAAAAGCCATTCTGTTTCTGGTATATTGCAGTCCGGCAGCTAGCAAACTAGAACACTAGTTTATTGGTATGCAGTCGTTCATAATATCTACTTATAGTCTATTTCAGTAGGATTGGTAGTAATGTCCTTTTCATTTCTGATTTTTGTTATTTTATCCTCTTTTTTTCTTCATCAGTCTAGCTAAAATTTGTCAATTTTGTTGATCTTTTCAAATAACCAACTTTTGATTTTGTTTATTCTATTGTTTTTTCCTTTTCTATTTCATCTATCTGCACTTTAATCTTTGTTATTTCCTTCTTTCTGCTTACTTTGGGTTTAGTTTGCTCTTTTTCTAGTTCTTCTAGTTTTAAGTTTAGGAATCTGATTTGAAGTCTCTCTTCTTCTGTTAATGCCCACATCTCCCTCATTACTGCCTTTGCTATATCCCATACGTTTGGTATGTTGTATTTTCATTTTCCCCAAGATATTTCCTTATTTGTCTTTTGGTTTTCTCTTTAATCCATTGGTTGTTTAAGACTATGGTGTTTAATTTCCAGGTATTTGTGAATTTTTCATTTCTTCCCCACCTTTTTACTTTTAAATTTTTAATTATTTTTTTTAATCTTTACATTTGTTCCCCCTATTTATTTTTATTCCATATGTTCTACTCGTCTGTTGATAAGGTAGATAAAAGGGGCATCAGACACAAGGTTTTCACAATCACACAGTCACACTGTGAAAGTTATATCATTATACGATCATCTTCAAGAAACATGGCTACTGGAACACAGCTCTACATTTTCAGGCACTTCCCTCCAGCCTCTCCATTACATGTCGACTAACAAGGTGATATCTATTTAATGTGTAAGAATAACCTCCAGGTTGGAATCTCTGAGCCATTGACATTTTATTTTGTCTCATTTCACTCTTCCCCCTTTTGGTCAAGAAGGTTTTCTCAATCCCTTAGTGCTGAGTCCCAGCTCATTCTAGGATTTCTGTCCCATGTTGCCAGGAAGGTTCACAGCCCTGGGAGTCATGTCCCATGAGATGGGGAGGAGGGCAGTAAGTTTGTTTATTGTGTTGGCTGAGAGAGAGAGGCCACATCTCTTTTGGGGGTGACTCTTAGGCCTAATTTTAAGTAGGCTTAGTCTATCCGTTGCGGGGTTAAGTTCCATATGAACAAACCCTGAGATTGAGGGCTTGGCCTATTGCTTTGGTTGTCCCCACTGCTTGTGAGAATATCAGGAACTCTCCACGTGGGAAGTTGAATTTTCCCCCTTTCTAGCCATTCCCCCAAGGCGACTTTGCAAATACTTTTTTATTCATTGTTCAAATCACTCTGGGATTTATCTGGGCATCACTCTGGACAAACCTACAAACTCTCATGCCCTACTCAAGGTTCCATGTACTTACGGTGTTCAATTAAACTGTCCACACAAGTTATATTAGGAAATGCAGTAGTCAAATTATAAATTTTGTCCCAAATTAACATTTTTTGCTTTAGTCTTACACATAAGTTAAAGTTTTAAAATATGAATTACCATCTATTTTAACACCCTGCAATATTGATATTCCTTTGTTCTTCCTCATGCAAAAACACTTTTTAATTTGTACATGTAAATTTAAATTTAAATTTAAGATAACTATTTTTAAAACTGTTTTAGTTTGTAGAACCTGCCAGAATGTAATATACCAGAAGCGGAATGGCTTTTAAAAAGGGAACGTATTAAGTTGCAAGTTTATATTTCTAAGGTTGTGAAAATGTCCAAACTAAGATGTCCATAAAAAGATACCTTAGCTCCTCATGCCCCTCTGGAATTTCATTTATCAAGTTTTATTGCATCCATCATTCTCTGATAAACCCACAGGAAATTATGATTTTTGTTTTATCTGGTTATTTCTTCCAGTTACCATAGGAGCAATGGGGTGGAGCTATCTTATATGTGTCACAAACTCTGGGGGTACAAGTCAAACTCGAATGGTTTTCTTAAAAGTCTTTCACATTGGCTTAAATAAGGGGAATCCCCCACAGTTCCATGGGAAAATGCCCCACACTCCAAAAATTCTTTCCAAGGGAATGCCTTCCCCTTCAGTTTAGGCCTTTCATTCCCATGAGAAGTGGTAGAGAAAGGCTATAAGGCTGGTTTGACCTCCGAATGTCAGTTGTGCATAGTGGTCGAGCAGCTTCCTTGGAGCATGAGGGTAACTGGAACCTTTGTTGACTTGTAGGCCTTTGGGGTCTCAGAAGACTTCTCATTTGAGCTCCTGTCACAGAAGCATGGGGTCCACGGAACAGAGGACACTTGTCTGAGCCTGAAGTCTGGGCAAGACCCTCCCCAGTCCTCAGTCCCTGGACCAACGGTGTCCTGTCCCCCTGGGGGAGGTTTTGGGGAGGTTCACAGTGTAACCCCACAGCTGCATTACAAGCTCCTTCAGGACCAGCTCTGGGCTGTGCACTGGCCTCAGCCTGCGAACGAGGCAGGACGCGGTGTGCTAGCGACACTTGTCAAGCCCATTGCTGAGGACACGTGGTCCATCGGGCGGGCTATGGATCCCTGGGGGTCTAAGGCTCAGGTCACACCTCTGACCTGGACGGTGGAGGGCGGGGACTGCTGCCCGCTGCCCCTGCCCTGTCCTCTGGGTCTCCGTGCTCCTGCTGACGGCCCACTTCCACGGCTGCGCTGCAGGGTCACCTCCAGTCCCGGGAGGACAGGCAGAAAGGACTGAGGGGTGGAGGGGCTGCTCTGCTCGGGGAAGGGGGGTGGGGAGGGCCCAGCGGCTTGCACGGGGTAGCTCCACACTTCCACTCTGGCTCCTTTCAGCATTGTCTCCAACCTCAGTGTCCCAGCACGCACCTGTGGGCGTGTGAAGATGCCTGTTGGGTCCTGTGGGTCTGGGGGGCCTGAGCCTCTGCATTCCTGGCAGGTTCCTCTGGGTTCAGGCTCCTGGGTCTCTGCAGGAGGCCAGGACTTGCTGTGCTTCGGCCTCATGCACTGGAGTCCAGCCTCGCTCCTCGCACCCGGCTGACAGCGCGCTTGGGGTGCTCCAGGAAGCGTGGCACCCAGACCCTGCATGCACCCCGTGGACGGATTTGGCCCTCCCTGGTGTATTCGCCTCCCTGTGCCAGCGCGGCCAGAGCCCAGCCCACACCTGCACCCACACAGGCAGGTGGCTCTTGCTTCTCTTTTTGTGAAAAGGCTGCCCCCTCCCCCAACTCCGGCAGGAGCCTTAGCGTCAGACTGTGTGGCCTGGAGACGAGTGGGTGGGGGCTCCTGAAGGGAACTGGCATCAAGCTGACCAGAAACTACCCCACGTGCCCTCACGGAGAGGCTTTAGCTCAAAGGGCGCCTTAGTCCTTCAGTGGGGAGGGCTGCTTCTCCCAGTAAGGGGCGTTCCACAGCCGGTCTCAAGGTCCCCTCCTCCCAGGGGCTGACCCCGCCCTGCTGCTGTAGCCCCCTCAAAGCAGCTGTGCAGCTTCCCCCCCCACCCACACAGCGCATGGTGGATTCACAGCTCGAAGTTCCCTTTTTATCTGTCTGGCTCTCTCAGGTCCTCAGAGGAATCCAGGGGACCCCATGACCTTTATCATCAATACTGTTACCATAGCAACCAAGTGCGGGTGTGTGTGTGGGTGGGATGGGGGGCTGAGCTCGCCTAAGCTCTCACCTCCCACCAGGATGACCTGGCTGCAGCCCCAGGCCAGGGCTACCCACTTTCTGACCCCCAGGAGGGGCTCCCTGGGACTGGGGCGCACCTATGTGCCTGTTTTCTGTGTTTTGGGGTCTGCAAGGGAATGTCTCCTAGCAGGACACTTGTCATGCTGAGTCACTGGAGGAGACTTTAGTCTAAGGACCCTTTAGAAAGGTGAGGGGGGACTGTGGGGAAGTCCCCGCGTTAGGGTCAGGTGTTGCAGGCTGAGGACCGGGCTATGCAGGGCCCCGGCAAGTGCCCGCTGGCAGGGCCGGTGGTTCTTTCCCGATGAATATGGGGCCGGATCCGGTTTCTGCCCGCGCAGGGCCCGGCCCAGCTATCTGCTGGGCTGGGAAACTCTCAGGGTGTGCCTGCACCTTGCCAGGCAACCTCTGCCCTCTGCCCACGAGCTGAAGTGACCCCAGGGTGCAGCTCCGGGGAACACCTGACCCCACGAGGCAGTCAGCTGGCCCCTCAGACACCATCGATGTGCACAGCAAAAGGGGAACTACATTACAAACACGGCGCTGCTGCTGGCGCGGTGCGCGGCTCTACTGCGTCCTGCCCCGGGGGGTTCCCAAGGCTTTGGCTTCTGGCCGGAATCTTCCTTTCACCACGGCACCCAAAGACCTCTGCGTGCCAGTCGCTGGAACCTGTGGATGTATCGTCACACGTGGGAAGGGGAATCTGAAGAGGGGATTAGGTGAGGGCTCTGGGGATGAGGAGGTAAGAGGTGGGGGTCCAAGAGGTGGGAGGGAGGCGGCCGCGAGCCAAGGAGCGGGGGCCCCGGAGGCTGGGAAGGGCAAGGCAAGGTCCTCCCCGCGCCAACAGGAAAACGAGTCCGCCAGCAGAGACCCCGGCGTGGGGGGGCTCTCTGGGGCTGTGGTGACGCCTCGCTCTGTTCTGGGCACTCACTGCCTGCCTGTCTGGTTTCCACAGTGAAGCGGCTACTGCGGGCCGTGGGGGTGCGAGGCTGAGCTGGGCGAGGCAGTTGGGGCGTCCGCACTCCTCCCGGGTCCCCTGACCCGCCCCGGCCTCCTCCTCGCGGAGGGAAAGTGTCTGCGCCAGAGCTGGTGCTGGGGGCTCGCGTGCGCCCGAGGAGGGAGCGCTCCACGGCGGGCCCACCGCGTTCTCAACCCCAGTCCACATTCCTGGGGGCAGCCCTCGGAAACAGGACCTGGTGAAGGTGTAATCCTCAGCTAAAGCGCGGCCCGCTGAACGAGGGGGCCCTTGGTGCAGCTTCCTGGGGGGCCTTCGAGGGGAGGCGACTGGAGACCGGAAGGAGCAAGGCGCAGGCAGAGGCCCGAGAGCAGCGCAAGGCCGAGAGGCCCACACCGGGAGGGCGAGGCCAGGCGCCGGGGTGGGGGTGGGGTAGGGGGTGGGGTGGCAGGGAAGCCACTCCGGACCCCAGGGGTGCAGACTTCCGAGTCAAAGCAAGCCTTGCCAGGGCTTCTTTCTACTAGAGAAGCTGTATGGACTGAAATAGAACGCACAGGGTACAGGGTTCCCAGGCAGCACCCTGTGATTAACACCTTGCAGCAATGTGGCAAATCTGTTACAATTGATGAAAGCACATTTTAATAATTATACTATTAACTACAGCCCATTGTTTACAACAGGGTTCACCGATTGTGCTGTACAGTTCTACATCTTAAAAAAAATTTTTATTCTAGTAAAATGTATAGAACCTAAAATTACCCCTTTTAGCTTCTTTCAATTATATAACCCGGTGCTGTGAATCCCATTCACAATGCCGGGCTGCCATCACCACACCCATGGCCAAAACTTACCCATCAACCTGGACAGACACACTGTACAACGTGAGCCTTAGCTGCCCATTCCTGTCCTCCACACCCCCCAGCCCCTTGAACCTCTAGTCCAGTTTCTGACTCTGAGTTTGCTTATTCTAAGTATCTCACACGACTGAGACATGTACAATATTTGTCCTTTCATATATGGCTTATTTCACTCAATATGATATCCACAAGATTCATCCATGTTGTCATCTGCATCAGAACTTCATTCCTTTTCATGGCTGAATACTATTCCATTCTATGTATGGACCACATTTTATTATCCATTCATTGGCTGATGGACACTTGGGTTGCTTCCATCTTTTGGCAATTCTGAATAATGCCACTATGAATATTCGTTTGAGTCCCTCCCTTCAATTATTTTAGCTATATACTTAGAAGTGGGATGCTGGGTGGTATGGTAATTCTGTATCTAATTCTCTGAGGAACTGCCAAACAGTCTGCCCCAGTGGCTGCACAGTTTACATTCCCATCATGAATGAGTCTTCCTATTTCTCCACATCCTCTCCAACACTTGCAAATTTTTCATTTTTTTAATAGTGGCAATTCTGGTGGGTGTGAAATGGTATCTCACTGTGGTTGTAATTTGCATTTCCCTAATGGGTAACGATGCTGAACTTCTTTTCATGGGCTTTTTGGCCACGTGCATGTCTTTGTGGAGAGATGTCTATTCAAGTCTTTTGCCCATTTTAAAATTGGATTGTTTGTCTTTTTGTTGTTAAGCTGGTGTGCTAGTTTGAAAATATTATGTACCCCAGAAAGGCCATGTTTTAATCCTGATTCAGTCTTGTGGAGGCAGCCGTTTCTGCTAATCCCGATTCAATAGTGCACAATATTAGATAATCTAATCTAAATTTCAATTAGATTATCTCCATGGAGATGTGGCATGCCCAATTGTGGGAATTGTGACTCCACCTATTCTAGGTGGGTCTTGATGAGATTTCTAGAATCTTTTTAAGGGGAAGCATTTTGGAGAAAGGATAGAAACCTCAGAGCTGACAGGGAGAGCCAGCAGAAACTTCAGAGCAGAGCTGACAGAGATGCCAACTTCGGAGAACAGAGATACAGATGTTTGGAGATGCTTAGAGCCCAGCAGACATTCCCATGAGATGTTAAGCAAGCCAGAACCTGGAGAGAGCCAAAGGAAGCCAAGAGGTGAAAGCCAGCCCCAGAGAAGCAAAGTGAGGAACCCCCACGGGAACAGAGGCTGAAAGCAATGGAGCCCAGGAACAAGGGACCAGGGTATCTTCCCAGTAGACAGACCTGTACCTTACACATCAGCCTTTCTTCAAATAAGGTATCTTTCCCTGGATGCCTTAGTTTGAACACTGCCAAAGGCTTAGAATTGCAACCTTGTAACTTACTAAATTACCCTTTATAAAAGGCATTCCAGTTCCTGTATATTGCATTCTGGCAGCTTGAAAAAAACAGTTGGGTTTCTTTACGTATGTGGATATTAACCCCTTATTGTATATGTGGTTTCCAAATATTTTCTCCCAATATGTTTGTCTTTTTACTTTCATGATAAAGTCTTCTGATACACAAGTTTTTAATTTTGAGGAGGCTCCATTTACTTATTTTTTCTTTTGTTGCTTGTACTTTGGGTGTAAAGTCTGAGAAACTTTCTGAAGATACTTTTCTATGATTTCTTCCAGGAGTTTTATAGTTCTGGTTCTTATATTTAGGTCTTTGATCCATTTTGAGTTGATTTTTGTATATGGTGTAAGGAAAGGGCCCTCTTTCATTCTTTTGAATATGGATATCCAGTTTCCCCAGCACTATTTGTTGAAGAGACTATTCTTCCCCAATTGGGTGAACTTGGCACCCTTATCAAAAGTCAGGTGGCCATAAGGTATCAGTGGCAGAGAGAGAGTTCAAATGAGCCGAGAGGCTACTCTAGAGGTTGCTCTTACACAAGCCTCTATGCACTAGAGTAACCTTCCAGAAACCTACAATCTCCAGATGGGTCTCTGGACCAGATAA
This sequence comes from Tamandua tetradactyla, assembly GCF_023851605.1. NCBI lineage: Eukaryota > Metazoa > Chordata > Mammalia > Pilosa > Myrmecophagidae > Tamandua > Tamandua tetradactyla. Next base: position 94,884,036 of record NC_135339.1, on the reverse strand, counting down.
GTCCTGAAACCTAGAGGGCCCAGCCTCTCCAGAACATCAGCTAGTTCCACCTTCCCACCCCATATTACTGATAGCCCCTTCCAACATGAAAAAGTTAGAATGGGCATAGCTTAAATACCTCTAAAGAGTGGGAGAAAGATCAAAGGTGATAGTGGAGTTACACAGAGAAGATAGGGTTTGACAAATGAGTATGATTGCTGAATCATTATATTGATATCTCTTTTAGTTGCCAGTATCTTAGAGCAGCTAGAAATAAAAACCTATAACTGTGGAATTGTAACCCACACCAAATTCTGAAATAAGGAATAAGGACCTCTGGTAAAGGTAGCCATATGGGTCTTGCTAATTGTTGTACTATGCCTTGAAATTTATTGCTTTTTTGTATATACGTTATTTTTCACACACAAAAAAGTTGATTGTGATGATAAAAAAGTCTTTACTCCTTCTGTCTCCAATGTTCTCTAGCAGCTAGAAGGAAAAGACGAGAGGATGGTATGGTAGCCCATGACAAACTCTGGGATCTGCCCTGTAACCACTTGTTGAAGAATGTTTTGAAAACGATTGCTTTTTTCTTTCTTTGCTTTGTACATGTGCTATACTATAAAAAAAAGTTAAAAAAAAAATTCAGGTGGCCATAAATGTGAGTTTGATTTTGGAGCTCTCATTTCTGTTCCATTCATCTATATGCCTTGTGCCAGTTCCATGCTGTTTTCATTACTGTGGTTTTGCAGTAAGCTTTAAGGTCAGGAAGTGTAAGACGTAAAGAGCTTTGCTCTTCTCCTTTAAGATGGCTTTGGCTCTTCGGGCTCTCTCCATATAAATTTGTTGTGTTTTCATCTTCATTTTCCTCAAGATACTTCCTAATTTACCTTATAATTTCTTCTTTGATTCATTAGCAGTTGAAGAGTATGATTGCTTAATCTCCACATATTTGTGAGTTTTCCAGTTCTCCCTCTGTTATTGATTTCTAGCTACATTCCACTGTGGTTAGAAAAGAGACATTTTGTGATTTCATTATATTCTAACTTACTGAGACTTGTTTTGTGTCTACACGGTCTGTCTTGGACAGTGACCCACGAGCACCAGGGAAGGACATGTGCTGTGCTGCTGCTGGGCGAGTGCTCTGCACATGTCTGCTGGGTCTGATCGGTTTATGGCATTCAAGTTTCTGTTTCCTTATTGATCTTCTGTCAGGATGTTCCATCTCTTATTGCTGAATTGACCCCTTTATCAATGTACAGTGTCCGTCTTTATTCCTTGTAACATTTTTGATGTAAAATCTATTTTATCTGATAGTAATATAGCTACCCCAGCTCTCTTTTGGTTACTTCTTGCATGGCGTATATATTTTTTCCATTCGTTCACTTTCAACGTATAGCTGGGTCACGCTTTTTTTTTTTCAAATCTATACTGCCAATGTCTGCATTTTGACTGGAGAGTTCAATCCATTTACATTTTTTTTTTTTTTTTTTACGAGGGTTTTCCGGCTAAAGCCAGAAAACCTACTAGACAAATTCTAAAAGAGCTGCAACACCTCCATTTACATTTAAAGTATCTATTGATAATGCAGGACTTTCTTGTGCCATTTTGCTATTTAGTCTTTTTAAGTCTTATAGTCTTTTCTGATCCTCAATTCTTCCTATTAATGCCTAATTTCACATGTATTTGATGTTTTGTATTCTACAATTTTAAGTCCTGTCCCATTTCTTTGTGAATATAGTTTTCATATACTTTTTTTTAATTTGTGGGCTAAAATTTAACATACTGCATCTAAACCAATTATATTTGACTTTACAAACTTATTTTCAAAAGCATACACATATACTGTTCTTATATCTCTGTCCTCCCCACCTTTTTTGTTTGTACTTGTTACATACTATATCTTTGTACAGCTTACTTCCAAAACCATAGGTTTATTACTAGTTTTTAGGCATTTGCATGTCAGTACCTGCAGTAAGTGGAGTTATGTGCCAGTTTCAAGGAAAAGCCATGTTTTAACCCTGATCCAGTCCTCTGGAAGCAGCCATTTCCTTCAATCCTGATTCAGTACTGCAGGTTGGAAAGTTTCAAGTGGATTGTCTCCATGGAGATGTGAGGCGCCCAATTGTGGGTACAATCTTTTGATTAGAGATGTGACACCACCCATTCTAGGTGGATTTTGACTAGATTACTGGGGTCTTTAGAAGGGGAGACATTTTGGAGAAACGACAGAAACAACAGAGCAGAGAGAACCCACACAGCCAGATATCTTTGGAAGTGCAGACAGAAGGTGCCCCGGGGAAGCCACTGGAAATGAGGAGAGAAGCTGGCAGACGCTGCTGTGCGCCCGCCCAGCCGAGAGAGCTGCCCAGAAGCCAAAGACTCCAGAAGATGTCAGCCACATGAGTTCCCAAATGAAGGGCTGTTCTGGACAGCATCAGCCGGAACTGAGTGCCTTAATTTGGACATTTTCATTGGACTTTGAATTGTAAACTTGTAACTTAATAAATTCCCCTTTTGTAAAAGCCATTCCAGTTCTGGTATATTGCATTCTGGCAGCTTTCAAACGAACACAAGTTACATGTCAAAAAATAAGATATAATAGTACTGGCATTTATAAGGACCCATATGGCTACCTTTACCAGAGGTCCTTATTCCTTTATGCTGTTTCAATCCACTGTCTCGTATCCTTTCCCTTCAGTCTACAGAACCACCTTTAGCACTGCTTGTAGGACAGGGCAAGTGGCAACGAACTCCCTGAGTTTTCGTTTGTCTGGGAATGCTTTAGTTTCTCCCTCTTTTTTTTTCAATTGTATAGTATAACATATATACAAAGCAAAGAAATAAAAAGCCAATAGTTTTCAAAGCAGTCTTCAAAAAGTGATTACAGGACAGATCCCAGAGTTTGTCATGGGCTACCATACGATCCTCTCGTATTTTTCCTTCCAGCTGCTCCAGCATATAGGAGGCTACAGGGCTTAAACACTTTATCATCACAACTGACTTTTTTTTCTTCTTTTTTTGTGAACAATAACATATATACAAAAAAGCTATAAATTTCAAAGCACAGCACCACATTTAGTTGTAGAACATATTTCAGACTTTGACAGGGGTTACAAGTTCACAATTTTAGGTTTTTACTTCTAGCTGCTCTAGAATACTGGAGACTAAAAGAGAAACCAATTTAATGATTCAGCAGTCATTTTCATTTGTCAAATCCTATTTTTTCTGTACAACTCCACCATCACCTTTGATCTTTCCGTCCCTCTCTTTAGGGGTGTTTGGGCTATGACAATTCTAAATTTTTGATATTGGAAGGGTCTGTCACTAATATGGGGTTCTGATATTCTGGAGAAGCTGGGCTAGGTTTCAGGACGTATCTGGACCAGGGACCCATCTCCCTTATTTTTGAAAGAAAGTTGCTGGATATAAAATTTGTAGCTGTCAACTGCTTCTTCCAGCACTGTAAAAGTTCACACCACTGCCTTCTTGCCTCCAGTACGTAATATTATTCCCTTGCACATAACTCATTGCTTTTCTTTAGCAGCTTTCAGAACTCTCTCCATGTCCTTAGCATTGGAGAGTTTGATTACTATGTGTCTCGGCATGGTGCTCTTTAAGGATCTGTTGGGGTTCGTGGAGCTTGTATGTGCATATTCATGTTGTTTAAACCAACCTGTACGTAATATTTCTCATAGCAGCCTGGCAAACCAAGACCCTGGACCAACTCCCATCCTTCTAGTCTAAACAACCCTAGCACATTCCACTGTTTCTTCAAAGGTTCCCTTGTTAAAAGGGAACCTTGGGATAAAGCAAAAATGCAATTCCTCCATGTATTAGTTTGTGCAGCTGCTGTAACAAATTATCTAAAACTTCGTGGCGTTAAATAACACACTTACTCTTTCTGGAGTAAGTCTGTAGACTAGACATCTGGAATCAGTGTTGCTGGGCTGAGATTTGGCTGTTGGCAGGGCTGCATTCCCCCAGAAAGCTCCAGGGGAGGGTCCACCAGCCTCTCCCAGCCTCTGGTGGCTGCCACAGTCCTCGGCTTGTGGCCTCGTCCCATCTCTGCTCCCATGGTCAGAGGGCCCCTCCTTTGCTGTGTGTTCACTCTCCCCTGACCCCCTCTTATAAGGCCACATGTGATGGCATTTAGAGGGGCCCAGAGAGTCTGAGATCACCCCCACATTTATACACTTAACTCAGTCACACCTGCAAAGTGTTTGCCATAGAAGGTCATGTTCCTGGGTCCAGGGATGATGGCCTGGTGTCTTTGGTGCCACCATCTCGCCCAACTCATACCCAAGGTTCTGCAAGGCCCTGCGCGGTGGGCTCCTTTGGTCCCTGCCCTTGTCCCCCACCCCTCTCCCTGTCCTGTCTTCCAGCAGCCCTGACCCCTTCCTGTCCTTGCAGACAAGCTCATTTTTATCTCCAGGCCCTCCTTGCAGTGTGGGATCCCTCCGTCTGGTCTCTGTAGGCTGCTTGGTCATGTACCCGTGTCAGCCACAGGCCACCTCCTCTGAGATACCTGCCTGCAGTCTGCAGTGCTCCCTTCTGCAGATCAGGTGCTGCCCACAGTCCTGCGTGTCCTCTCAGTGCTGGACGCTGTGGATGAACCTATCCGCTTACTGAGTCATTGCTCATCCCTGTCCCCGGACCAGGGCAGACCTGGTCCCTGCACTCATGGAGCTGCCGTTCCTGATCCGAGCCAGGCACCCAGGGATGCTGAGAAACTCTGCTGAACTCTACTTTGGCCCGAGTGCCCCAATTTCCCAGGGGTTATAGCCTTGTGGGGTGGGGGTGGGGGCACAGTGACTTCGTCTGCACGTGCTCCCACCCTCTTCTCAGCCTCAGGCCCCGTCTGGGTCACCTGTGGCTCTCACCCATCCCCATCTGGTCCTCTGCACCCAACGAACCTGCTGTAGCTGCAGACTCTTGGCCTGACCCCTTCCCCGGCCCCATGTCCACTGTGGCTTTGCCCACTTAGGGGCTGTGTGATTTGACCAATTTCATGGGGTCAGAGGTGATGTGGACCGACGCTTTAGGGGTTAGTGTCCGACTGGCCACTGTACCTCTTGCTGAGAGGCAGCCCTTATCATTGGGGACCACCTTGGCTCTGTTGCACAAGGTGAAACCAGCTGCTGTGTTAAGCCACTGAGACCTGGGACTATTTCTCCTTGCAGCATAACCCAGGTTGGCCAGTCCCATTATTTAGAGACGCCTTCTTCTTACCCGGCAGACTTACCTGCATCCATCACCTGCATGGGGGAACATTCCAGATCAAAGCCTGTGCTCAGCATCGCTCAGAGCACTGCAGCCCTCGGGACTTGGCCAACTCTCCAGCAAGCAGGTGGAGGCCGCCATGCAGCCGGCCACTGAGCTGGTACGGACAGAAACCACAAGTGAGCCCTGCTCCTCGGACGGCACAGCGGGACCCCGCGGGCGTCCCTGGAACCCACCCAGGGCAGCCACTGAGGCGCGCTTGCGGGTGGGCCCCTGGGTCTCCTTTCTCAGACCCCGCAAAGTGAAAGGGAATAAAACGGTGTGACCTCCCCACCTGCGGACAGAAAGGAAGCGGAAGAGCATTAGTGGAGTTTTTTTTTAAGTTAATACTCCGTAAAGTGGAAAGTTGCTGTAGGAGGGCGAGGCTGAGGGCGTGGCCTCGGCCCTGCTCTGCGCACTCGGGGCGGGGCCGGGACGCCGCGGAGGGACGCGGGAGCGCGTGCGGGGAGCGGAGGCGTCGCGGGGCGGGCTGTGCAGCCGGCGGGTGCGCGTGCGCCCGCATCCTCCTCCCTGCGGAGCTTCTCCGGTAGGAGCGCAGGGCGGCTGTGAGCCCGGCCCCAGCGCGGGCCCCAAGGAGGGACGCTTCCCCTGTCCACCTAAAGCGACCGAGTAACAAACACCACGGCTCTTCTGTGACCCCGCCTTAGGGGCAGGAAGGCGGGCGACCACCCTGGGGCGTCCGAGGGCCGAGCTTGGGTTCTTCCCGCGGGATGAGGAGGTCCAAGGCATCTAGGGGAGCGGGGTGGGAACGCGGGTCCACTCGGATCCCCGGACCCCGGGCTGGTCGGGGCAGTGGCTCTGCGCCCGGGCTCCACTCCTCCAACTGGGCCGCGCCGAGGAGGACCCACGGCGGCAGAGCGCGGGGTCAGCGCCGCCCAGCGGCGGTCGGAGCAGGCCCCCCGCGTCCCGGGGCCAGCAGGGAGCCCCACGCCGCGCTCGCGAGCCAGGACCCGGCGCATCGGTTTCCCGCCGCCCCGACCCACGGCCCAAGCCCGAGTGCGGCCTTGCGCAGCGGAAAGCCCGAGCAGAAGCCGAAGCCTCCCCGGGGTCCGTCCCGGCGGCGGGAGCGCGCGGGGCTGCGACGACCCTGGGGGAGCCCCCGAGTTCACGACACTCGGCCGAGTCCCTGAGAAAATCCCCGCCGCCAGGGCCGAGTCCTTCCCGGGACCCTGCGCTATCGGGAGCAGCAGGAGGCCCGGGAATGGGGGGCCCTCACCTTTCCTCCCTCGTCGCCGGTGGGTGCAGCGGTTCCTGTGCCGGCGAGGCTGGGGGCGACCGTGGGCGGTGGCCCCCGCCCCGCCCCGGATCCCACCCCAGGTCCCACCCCTTCCCCGCCGGCTCCGCCCCTCCCGCCCGGCGCTGGCTGTCAGCGGGGCGGGCTCGGCTGCCGGGGAGAGCGCGAGGCTCCCGGCGCACGGCGGGCGCTGCCCGGCCCCGCTCCCTGCCTCCCTCCTGCACGCCTCCGCCCGCTCCGGGCCATGCACCCGGCTCCCGCCGCCGCGCGCTCCCTGGCCCGGCCATGAGGAGCGGCGCGGAGCGCAGAGGCAGCAGCGCCGCGGCGCCCCCGGGCTCGCCGCCCCCCGGCCCGCAGCCCGCCGCCGGCCAGCCCCGGGCACGCGAACCGGGCGAGGCCCGCGCGCCGCCGCGCCCCTTGTTTCAGTGGAGCAAGTGGAAGAAGAGGATGAGCTCGTCCATGTCGGCGGCCTCGGCGCGGAGGCCGGTGTTTGACGACAAGGAGGATGGTGAGTGCGCGCCGGGGCCTCGGCGGCGGGAACTCGGGCCGCGCTCCGGACGGCCGCGCCACCCCGCGGGCTGTCGCCCGAACTGCGCTGCGTCCGCCCCGGGGCCGCGGGACCCGCCCGCGCTGGGGTCCGCCCGGCCGGCTGCTGGGGGCCGCGGGCAGGTGGGGTCGGCCGGGATCGCGCGGCTCCTCTGCGGTGCTCGGGGACCCGCGTCCCGGACGTCTCGGTTTCCGAGGAAACCCGCGGCCGACCGTGTCTGCCGTCCCCACGCGGTCCCCAGAGCCGCCAGCCGGGGAGGCGCGGCGCGGAGCAGACTCGGACCAGCACGCGGAATGAGGGTCCGCGAGTGGGTGCCGCCCGCTTGGGGAGACGCTAGGCTTTGTTTTTCCTTTTAGGGGCGGTGTGCCGGCTCCTCCCTGCTCTGCGATGCCGGGAGGCGCCCACCCGCGGTGTGCCGACTTTCGGGAGGGACGTGCCTCCACCACAGGTGGGCGGGTGCGGCCCTGCCCATCCCCCCACCCCACCGCCCAGTGCTCCAGCCTCCCCGGGGAACGCAGCCGGTGCCCGCGGCCTGCCCAGCCTTAACGCTGGAACGCGCGCTGCAGGTGCTTCGGACGTGGTTCTCCCGCAGGTGAAGTTGTCACCCCGAGGCTGGGTGTCTATCCCTGGCCCGGCCTGAGCTGGGCGCCGCGAAAAGTCGGGAAGCGCCGGTGGCAAGCAGCAGGAGCACCTGGGGCCCAGGCGGGCACCCGGGGACTTTGGTTTGGGACACGAGGAAGTAGCTGTGCCATGTTAGCCTTTGGGGTGTTGTGGTAAATGCATATGCGAGCTCGCAGCTCTTTTCCCCACATTCCAGGCAGACAATTTAAATGGTACTATGATGACATTTGATAAATGTTTCTTTTGACATTTTCTTAAAATAGTTGAAATATGCAGTTTTCGTTTGTAGGCAGCCTGCAGGGGGATGATGGACCTTTTATAATTTTGGAGCACAGAGGTATGATGGATGTTTTATAATTTTGGCTCCGTGGAAGAGCCTGGGCTATTTATTTCTAATGAATAGTTGGAGCATTACAGGAAATCACGAGGGGCTGAGGTCCGCTGGGGGAGCTGCGGGGCACTGGGCAGCAGAGGGGCCCGCGTGTGGTCAGGGCCTGGCACTGCGGTCTGGACTTCCCGACAGCAGAACTCACTGCTAGGCTTTTCCCACCTGTTAAATGTTTATTATCGCTACAGCATAAAAAGGCTGGAGCAAATGATGAGTTAGTTGGAAAACCATTTGCATGCAGTCTTGGGCTGCAGAATGAGGAAACATCTGAGACGTATTCCCACTGGAAGCCCATGCTGGTGCCAGCTGAATGCTTGTCTCTCCTTGCACTGTGCTCTGCGGCGCCACTGTGGACTCAGGGGCACTGACAAGGTGGACGCTGCTTTCAGCTGCTTTAGTTTTCCTTTCGGCTTTGTGAGGAAGCCGTGGCCTCCTTGCTTCTAGGTGCTGCCCTCAGAATTCAGGGGGCATTTGAAAGGCCGCCCTTCCCTGCTGGCGTGGTGTCCCGGACTTGTGGCCGTTTTTAGACTTTGCCGACAGGTGTCTGTTCTTTATAGAATGTGGTCACCCCTGCTCACCCCTGCCTGGGCAGGGTGGCCCGTCCCTAAACCGGGCACATGGCGGGGACTTAATGGGGCTTTGCTGTGTGAGCCAGGCGGCCAGGGCTGGCCCCAGGCCCCATGGCCCGGGTGTTCTCTGGGGCGCCGGCCCCTCCACCCCGCTTGTGCAGGTCACACCGCTGGGCACCTGCGGCTCCGGCCTCAGCGTCCCTGCAGTTTTGCAGGAGGAGCGGTCCCCAGCTCAGAGGGTGACAGCTGTGAGGGCTGCTGGGGTGGGAAGGGTGGTGTTGGAAAGGAGGGAAGGGAATGGGCCCTGAGACCCTCAGCCCCTTTCAGGTCAGCCGTGCGCAGCCCCTCCCGAGTGGGGCCCCTTTCCCTTCTCATCCTGCTGCGGGGCAGGTTTAAGGGGTGACCGTGTTCAGCTGGGGACTTGCATTGACTGGAACTGCACGGTTGCTATGGCGATGTGAGACCTTCTGATGAATTTTTTAGATTCAAACACCCAATTAATATATCAAATTGGGTATGCAGAGAAGAGGGAAAGAAAATGAGAGGGCAATTTAACAAAGTGCCAGGTAAATTTCAACGAGAAAACCGTAATTGTGACATAAAAGATCCTAAATACCCTCAGTTCCCGTTAGTCCTTCGGGAGCCTAGAGCCTCTCCGTGTTCAGGGAGTGGGCAGGGTGGGGGCAGGCCCCGAAGGCTCAGCGCCTCCTCCTCCTCCGCCTCCTCCTCCAGAGCCAGGCCCCCTCCTCGTCCCCGCCTGCCGCCCCGTCGCTGCCTTCCGCGGGGAAGCAGACCTGAGGCTTGGACTGGCGGGAGTCCAGGCCCCGCCCTGGGGCCGTGGGGGCCGGGCTGCCCTCTTGGGGCTGGGGGCCCATGTGGAGCAGGGGCTAAGGCAGCTGCGGGGGAAGGGGAGCAGCGCTGTGCGTCCGAGCAGCTCTGTCATGTGCTGCCACCACCTCAGGGGATCCTGGTTGCTCTTGGGGGCCTGTTGCTGTGCCCTAAAACCGAATGTGGTCCCACTCACTGAGCCCCTGCCGCACTTGCCCCGAGACCTGATGGGGCAGGTGCGGGAGATACTGCCAGACCCGCATTATGTTTTCTCAAGTTAAAAAGCCTTCGGCTATTTCCTAATTTTAAAAGCTTCAAAATGTATGAATTTTTTTTTTTAAATTTACTTCCCTGATATTTTCCTAAAAAACACAGATACTGTGATTTCAGCAGCCTGAGCTCTGCTTGGGGACCGCCTCATGGCTTCCAGCCCTTTTCTGGGAATGTATCACACTTCCAACCCATAGAAACACAAGCTTTTTATTTTTTTTAACTAAAATGGGTTCATGCCCTATATTCCGTTGTGCTGTCACCTGCTCTTTCATTTAACAGTATGTCGCTGTCCTTTGATATATGTCCAAAGCATAAAGAAGCAGTTCTCAGCCCTGGCTGTGCAGTCTGGCCATGCTTCACAGACCCAGGGGCCTGCTCCCTGCTCCCAGACACTGGGGCTGAGCTGTCAGGGTGGGGGGGACTGGGGAGGGATGGGACTTGTGTGTCAAGATGTCCTTAAGGCGCCCGGCTGACATCGAGGTGCAGGCAGGGTTGAGGCCACCCTTTACGGCCTTCCTCGGTAGGACCTTCTTTACTTAGTTTCCCGTTCTAGGATGTTTTGTAAATATTTTGAACAATTCCCCAACGACTGCCTTGCTCATTCATCTCCATGCACTCGACATCATTTCCTAAGGTAAAGTCCTAGACTGACAGCGCCAGGTCAAGAGGCATGTGTGTCGCCTACCGGATATGCATGCCCAGTTCCCTTAGGGCGCAGCGTCTTCTAGGAACCAGGCGCTGGCCGTGGTGCTGTCCTGGGACAACTGGACAGAGGGGACAGTGGGGGACAGTGGCAGGACAGCGAGCAAGGAAACGCATGAGCAGATAAACTGCATAGCGGGAGGCCTGGGGCGGGGGGTATCCAGGAGACCTGCTTTAAAGTGAGTGCTCTAGGAATGCATGCAAGCTCTTCTCCCCTGAATCCTCACCACCTTGGGGTATTTGAAATGTTTTCATTTTTCTTTCTTTGTTTTTGCCATCCAAGAGATGAAATAATTGCATTAATACTTTGAGTTCCTTTGGTTAGTCCTGAGGTTAGTAATCTCTTACTTTTTATGTTTGGGACATTTGCATTTCTTCTTTTGTGCATTGTTGGCTGGTCCCCTTTACGAATGTTTCACTAGAATGCTGTAGTCCTGTTTTTTTTTGACGACTGTTCTTATATATAAAAGCTTAATCTTCAATGGCCCCTCATCCTGTTTTTTTTCCATTTATCTTTTTTTTTTTTTAAAGGAAAGACAGAGAGAAGGAAGGAAGGATAGAAGGAAGGAAGGAAGGAAGAAAGGGAAACATCTTTAAACATTTTCTGGTTTTATTGTATTCTGTTTCTCCGTTTTTGTTACATGGGCTGGGGCCGGGAATCGAACCGAGGTCCTCCGGCATAGCAGGCAAGCACTTTGCCCGCTGAGCCACCGCGGCCCGCCTCCATTTATCTTTTGACGTTGGTAGTTTCTCTGTGCGGACGTGCTGGATTTCTGTGTGGTCAGACCCACCACTATCTCCCTTTGTGACAACTTCCTGCCTTGAAGTCATCTCTCGAAAGTCCTGCCCAGGCACACGTGGTAGTGACTCAGTGTGTAAGCCTGCCTTTATGCACGCTTCTTGTGCTTCTGTGTTCTGTTTTTTTATATTGAAAATTTTAATCCTATTGGAATCGAACTTGGCAGAGGAGACGAAAAGCGTTCCTGCCGTGAGCTCTGTGCTTGAAGTTGAGGCACCTTGGGATGTTCCCGGTTTTAGAACGTGTCCTTTATCGCACGTTGGTTGTTGTGTTTGAGCCGTGTGGGCCTTTTCCCCATCATTTCCACACTGGTAAGTGCTGGAGTAAAGGAGACCGTACTTTGAAAAATGTTCGGTTTGCGCACAGTGTCGGTACGAAGGCACTCTTAGCTCCCGCAGTGTCTGGGTTGGTTTCCTCGGGTTTTCTGGTAGCTAGGTGTGTCACCTGCCAAGAATGACTCTTCTGTTACCTGATGAGGCTTGCACACTTCTCCTATCATGCTGCCCATACTTACTGGGCGAGGGTGGCGGTGCTGAGGGTAGGTGCTGAGGCCTCTGGTGACCACCCGTGCTTGTTGGGGTGCACGGGGTGAGCCTCCCCGGTTTCCAGTCCTGATCAGGTCAGGTGTGGGCTCGGGTCTTAGCGTGCGCCCTTTTCTCCGCCTCCTCCTGGGCCTGAAGGAGGAAGTGATGAGAGGGGAGGGGGTTGCCCTCTCCGTGACCCAGCTTTGGGCTGATGGTGAGTCACCCGCCCCCCCACCTCATGAGGGGCTTTGGGGGCCAGAGGCCTGTGGGCAGCTGGTCATGAGCAGGCCAGAGGCAGTGCTGGGGGGCAGGGTTTGGCCTCCCACGGGTGGGAAGGCACATGCTCCCTTTGAAAGCCCCTTGGCCTATCATTCCTGAGGTCCCTGGATCCCGTGGCCGGCCCAGTGTCCTGGGACAGGGGCCTTTGGGCAGCCGCTGAGCTCAGTGCATTTCTCTCCTGTGGCTGAGGTTGGGTCTAGAATGGACTTGGGACCTAGTACTGTAGGTTTTTATGTAACAAATGTCAGCTCTGCCATGTCTACCCATCTGCTTGTGCATTTTAAAGTGCTAAAAATAAGCTGGCTTTGCTTTAAAAAATTTAACCACCCAGCTTTCCAGTTGAAAAATAATGTGAGAAAGCATTGGGGGTAATTTTTTCCAGGCTTCTCTCTGAGGTCGAAGCTGTGGAGACTCAAGATGGCCTGAGGGAGGCAGCGCCTGGAGAAGCATTAGGAGCAGAAGCAGCAAGGCTCTGGGCGGCTTCCTAAGCCCTGCAGCCCTGGAATCACCCTGGGAATTTGTGAAAATGCAGATGTTGACCGGTGGCCTGGGGTGGCCTGAGAGTGTGCATTTCTATCCGCCAGCGCAGCTGGTCCAGGCAGGCCGCGAGTCCAAGGGCTCGGCGTGAGGGTAGCAGGCCAGCCCCTCTCCCCAGCTCCCTAGACAGGGGGCTTCGGACAGCAGAAATATGGCCCCTCCCAGCCTGGAGGCAGGGGCCCTTCTTGCCCTCAAGCTGCCATGACACCAGGCTCCATCTGCAGCTCTCTGGTCACTGTCTCTATTTGTCCATGTGTCTGTCTGTCTGTCTCCTCTTCTAAGGACACCAGTCCCAGTGGGTTAGGGCCACTCTGCTGCCGTGTGGCCTCATCTGAACTTGGCATCTACATGGACCCCATTTCCAAAGAAGGTGGCGTGTCCAGGCACCGGGGTTAGGATGCCAGCATATCTTTTGGGGATGCATGTCCACCTAACAGCAGATGCGTCCTAGTGAGGCCAGGAAGCCCATGGGCACCGGCTCCTTTGCGCTACCCCTGGCGTCAACAGGGACAGCTTCTGTGCCACCCACCCAGGCTCCCTGCCGAGGGAGGGGCCTTGGCTGGGGAGAGCTCAGACTCCTGTCTGGTGTTTGCAGGGAAGCTGGCACTTGCTGCAAGTTCGCCAGTTACTGCGCTGGTGCCAGGACTTGTCAGCAGTGGTGCGTCTTCCAGTTTTGTTTCGTTTGATTTGGTCCTCTGTGGCTTCAACTTGTGACCAGGATTCTGTGTCCTGCGTCCTCACTTAACTCGCTTGCACCCGCTTCTCCTAGCTGAGCTGGGATTCAGCCTCTTTCTCTGGCTCCCGTCCCAGTGCTGCCAGCTCAGGCTGCTGCAGGAATGTTTTGGGTGTTTCCTTTGTCTCAGGTTAGGCCAGACTGCCCAGAGCTGGCTCTAGGAGGGGCTTGTGTGGGGGTCTCAGAACTCGCCTTCCAGCTGGCCTGTGCTGAGAGCGTGATGGGGGAGTGGGGTGGGGAGGGGGCTCTGCACATTGGGCAGGACCCACCCAGGGCTTTACGGAGCCCCCTGGGTTTTGTTCCTTGGGGCCCGCTTTCCGTCCTTGCTCTGCTTATCGGGAAGCTCGGGGTGACTTTGGCATTCACCTGTAGTGAGCCACCAGGCCTGCACCAGGTGTCCTTTTCCTTCTGGACTTCAGCTGTGCGGAGCTGCGCTTCTTTGTACCGTGCTCCCTGTGCCGCCTCTGCATAATGGTGGAGGAAATCAAGTTTGCTCATTCCACTTCTTGCTGAATAGACCATGGGTTTCACGTCTGTTCTCCCAGATGTGGGCAGGTGGGCTCTGCCCAGCCCCTTTTCTTAGCCATGCTGTGGGGGTGGGCATGGTTGCCCCTGGGGGCTATCAGAGCTGGGGCCCCTCTGGAGTGGGTGGGCACTGCCAGCTGCTGTGGAGGAGCAGCTCCAGGGCCTTTAGGGCAGGTCTGGGCTGGACAGCTGGGCGGGGTGACCCCAGGTTCGCCCTGGGCTGCGGGCTGAGCACAGACGCCCCGTCGCCCGGGCCTCAGGCTGCTGGGCATCCCTGCCACTGTGTCTGTGAGATGCCCCCAAGGGCCTTGTGGCTGTCATTCAGGACTGCCCGCCCTGCCCACCTGCGTCACCTGAGGAGGGAGGCGGGGAGCTCAGGGGCCCGGCTGCACAGAGCAGCTCACCCTCCGACCTCTGGGCCCTGGAGGCTTGCAGGATGCCTGGGTCAGTCATGGCTCTGCCTCTGGGCTTGGGGATTTGTTTCAGGGGGTGGGTGGGGCTATTTCTACACACCTGGGCCACATGGCCTGTGCTTCTCCATGACCGGGGGGGTCACAGCAGGAGGCAGTGCGTGTTGGGAGGTGAGGGCTGTGGGGGGACCCAGGGAATGAGAGCTGGCCCACCTTCCAGGCCTTTCTGACCCCAGGTCTGGGACCGCCCTGCCCTCTTGCCTGCTCCCCGAGTCCCATGCCTCGTCTGGTGGTCTCCACTGCAGCTGGCTGCCACTCTCCCGGGCCATGGAGCCCGCAGGCCCCAGTGCCAACCCCGTGGTCTGGTCCTGTGGTCTGGCATGTGACTGCACGTGGGCTCGGTGGCCCCCAGTGTGCCTGCCGTCCACCTCATGGCCGGGGGTCTGGCCCACCTGGGCCCCCCTCACGCCCTGTTGAAGGCTTTTTTTAAAAGTTTTAATTTTATTATTATTATTACTATTATTAGCATTTTATTGTGTTTATATTATATATAACATACATACAAAAAAGCAATAAATTTCTGAGTACATTGTGATAATTAGTTGTGGAACAGATTTCAGAGTTTGGGATGGGTTACAGTTCCTCCATTTCAGATTTTTATTTCTGGCTACTCTGAGACACTCGAGACTAAAAGGAATATCAATATAATGATTCAGCAGTCATGTTCATTTGTAAAGCCCATCTTCTCTGTTATAACTCCTCTTCATCCCAGTGTTTGGGGTTATTTGGGCTATGTCCATTCTAACTTTTTCATGTTGGAAGGGTCTGTCACTAATATGGGGTAGGGGGATGGAACTGGCTGATGTTCGGGAGAGGCTGGGCCCTCCCTCTAGGTTTCAGGACGTATCTGGGCCAGGGGACCCATCTGGAGGTTGTAGGTTTCTGGAAACTTACTCTATGCCTTGAACCCTTGTGGAATCTTATATACTGCCTTAGGTGTTCTTTGGGATTGGCTGGAATGGTCCTGTATTGGCAGGTTATGACAGGTAGCAAGGTCTACCTGAAGCTTGTGTGACCTCCGGAGTAGCCTCTCAGCTCTGTTTGACTCTCTCTGCCACTGACGCCTTCTTTCTCCTGAAGGCTGTTTACGAGACACACACTGTCCACCCCGGATGGGTTAAGCATCCACGTTCTCCAAGCCCTGTCACCCCAAGCCCGGAATGTGGGTCCACGATGGCTGGGAGGGGGCCTGGGGCTTGCGTACCTCGTCCTCCCAGGCCCCTCCGCTGACCGCTGTGGCCTCCCCAGCACGCTGCCCTCCTCCTCTCCTCACCTTCCGTTCTCCCCCTGGCTGTGGCTGCAGGTGGTGGAGGGGGGCGCCAGCCCTAGCCCGAAGGGGAACCCCCACCCCCTCCCTGCAGGTGCATGCCGGGATGATTTCTGGAGCCCCCAAGTCGCCAAGGTCTCCATGGAGGCAGAGGCCAGAGAGCCTCCGAAGGTGGGTTTCAGGATTATTTCTGCAGGAAATGCAGGAAGGCAGGGTGGTCCTTGCCCTGGGAGGCAGGTGGATCCCAGGCTTCCTGCGCCCTCCTGTGTCCAGGTAGGTGGGCCCTGCCAGGTGCTTCCTGCGCCCTCCTGTTTCCAGTTAAGCACCCCCACCAGGCCCTTCCTGTTCTCTGCTGTGTCCATCCCTTCCAAAGTACACAGGGGATGCAACACGTCATTGAATGATCAAATTTTGAGAGGATTTGGGGGTGGCATCACTAATGAAATAACTAAAAACTGGGGTTCCTGCCTTGGGGTTTTTCTTCTCATTGATTATCTTAAAACCCAAGGCAGCCGATGGAGCTGAGTGTGGCCTGAGACATGGTCTGCTGCCTGTCCAGCGAGGAGACGGCTCCTTCCCCGCCCCTTCATGGGGTGTCCAGGGGCCCAGGGCCGTGCGCCTGGAGGGAAACGGCTCCTGATGTGCTCGGGCGCCGAGCCCAGGACCCAGTTTATTAGAAGCGGGACCCCAGCACATGCTGTTCCTCCGAGTGAGTGAGAGAGTTCTCTAGAGAAGGGCTGTGTGCTCGTCGAGCTCGCCCTGGGACTCTTGGGGCGCAGGCGCGGCCGCGGCAGGTCAGGGCTCGGGGCCTCCCGGGTGCCCTCCACTCTCTTGCCCTTGGCTTGGGGGTGAGAAAGGGGTTGGCTTCGGTGCCTTCTCCCTGGAGGCTGTGACTGGCCCGTGTCCCAGCGCAGAGGCTGTTCCCGCGGTGTCACGCCTTTTGACGGGGCCGTGGCCCGGCCACATCTCTCAGACCGGGGTGCCGTGTGTGCCCTGGGATCCCATCGTTTCCGTGACTCGTTGCTGGTGATCAACCGCCCCAGAACCATGGCTCAGCCACGACAACCACTTTAGGTTTGCTCATGGCCCCGCGACCCCCCCCCCGCTGGGCGCCCGGGCTGGGGGCTGAGGCCAGGGACCAGTGGCGACTCCGCTGCGCACACGTCGTCCAGAGCAGGGTGGGTCCGCGGCGGGCACCTGCCGTTGGCTCAGGACTCGGGGAGGCGGTTCCAGGTCCTCGCGAGCTCCTGGTCTGGACATCTCTGTCTCCACGCCGGCCCCTCGCACGTGCGGCTGGTGCCCCCGGTGCCCCCGCGAGCCAGAGAGGGGCGAGGCCGCAGTGGGCTTTACGAGCTGCCCCGGGAGTCGCTGACCACTGTCTCCCTCACTCGGCCGTCCCCCGCAGCCCCTGAGTCCGGCTCCCACTTGGGGGATCAGCCTCCACCCTGGGGCGGGCACCTCGGAGGACGTGTGGCCGTTTCAGGCCGCAGCTTCCCAGGCTGTGCCCGTGTCGTCCAGGGCCCCCAAGGCGGCCAAGGTGGGAGGCACCTTCCCTGGGCCTGGCCCGCAGGGACCTGGCATCCATTCCACCACGTAGGTGACTGCAGGTGGCCACACAGCCCAGCTGGCGCCTCGCACTGGCCTGGGTGCTGTCGGGCAGGACCGAGGGCGGCCGCGGGCCTGGGCAGAACTCCAAGGGGCCTCAACTAGGGCTGCTGCGCAGCTGTTCAGAGTACGTCCAACTCGCGGTCCCCAGCCGCTCCCCTCCGGCCCGGAGCTGGGGACCCGGCAGGCTGGCTTGGCCCATGTGGCAGCACCAGACCCGGGCTTGCTGCCAGTTCCCTGGAGCACCAGGGGCCACACGGCACCATCACCTTGGAGGGAGGGTCCCGGAGGGAATGTGCCTTTGCGGGGGGTGGCTGCTGCCCCCCTTCTCCACCGCGGCTCAGAGCGTGGCGGGGAGATGCGCTTGCAGGACCCCTGGCTTGTTTTGCCCCCAAATTTCCTCCTTTTTGCTTCGTTTCTTTTTCTCCAGGTATGAAGGTCAAGTGTCTGAAATCATACTTTACCTTACGAGGAGAAGGGGCAGTTTGTAAAGTTAGTACACGATTGAGTGGGGACGGTGGGAAAGAGAAAACAGAAAGGAAGGGGGTGAGAAGAAATGGGGTGAAGGAGAGAACGTGCGTGCTCAGAAAGGGCCAGACTTGGGTGCACGGCTCCCGCGGTGGGTTCCCGTCACCCCCTCCCCTCTCAGTCTTCCCTATTATTAACCCTTTGCAGGGAGAGAATCTTGGAAGCCCCCCCCACCATCCTTTCCTGCTCGCCCCCATGGGGATGGCCGCTCTTCTTGCTTCCAGGCTGCCCCTGCCCCCCCTACCCAGGGGCCCCTTCCTGGGTCCCCACAGCTCGAGGGACCCCCCAGGGGCCCGGCCTGTGCGTCCACACCAGCTGACCGGGCTCACTGGTAATAGTGTCGCCTGTGGCCTGGAGCGTGTCCTGGTTTGGGTGATGAACGAGGCCGTCCCTGACGCCACAGCGGTCTTCACTCCTTTACAGCCTTTTATTACATAATGAAAAGGGGAAGAAGAATATTGAAAACCCATTCTCTTATGTAACCTCAGCAGTAACGCAACCTGTGCAGATTTCATCGTGCCCTTCCAGCCCTTATTTGAATGCATGCAAAATATACGTCACTTCCTGGCCTTTGTCTGATGAACTGATTTTAGGATATCTTAGGTGTATAGAGGAGCGGTGAAGACAGCACAGAGAGGCCTTTTACCCCCAGGCTGGCCTCTTCTGTCATGTGTCATGCAGGAGACCTTACGGTCAGCTGAAGTGCACTGCCCCCGGCCTCTCCCTGATGTCCCTTCTCCGTCCCAGAACCACCCCCCCCCCCCGGGCTCCATGTGACATCTCGATGCCCCATGTGGTGGCCACGTGAGGGGCTGGTGCGGGCATTTTCTAGACTGCCCTTCCGTGGGAGCCGCCTGGCACCTTCCCGCCCACCTATCGAGCGCGTGCTGGCCTGGCTCACCTGGGGTCTCTCTCCCCTGCTGACCTCCGGGATGGGCCCTGTGCACACCCCCCGGGGGAGCGGGTCAGTCCGTCCTAGGCAGTGAGGGGTCCATGCACATTGCTTGGAATTCTCCCCTGCAGCGTTCGTCTCTTCTCCCCACTGTTTCACGATTCGGTCACGTGTTGATGGCGGCATGGGCTCGTGGGTACTTGCTCTTCACTTTGGGTTGTGCCCAGCGCGCCTCTGCCTGCTGTGCTCACTGTGCCCGCTGGGGTGGGAGGTGGGAAGCTCCCTCGGAGGCTCCTGAGCACCTGGACGGCCCTGCGCCATGGGGGGTGCTTGGCACTTCCACACTTTCAGCTCGTCCCGTCTCTTCCCTGGCCCAGCCCTGGACTCGCCGCTGCGCCCAGGGGCCCTTTCCCTGGAGAGTGGGGCTAGAAGCTCTGGGTTCAGGGCTCCTGGCAAGGCCCGTCCTTGCCCCAACCGAGGGGCGGCCACCAGCCCAGCGAGCGCCAGCGGAGAGCGTGGTGTGGCCCAGATGCCCCAGATGCCCCGCCCACGCCCATAGGTGGGCGTGGTCACAGGTCCTGCGCAAGCCCGGAGGCCAGGTGGGGCGAGCCCACCCAGCACTGGGTGTGCACACGTGGGGAGTGCATGTGCGTGAGTGTGTGTATGTACGTTTGCATGTGTGTCCATGAGTGTGTGTATATACGTGAGCGACACCACGTCTCCCCCAGGTGTGTACCGTGTCCTCGCCCCGCGCCCGCTTTGCTTCTCTTGTTCCCGCCACGTAGGAGCGCCATCCACTGACCACACGTCCTGCTCCTCGTCTCCTCCCTGCCCTGGGCCGCTGGGAGGTGCCTTCCCGGGCAGGTGCTTCTGCCTGTTAGTCTGTGTGTCCCGTGTGTGCCCCGGTGGCCCGTGTGTGTCCCGTGTGTGCCCCGGTGGCCCGTGTGTGTCCTGTGTGTGCCCCGGTGGCCCGTGTGTGTCCCGTGTGTGCCCCGGTGGCCCGTGTGTGTCCCGTGTGTGCCCCGGTGGCCTGTGTGTGTCCTGTGTGTGCCCCGGCGGCCCGTGTGTGTCCCGTGTGTGCCCCGGTGGCCCGTGTGTGTCCCGGTGGCCCGTGTGTGTCCCGTGTGTGCCCCGGTGGCCCGTGTGTGTCCCGTGTGTGCCCCGGTGGCCTGTGTGTGTCCTGTGTGTGCCCCGGCGGCCCGTGTGTGTCCCGTGTGTGCCCCGGTGGCCCGTGTGTGTCCCGGTGGCCCGTGTGTGTCCCGTGTGTGCCCCGGTGGCCCGTGTGTGTCCCGTGTGTGCCCCGGCGGCCCGTGTGTGTCCTGTGTGTGCCCCGGTGGCCCGTGTGTGTCCCGTGTGTGCCCAGGTGGTCCGTGTGTGTCCCGTGTGTGCCCCCGGTGGTCCGTGTGTGTCCTGTGTGTGCCCCGGTGGTCCGTGTGTGTCCTGTGTATGCCCCGGTGGCCCGTGTGTGTCCCGTGTGTGCCCCGGTGGCCCGTGTGTGTCCTGTGTGTGCCCCGGCGGCCCATGTGTGGCCCGTGTGTGCCCCGGTGGCCCGTGTGTGTCCCGTGTGTGCCCCGGTGGCCCGTGTGTGTCCTGTGTGTGCCCCGGTGGCCCGTGTGTGTCCCGTGTGTGCCCCGGTGGCCCGTGTGTGTCCTGTATGTGCCCCGGTGGCCCGTGTGTGCTGTTGTGTCTGTGATGAGCACTTTGCTCCCAGCACACTTCCGTCTTGGTGTCCACCTCGGAGTCTGGAAAAGAGTGAGGGAGGGGATGTTGCCTTGCACAGTGCTACTCAGACCTGCAGAGGGATCTTCCAGAAGATTCCGGGCCTGCCTTGGCCAGCAGCTAGCTGGGACCACGTGGGGATGGGGCCTCTCTTTCCTGCCGGGGGGCTGCCTTGCTCAGGTCGCAGTGCTCTGCCTGGGGCTGGGCACTTAGGCTTGGCTCAGGCTCACACCAAGGGTGGCAAGTTGTTTCCGGCCTGAGGGTCACTTGGCCTTGGAACCCAGCCCTTTGCCCTCACTGTCAGGCCCCGCACGTGCCACCTGAGGTGGGAGCCCGTCCAGGCTTTGGGCCAATGTGGGTATGTCCAGGGCCACTGATGCAGTGGTGAAATGGACTCATTTTACTGAAGTGAACTCAAATTTCCTTTAATTAAAGAAGAAAAAGAGAAGCAGTGCTCCAGAGAGTAGAAGTTACTCATCTGCAGACTGAGTTAATTGGAAAGGTTCAGAGTTTCCTTTAATTACACTTGCCATTTCACACTTTCTTTTCTCCCAAGTGCAAGTGTCCTATGGTTTCATTTTTTCAGTGAACAAATAAGGAGCTAGCACAACAAAGCAAGTCGTTATCAGAATGAAGGAGAGGACTGGGAAGGAGTAAAACAGGGCTTTGCACACAAAAGGTGCTCAATAAATGCTTGTTGAATTTAACTAAGCTTGGCTAGAAAGAAAATGGACCAGCGGGTGTGGAAGTGCTCGGACAGCCTCGGCTGGGAAAGGGCACCAGAAAGCCAGGCTCCTCGACGAGGGGAGTGTCAGGAATGCCGGGTCTCTTGAGGGAACATCTGCCCAGGGCCTGGCTGTCCTTTCTGGGCTGAAAGCATCTGCTCGCCCACCGCGCAGCTGGCTGGCATCTGGGAGGCACTGCAGAATCTCTTTGGCAGCCTTGGGCTGGGCAAATGGGATTGCTGCTGGAAGTGGGCATGCAGGTTTCATGAGCAAGAAAGGTGCGCTTTCCATGTTGGCGTCTCGGCACTCCCAAAGGCGATGCCTAATGAGAAACAGTGGTGTCAGGAGCGCTCGCATTTCCCTGATGACTGATGACTTTGACCGTCTCTTCATATACCTATTGGCAGTGTACAGACTGTTTTGTGAAGTGTGTCCTAGTCTCTTGCCCAGTTCATTTTGTGTGTGCATCTTTTATTGAGTTGTAGGGGTCCTTCCCCTACTCTAGATTCAAGATCTTTGACGGATCTGTGCATTGTGAATATTTTCCCCCGGTCTTCTGCTGGTCCGTTAATTTTCTCCAGGCTGACCCCTCATGACCAGTCCTTTCACAGCCAGGATCCATTTCCAATGAATTTTGTGGCAGAGTGAGGTAGGAGTTGAGGTACGTTTCTTTTTCTGTGTGGATGTCCAGTTGTTCCAACGCTGTTCATTGAAAAGGCATTCCTTTCCCCACTGGATTACCCTGGCATCTTTGTCAGAAATCAGTTCATCCATATGTTGGGTGTATTTCTGAATCTTTTTGTCTTTCTTTACACCAGTGACACACTGTCTGGATTAATATGACTTTGTAGTAAAACTTGAAGGAAGGCAGTGTAATTCCTCTAACTTTATTCAAATTTCCCAAAGTTGTTTTGGCAATTTTAGTTCTTTGAATTTCTCTGTAAAGTTTAAACCAGCTGGTCAAGCTCTACAGCAAAAGCCTGCTGAGATTTTGATTGGGACTGCATTAAATCTATAAATGAATTTTATGGAGAATGGACATTATAATAATATTGAGTTTTCCTATCCCTGAACATGGTATGTCTCTACATAAACGCTACAAATTAGTTTTGTGTTCATTTTTTTTAAGGTGGAAGGCTGTTCTAGGTCTTCTTTAATATCTCTCAGTGATGCTTTGTTATTTTCAGTATACAGATATTGCATGTCTTTCTTTACATTTATCCCCAAGCATTTTATGTTTTTTGATGCAATTGTAGGTGCTATCATTTTTTCATTTTAGTTTTATTATTATTTCATGGCTGATATATAGAAATGCAGTTAATTTTTAACATCATTTTGAAGTGTAACTTATGTAAAGTAAAATTCCATTCATTCTAATAATACAGTTCAATGGGTATACATTTGACAAATGTGTGCAGTCCTGTAACCACCACCGCAATCCCTATTTCTATCACCCCAGAAAGTTTCCTGTTGATCCTTTCCCATCCGTCCAGTGACGTACTGCAGCTGATCATATGGCCTCATGGCGGCCAATTCTACATTTCCTTCCCAACTCCACAGTCAGTGACGTCATGTTGGTGGCTTAAATTGGCCACGGAGGGGTACTTCCACTGTGGAAATCAGCAAATGCTACAGATTAGTTTTGTGTTCATTTTTTTAAAGTGAAAGAGCCTGTTTACCAACACACCACTGAGTAAATTCCTGCCCTCGCCTCCAGCTCTTTGCAACCACTAATTTGCTTTCCAACACTATAGGTTTGCCATTTCCAGGAAGTCATGAAAGCAGAATCACACAGTATGTCGTCTTTATGTCTGGCCACTTTCACGAGCACAGTGCTTTTGAGTTTCATAGAGGTTGTGGCACGTGCCCTTGTACTGCTGGGTAGTGTTCCAGGTTTTATCAAAATGGGATTGTCCATTAATCAGCTGATGGACATTTGGGTTGTTTCTGGTTTTGACAACTGTGAATAGAGCTGCTATGACCATTTGCGAAAAGGGCTGTGGACACACATAGGTTTTATTCCTCTTCGGTAAATCCTTAGGAGTGACATTGCTGGGTCATCTGGTAACTTCATGAGAAATGGCCAAACTGTCTTCCAGAATGGCTCTATCATGTTGCATTTGCACAAGCAACATGGGAGAGGCCCAGCCATCCCGCCCCCTTGCTGATTGCTGTTGTCACTCTTTAATTTCAAGTGGATGCATTGACGTCACCTTGTGGTTTTAGTTTGAATTTCCCTGAAGACTAAGGATGTACATCTTTCCAGCAGCTTTTTCCTATTCATGTATTTTCTTTGGTGAAGTGTTTGTTGATTCCTTTTGCCCGTTTCCCTTTACGGAGATGTTTGTCTTAGTATTACGTTCCTAGAGCTCTTTATCTATTATGGATGCAAGTCTTTTGTCAGAAACGTGCCTTGCAATATTTTCTCTTAATCTGGTTCATCCTTTTCAGAACCTAGTGGTGCTTTTGGAAAAAGAGAAGGTTTTAATTTTGATGAAGTCCAGTTTTCATCAATTCCTTCCTTTTGTGGTTCTTTTTGCACCCTTTCTAAGAACTCTTTGCCCAATTCATGGCAAAGGAGATTTTCTCTCATTTTCTTCCAGAAGTTTCATAGTTTTAGCTCTTACTTTTTGTTTGTGTTAAACTTCAAGTTAATTTTTGCATTGGTTTGAGTTAAGGGCCAAGATTCGTTCTCTCTCTCTTTCTCCTTCCCTCCCCCTCCCCCCCATTTCTCTCTCCCTATTTTCCTTTCTTTTCTTTTCTTTCTGCAGGTGAATGTCTTATTTGTTCCAGTACTACTTGTTGAGATGACTTTCTTTTCCCTACTGAGTTACCTTGACATCTTTCTTGAAAATCAACTGAAATTATAGTTATGAATCTATTTCTGGGCTGTCGTCTGTCCCGCTGATCTGTATGTCTTTCCCTACAGCAAGGCCACATGTATTGATTTCTGTGGCTTTATCATAAGTCTTGAAAGCATGTGTGTAGCTCTCCAACTTAGTTCTTTTTCAGAACTGTTTTGGCTATAGAGATTGTTTGCCTTTTCATGCTATTTTAGAATTAGCTTGCCAATTATTACAGATAAGCTGGCTGGAATGTTGATTGGGCTTGTGTTGAAACTAGAGCTTAGTTCGGGGAGAATGGACCGCTCGAAGTTGGAGTTTTTCCATCTACAAACATGGCAGGCCATCCTGTTAGTTCTGGTGTCCTTTCATCTGTCAGTGTTCTTTTCTAGTTTTCAGTGTGTAGGCATTGCACATCTTTTGTTAAATTTATCATGCATATGTTATATATTTTGAAGCAAAATTAATAATTGTTTATTGACTGTGAATCCTGCAACCTTGCTGAACCTCAGGTAGTCTTTCTAAGATCTTATCTGCAGACGTCCCAGTTTTCTGTGTCACGGTCATGCCATCTGTCGTGCAGACAGCTGTCCTTGTCCTTGCCTCAGTGCCCCACCTAGGGCTTCCAGCACGCTCAGTCCAGGCAGGGAGAGCAGGCCGCCTGGCCTTGCTTCTGCTTTGCAGGCAGAGTGGTCAGTGCCTCGCCGGCAAGGTAACGTCCTGTGCACTTGCGCAGAGATGCCCTTCAGTGGCTGGAAGAAGTTGCCCTTTCCTGGTTTTCTGAGTTTTTTAAATGTTTTTTGGGTTTTGTCAAATGTTTTTCTGTCTGGGCAGATGATAATAGGATTTTCCCCTTTATTCTGTCAATGCGGTTCAGTATATTGATTGCGTCTTGAATATTAAGCTGACCTTGCACTTGGAGGTGAGTTTTTATATGTTGCTGAACTCAACTTGCTGATAGTTCCTTCGTGATTTTTGTGACTGTATTCAGGAGGGACATCGTTCTAAATTTTCTTCTCTCATAATGTCCCCGGATGGTTTTGGTATCACGTTTATAGTGGCCTCATAAAAGGAGTTGGGAGGCCTTCCCCTGCATTTTCTGAAAGAATTGTGGAATATTGGTGTCATCACTTCCTTAAATGTTTGATGGAATTCACCATCTGCGGTAGTTCGATTCAGTTGTCAACTTGGCCAGGTGAAGGCACCTAGTTCTGTTGCTGTGGACATGAGCCGATGGCATGTGAACCTCATCTGTTGTTGATTACATCTTCAGTCGGCTAGGAAGCGTGTCTGCTGCAGTGAATGACGTTTGATTTAATTGGCTGGTGCTTAAATGAGAGAGGGCAACGTAGCACAGCCCAAGCAGCTCAGCACACCTCATCTCAGCACTCGCAGCTCAGCCCAGGCCTTTGGAGATGCAGAAAATAATCACCCTGGGGAAAGCTGTTGGAACCCAGAGGCCTGGAGAGAAGGCCAGCAGAGATCACCCCGTGCCTTCCCATGTAAGAAAGAACCTCAGTTGAGCCTTTCCTCTGAAGAACTAATGAAATAAATCCCCTTTTATTAAAAGCCAATTCATCTCTGGTGTGTTGCATTCCAGCAGCTACCAAACTAGAACACCAGTGAAGCCATTTGAGCCTGGATTTTCTTCGCAGGGAGGTTTTAATCACATATTCAAATTCTTTAAAAGCTATAGGATTATTCAGATTTTATATTCCTTCTTGTGTTAGTGTTGGTCATTCAATGAATGGAATTTGTCCCTCTCACCTCAGTTGTCAAGTTTGTTATCATAAAGTTGCTATTTTCCTTCTAATGTCTGTGATTATCTTTTTTTGTATGTGTGGTTGTCTTTTTTATTCCTCTCCTTTTCTTTTCCATTATAACAAGAGAGGAATGGTACTCAGCAGCAGTGTCTGCCAGTGAGTCTGTATTTCTCTTAGTTCTTTTTGGCTTTGCTTCATGTGTTCTGATTGGTGTTGGGGTGCAGACACATATGAGACACTCTGCTTCTCGATGCATTGAACCTTCTATAATTATGGGCTGTCCCTCTTCATCACTGTGCCATGGCATGTCCTAAAGTCTGCTTTGGCATTCTTGCAGCCACTACAGTTTTGTAATGGTTAGTGTTTGCTTGGTTTATCATTTTCCACCCTTTTGCATTTTAACTTCTCTGTGTCTTTAGGAAGGGGGTGAACTTTTTTGTGTGTGCCATATGGTGGGGTCACATTTCTTTCTTTTCCCATGTGAGTAACCCATTATTGCAGGATTCAATAAACCATTTGTTGAATTTTTGTCTGGTTGATATTTTGTTTGTTTGCTTGTTTTTTTGGTGGGAAGTGCATGGGCCAGGAATTGAACCCAGGTCTCCCACATGGCAGGCGAGAATTCTACCACTGAACTACCCTTGTACCCCTTGAAGTGGGCCTTTTATAAACACCATAAACTTGTCTTGCTTTTTAAAATCCAATCTGATAAGTTCTGCTTTTTAATTGGAATATTTAGCCCATTTACATTTAATGGATTATTTATGTGTTTGGGCTTAAGCCTACATTATTGCTATTTTTTTTTTATGTTTTCCCATCTCTTCTTTGTTTTTGCTTTTTTCTCACCAGTTCCCCATGTTAGACTATGCTCTACTTTGGTGGCTGCCGGAATGCAATATACCAGAAATGGAACAGCGTTTAAGAAGGGGAACTTATTAAGTTGCTAGTTTACAGTTCTAAGACCATGGAAATGGCCAACTTAAATGAAGTCTATAGAAATGTCTGATCTAAGGCACCTAGGGAAAGATACCTTAGTTCAAGAAGGCCGATGACATTCAGGGTTTCTCTCTCAGCTAGAAGGGCACATGGTGAACATGGCGACATCTGCTAGCTTTCTCTCCAGGCTTCTTGTTTCATGAAGATCTCCCAGAGGCGTATTTCTTCTTCATCTCCAAACGTCTCTGGCTGTGTGGGCTCTGGCTCTCATCATTTGTGTGACTCTGCCTTGTTGCTCTCCCTTCATTCTCAAGCCTTTTCCAAAATGCTTCCTCTTTTAAAGAATTCCAGTAAACTAATCAAGCCCCACCTGGAATGGGTGGAGTCACATCTCCCTCTAATGAAATGTAAATACTCTCACATGGGTGAGCCACATCTCCATGGAGATAACCTAATCAAGTTTCCAACCTACATTATTGAATAGGGATTAAAAGAAAGTTGCTCCCACAAGATTGATTAGGATGAAAACATGAGTTTTCTAGGGTACATCAATCCTTTCAAACTAGCACAGACTATAAATGCCTCGAAGGCAGGGAAATTCGGTTCACTGCTGACCCCAACACCTCATAGCTGTGCACACGTACTGAGCTCACCCCTGGTGTTGGGGATGCTTGTCCAGGTGACGAGGCCTCTGCAGCGGCTACGGGTGGCTCTGTGGAAGTTGAGGCCAGCGGTGTCCTTGGGGAAGCCCTACTTCCCTCTAGGCCTGCCTCTTCTCATGTTCCTGCCCTGGGGCTCGCACTCTGGAGGGTGCATCCCCAAGCCGGCGCTGCCCAGCAAGCCCCCTGTGGACCCTCCCATCAGGCTCGCTGTCTGGTGGTCTTGGGGAGCTGGTTTTGGCCCAAAGTTTCCTTTCTCACACCTTTGCCCTGGCATCCATGGGCGGTTTCTCACGGATGCAGTGGTTTTCAGAGGCTGCAAGCACCATCACCGACCTCAGCAGCAAGCCCAGGAATTTGTAAAATCTTCAGCAAAGTTTGGCCCGTTTTGCAGCCAGACAGGTGCCGATTCTGTGTGGTTTGCTGTGTCTGGCTGTGCTCGCTCCCCTCGCTGCTTCCGACGGGGAGAGGGCTGTGTCTTTCCCCCTCAGGACGCCTGGCTTTGGGTGCTGCGCAGGTGGGGAGGGGGTGCAGGGGCTGGCCATCTGGGAGCCTCCCCAGCGTAGCGAACGGGGAGTGGGCTGCACAAGCCATCTGGCCCGCGAAACAGGAGTGGTGGGAGGGGACAGCTGCTCGCGGTCCCGAGTCTCCGCACGGGCAGAGCCAAACCGTTCTATCGTGGACCTCACACCTGTCGCTGTCACCCCCACGACAGTCTTGACAGCCTCGGTCTGAACCCTGCCCCCCTGGGGGGCAGTGTGGCTGGGGTGGCCCAGCCCCCAGCTCTGCAGCAGGTGCACCAGGCAGGGGCGAGTGGGGCCTCAGCTGATGCAGCTTGTGGGGAGACTCGCCTCTTCCCGACTCAGCCCACACCCGCCCCAGGGAGAAAACTGTCCCCCCGGCCTGCTTCCTCGGCCCAGGGCACAGGCTGCCCTCCTGGGGGGCACTTTCCCATGGTGTCAGGAGCTCCCACTTACTCTGAGGCAGGCGGCCACCTTCAGGCCCAGCGTCCAGGGGGCTGGGTGTCCCTGAGCTGCCCTCCACTCCCGCACAAAGAGGAAAGCCTCAGGGCCTGGGGTGCGGCGGCCGGGTCAAGGCTGGGCGGGGCAACGGGTGGCGTTTTCCAGCTGTTACCTTGTCACTTACGCCTCAGGGGAGGGGCTTCAGCGAGCTCTTCTGTAAACTGATGCCCGCATCGAACCTGGGGGCCATCAGTTAAATAAACAGCGTGCGGGAATGTGCGGGCCGGCGGCGCCCCCTTCTGCAGCCCTGAACGCCACTGGGAGGGGGTGCGCAGGCTCCGCCGCGAGGAGGGCCCCGTCGGGAACCCCGGGAAGGGCCCAGGCGCTTCTGCTGGGCCGCGGCCTCTGCGCAGCCCCCGGCGCTCCCGAGGTTTGGCTCGAGGTGCCCAGGCAGCACGCACCCTCTTGGCGCCCCGTGCGCCCCGAGCGCCGCGCTCCTGAGGTTCCTCACGTGGAACCGCGCCGCGCGCGCCCTTCCCCAGGCCCCCGGGAAGCCCTTCGCCGCCTGGCCCCTAGGAGCTGCTGGGGAGCCCCCACTTACCGCGGCCTCTCTCCCGCCGGCCGCGCGTCCAGAGGCCGGTCCCGATGCCTGCAAGAACCACGGACGGTTTTGAGTTTGATGTTGTCAGGTGATGCTGCCTCTAAAAAAGAATTTTACTGGCTGCAAAGTGGACATTGATCCTTTGCAGGGATAATTCTCAGTTGAAAGACATTTTCTCATAATAGGAGTTTAATTTCTTAGGATAGTATTTCCCAGACCGGGTTCTATGAATGTATGCTTGGGGTAGCTGGGAATGTTTTTTCCCTTTTAAAAAAATCTGTTATTAAACTCGGGAAACCTTTGGTCTGAGCCCCTTAAGAGGTGGCAAAAGAGACTGATTTCTTTTACCCAGTGGAAGGAGTCTGGTAAATTGGAAATGCCTGAGACCCTCTGTTTTAATTTTCTGTCATACTGAGCAGGTTTGTGTTAATACACAGGGAAGCATAAACAAGAAAACAAAACCGCTCATGATATCACACGCAGATAGCCCCTGCTGGCATGAAATGTTGCACCAGCTTTAAAAATTAAAACAGTCCAGAGAAGTTGAATACGGAGAGCCCCTGGAGAGAGCCCGGGCGGGCCCCACGCAGTGGCTCCATGACCGGGGCCCAGTGGCGGTCAGAAAACGCAACGCTGTTTCGCCTGTGGTGAGGCAGCCGGGGCGAAGGCTCTGGAAGCTTCTGGAACACCATTCCCCTGCCAACCTGGGCAGGTTTCCTCTCTCTGGGGCTTTCGGGGGGAGCACTGCCAGATGATTTGTGTGTCCTGGCCAAGACCACGACCCCGGTCGACGGAAACTGGTCACCCGCAAAAACGCAGGCTCCCCCCAGCACTGCTCCGTTCTGCTTATTCTTATTTTTGGAAACATCAAAGAGAACAGAAGTCTTATGCTCAGTCTTGAAATAATGCCTTCCTTTAATTCAGTTCAGTTTGGCCAAAAATAGACCCACCCTTTTCCTCCGTGATTTAATTTCTTGAGCTGGAAGGAGGATGGATAAGGAGGAAACTATGTGTGCACGCGGGACACCTTGGGAGCCACTTGTGCCGGCGTCCACAACCCTATGACACTCTACCGTCCGGCTGACGTCCGGCACCTGTCGGGAGGGCCTGGGTCGCCTGAGAATGTCATTGCTTCCTCACAGAGATGCTGGGAGGTGTGGTGAGGTGGGAAAACCAAGGCACCAAGGAGAGTCTGGTTGGAGGTTGATATTCCAGTTTCCCTAGTGGAGTGGGGATCATGAGGCAACTGTGGGAAAATAGACTGAGCCCATTAGAAGAGGGGCAGGAAGCCATCTGGTCACCATGGAAACCATCACCCACCCGGTGGTCTCCTCTTCCACCAAAATGCTGCAGCCCTGGGAGGCCTCACCTGCCAACACCAAGCTGCAGCCAGTGACCTCCTGTGCTCCGGAGCTGCGAGTCTGCAGCATTTTGCACAGCGGCTCTGGCAAACCACACAGAGCCACCACAAAAACGAACCTTTACCAATTAACAATAAAATGCCCTTCTAGATCGCTGTTAGTGGGTAGATAGGTGAGACAATTTAGTGTGCAAACACTTGAGTTTTCATATTTCATGAAATCTAAAGCAACTATTATAAGACATCCCAATTTCAGAGATGCTAAAAAAAGTGGGAAAATGTGCATTTAGAGTTGATTAAATACACAATTGTCTGTGTTCACTCTGACTGAAGCAAGTGAGAAAGAGCCCGTATGGTTTGCACCACGAAACTTGTGTGACTGCATTTGGGCACTCATTGGAGTGGATTCTTCCCTCGTGTGCCCGACAAGCCTTCCTTTTCCTCCGCGAAGACCCTGCGGCGCTGGGTTGGCCTCGGGGCAGGAGGCGGTGGTGTCGGAGCAGAGCGGGGTGTGGAGCCGCTGTGGGCTGCGGGTGCAGAGGACGAGCCCCGCGGCGTGCTTGGAGGAGCTGCGCTGCAGGCGAGGCAAAGGAAGGGAGGAGGCGCCAGCTGCTGGGATCTGGACTCGGGACCCGAGGGGCCCCCCCGCTGCCTCCTGTTTCCCAGCATTCCTGCGTGGCTCGCAGCCTGGTTCTCCGCGGCCAGAATAGCACGCGGCCCCCGTCAGAGGGCAAGTCTGCCTGGCCCGCGCGGCCAGCTCTGCACACCCTGCTCCTCCCACCCAAGTGTACGTATGGGTGGGTGGGAGCACAGTTTGTGGGCGGACATGAGCCCCGCCCCAGGGCTCTGACCACTGCCGGGGCAGCACCAGGGACAGCTCCTGCCGGCTCCTGCTCTTGGCCTCCCCAGGATGGGTGGCACGCACTCCTCTAGCACACCCATCCTCAGCGCCCGGAGGCTGCTGTGCCGTGGGTGGCCCTGGCGCGTGTGGTGCTGGGTCCCTGCGCTGCCCCCTCCCCAGAGCTGGTGCTGCCCAGGACACGGAGAGTGGAGGGCTAAGATATTCTCTCTGCAGGGCAGTGATGAGCTGGGGAGGGTGCGGGCACCCCGGCCAGGCCTCACACGTGGGCGCTGTAAATGAGCCGCCTGGGGGCTTGGCGGGGCTCGGGCCCTTCCAGCTCTATTGGCATCCCCCCCAAGCCTTGTTCTGCAGCTGGGCAAGCACCGAGGGATCAAGGGAGATCGAGGCAGCCCAAGGGTCTGAGGGGCGAGGCTGCCGTCTGGACAGGGGCCGGGGAACCTTCATGACCAAACTCCCTGATTTCCAAGCCCTGGGCAGGTGGCTCCTGGCACAGTGGCCCCCCCAGCCTGGCCACAGCTTGGTCAGCACACACTCCTGTGAGACAGACAGCCTGTGGGTTACTCATCGTTCAGTATCGACTTCCCACCAAGAGCACGTGGATTTCTATTCAAAGAACAAGTCTGAAATAAAACCATGCACTTAACTGCAAGATTAATTTTAAAATAGCAAATTTTCCTTAGCAAGAATGCACTGCTTCTGTGGGTTTAAAGGTGGCCGTGACGCCCCCTGCCCTCTGGGGAGAGCTCGACCAGGAGAGCAGAGGCTCAGCTGCCAGCTCGGGTTCTCCAGACAGCCCCCTGCCCCTGTTCAGAGCTACCCCCCTGCCTGTGCGCGGCACCCCGTGGCTCTGCCCTCCTCTGAGCCAGCTGGCTGGCCTCAGGCCGAGCACACCCAGGGGTGGACGGGTGCCCACTGCGGAAGGACAGGCTGTTCTGTGGAAGGCAGCTCTGGCATGCAGGGTGCTTGCCCCTTGTACTGGGGTGAAGGCTGATCCCCCAAATTCCAATCTGCCTGGAGCCGCAGAACGTGACCTTATTTGGAAATTAGGTCTTTGCACAAGTGGTTAGTTAGTGAGGTCACACTGCGTCCCCTGGCTTGCTGTGTCTCTACAAGAAGCAGAGGAGGTAGAGCAGAGGAGGTAGACAGCAGGTCTGGGAGATATAGCCAGCCACAAGTGCCATGGAGCTCCACAGAGTGCCATGGGGAGTGGCCTCCGTGGCTGGGAGGAGCCAGGGAGAGTCCCCAGGAGGTGTCGGAGGGGGCAGCACCAGTGCCTGGAGTGTGGTGCTGCTGCCGCAGCCTGCGAAGCCCACCCACCACCATGCAGAAGCCGCCTCTGCCTGCAATGCCAGCTGTGCCCCGCGAGGGGCTGGTCTTGCCTCTGTGCAGTAACCCCGCGGGCTCTGCCGACGGGACCCCTGCCTCCTGCACACACTTCCAGGCTCGCCTCGCCTGGACTGAGTCCCTCGAGTGCTTTGTCGACTGGAAAGCCAACCGAGCCCCAGCGTCCCTCCTGCGCCCGTCGGTGGTACCCTGGCCGTGCGCGCCTTGCCTCCTGCCTGCCCCTTCTCGTTCCTCAGACCACTACTGGTGCGGAGACTGGGGCATGGCACCACCGGGGGCCCTGCTGGGGCACTTAAAGGGCACCCCCAGATGCCTAGCGTGGCGGCCCCTCCCTCCATGTGGCTCACTCGAGTGAGGTCAGCTCAGGGACACGGGAAGCTGGCACTGTCCCACCGATTCCTCTGACAGCTGCCGGGAGGGGGGCGCTGGGACGGATTTGCGGGGGGTGCAGTAAGCACAAAGCACCCATTGTGACACCTGCCACGTCAGAGAAGGTCTCGATGGGAAGGCGATTAAGTAAAGGTGCAGCTCCTGGGGCTGCGAGTTAGGTGTTGGAGGCTGGGGCAGGGAGGGAGTCAGCCAGGGGGAGGGTGGAGATGGGGCGGGGAGGACAGGGGTCGTGGCACATGAGAGCTGGATGCGAGCAGGGCCCTGGCCAGACTGTAGGCTGCACGTAGAGCCAGGGGTCCACTGTGACCCTCCGTGCTGGGGTGGTGGTGGAGGCAGGAAGGGGCTGGACTCTGGAAGCGCTGGGGGCTGCCTGCAGTCCTGTGCTGGGCCGAGAGGACATGGCCATGGGACACATTGTGTCAGGAGGGGCCCGGCTTGAAGCTCCTCATGGGGACCCGGACGGGCAGGGTGCGGGCACCAGGGTGCAGGTGCCAGGCAGGCGCGGGGCCCACCCTCCTCTCCCCCAGCACCACCCTCTGGGCGAGATGCATGCCTGGGCCGTGGGGGCTGACACCTCCCGAGGGTTGGCCACATCTGGGCAAGTGTGGCCATGGTGCCAGCCGGGAAGGGTCTGGCGGTGCTGGGAGTCAGGTGTGGGCCCGGTGTCGGCCTCTCGGGAGCCGTCCCCCCCCGGCTGCTTATGGGCTCCCTCCGAGCCTTTTGGGGGCCATCCCCAGTGCGGCCGGTGCCTGCCGGCCACCCAGACCCCATCATCAAGGCGGAAGGCCTGGAGCGGGGCTCTGTCCTGGATGGGGCCTCTCCCCCGGGCAGCGCCCTTCCCGGTGCCCGTGTGTATCCTCCCACGGCCGGCCTTTCCCTGGTGCTTCCAGGTGTTCTGACCCTCTGGTGCGAGTCTCCGCTCCCACGCCTGGCTTGCACTTGGCGTCTTTGGTTGCACAAATCCTCCAGTCGTCAGAGCTGCTAAGGGCTCATGGCTTTGCTTTCTGGAGGCGCCCTGCCTGCCTTGGAGGCGGCAAATTCTCCGTCTGTGTTCCCCTGCCCCTCTAACGGTTGGAAAGTTTCGGTTTACGCCTGTGGCACTTCAGTCCCACACAGCCTATTTCCAGTGTGCCGAGGTGGGGACTGGCTGCCAGGCCATTTTGACTCTGGAAATCCTTTCCTGGCGCTCTCGCTGCCCGTCCCTCCCAGGGGGCCGGGATGTGTGTGGCAGGTGCGAGCAGGGGCCTGGCCTCGCCGTGTGACCCCTACAGCCAGCAGCTCTCCACTGCGGAGGCGGCAGAGCCGTTCTTCTCGCGGCCCGAACATGCGCGTTGCCTCGTGGCCGCCTCCTCCACGACAAGGCTGTTAAATGCCATCGACACGGCGGGAGCTGGAGAATGTCCCAAGGGGTGGATGGAAAACGTCCCCACAGAGAGGGGACAGCACTGCCGAGGTCCCGAGATTCCCGGGAGGGCTGGGCCCTGTGGAGGAGTGGGCGGTGAGCAGGGCGGCCTGCAGGGTGGGGGCAGTGGGCTCCGGCCCCACAAGAGCAGAGCCCCCGTGCATGCGGCCCCGCTGGGGACCACCAGGCTCCGGCCGCGCCGAGGCTTCTGGAGACAGGGTGGCACAGGCTGGGAAAGAATGGGCCACGGGGCTGTAGCCCCAGGCTGAGCAGGTGCTGCCTCCGTCTCTAGCCGCTGTCCCTTCTGCTTGCATCACAGCCCCCCACCCAGAGTGCGGTGGACACCCCACGGCTCCCCCAGGCTGACGTCCTCCCCCGGTGGACACCTGGTCCCAGAAGGCCAGGCTGACCCTCCCTGGATCTGGCCGTGACGGGCCTGGCCTGGCTGCACGCAGGCCGCTAGTACCCCGTGGGCAGCGGGGCTGCGGTGGGGAGGAGGGGAGCGGATGTGCCCTGCAGTCACCTCTTCTGCCTCCCTGCGCTGGCCCGAGTGGCTCCGGGCGTCCCACGAGGCCGGACCCTCTGAGCGGAACCTACCCTTCTGGTGGCCCCAAGACGCGTGGCCCTGCACCTCGAAGCCAGGCCGAGCATAAGTAAAGCCCGGGCCTGCGCTTTGGGGATTTCGACAGTCTCACGTCCTCCATGAGGAAAAGAGGCAGGACAAAGCGACCTGAACCGAATGGTCACTTCTTATTTTTCCCTTGAACAAATTAAACGTGCCTAGCAGCTGCTCCGCGTCCCTGGGACGGCCCCCGTGCATGCTCGCTGGGACATGCTGGGGCCCCGCAGCCGTGCCTGAGCCCGTCCTGCCGGCCGGAGTGGCCTCCCCAGGCCCCCTCCCTCTCCAGCCTTCCTGGGGTGGGCGCTGGGGTCCCTGCCAGAGCCTCCTCCCTCAGGGGCTTCCCTTCAGCTGCCTTGGCCCGGCAGGGGTCCTGACGACACTGGAGATACCTTCCCTCAAGAGGGTCCCTGGGCTCTATCAGCCCCACCCCCACACGGAGGACCCCCAAAGCCTGCTTCCCACTGTCCCCACCAGCGGGGCCGTCTGTCCTTGCAGGGCCGTCTGTCCTTGCAGAGCCTGCGTGGTGACTACCTGCCCGCACGGCTCTCCTCACCCGGGAAGCCCCCGGGGCTGGCGTCTCCTGCGCTTGCTGAAATGCGCCTTCTGTCTTTGAAAGTACGCGTTGTTCTGTCCTTTAACTGACCAACACCCACAGCCCTGAGGACACAGGACAGCACATGGCACCCGCCCCTTGGCCAGTCCGAAGTGCTGTCGGCCTGGGGTGATCTGACACCTCCCTGGCTCGCCACCTCCCTCACATGCCTCCTGGACTCTGCGTCCTCGGTTTGAGCTTCCCGGAGAGGCCGCCAGGCGCTCCTGTCTCCTGCGCCGGTTCAAGGGAATTCAGCGTGGGCTCCTCGATTGTCTGGGGTCCTGGGCACCTGGGCCTGCCTCCAAGGTCCAGCCCACCACGGCGGGCATGTGGATGTCACTTGGCAAAGGCTGTGTCCCCTATAGGGCAGTGACCAACCACATCATGGGCACAGGAAACACATGTGATGGTCACTGCTGGAGGCAGGTCAGTGCTTGACTGCCCACACGGTCCAGAAAGCACACACCCAGTGTCCCAGGCCACGCCCACACGCTCCAGGCCACGCCCACACGCTCCAGGCCATGCCCACATCGTTTAGGACACGCCCACACGCTCCAGGACACGGCCACACGTGTGCCCAGGGCGGGGGTCATCCACTGAGAGTGATGTGCTCTGCCCAGGTCTCCCCACCATGGGGGATGAGGGCTGCATGGGTGTCGGGCGCCTGGGGCCGGCCCGCGAGTGGGGTCCCTGTACCTTTGCTGCGTCTCTGCTGGGGGCAGCTTCCTCCCTGGCAGGAACCAGACCCGCAGAGGGCAGGGGAGGGTGGCCGCGGGCACTGGGGTCAGGGTGGGGGTCAGGTCAGGCCCCTGCAGTGGGTGAGTGGGGGCTGTACCCCAAGTCCCGAGTTAGGGGGTGGGGAAGGACTGAGACCCGCTGAGTGTGCATACGTGAGGGTGAGCAGGTGAGTGTAAGCACGTGAGCATATGTGTGTGTGAGTTCATGCATGTGAGTGTGCACATGTGTGCATGAAGGTGTATGTGACCGGGTGTGTGCCTGTGTGAGTGCACATGAGTGTATGAGTGTGTATATGTGTGAACGTATGGGCATTTCTGAGTATGTGTGAATGTGTGAGTTGTGTGTGGTTGTGTACCTGTGAGTGTGTGAACACCACGTGCTGCTGTGAGTGTGTGTGCCACTTGCGCCCACCTGGACACCCTGGAGGCTGCCTCCAGAGCGACGTCCGTGAGCCGTGGGAAGCTGCCTCGTCCCTGGCGGTGAACCTCACGGTGGGGGCGGGGGCGGGTTGGGGCTCTCCAGGCCTGGCAGGGGCCCCTCCCCAGCTGGCACCCGCTCTGGCCTGGGGGCCCTGCCCACCTGGAGGCAGGAAGGGCCGCTGAAGGGGGTGGTTTGTGGGGTAGGGGCAGCCTGTGCCGTGCTGGGCCCTGCCTGCGGCCCCCTGGGCCCTG
The DNA here is from genome assembly GCF_023851605.1 of Tamandua tetradactyla. Classification (NCBI taxonomy): domain Eukaryota; kingdom Metazoa; phylum Chordata; class Mammalia; order Pilosa; family Myrmecophagidae; genus Tamandua; species Tamandua tetradactyla. The sequence continues at coordinate 94,847,264 of NC_135339.1, read as the reverse complement.
CCCCTGCCGGGCCTGTGTCCTGCATGGGTGGGGGTGACATGTCCGTCCACCACACTGCCAGGGGCCTGGCGCCCAGCCCCGGCTCAGCCCTGGCTCCCCGTAAGTCAGCGTGGCGCGAGTGCTGAGACGACGCAGGATTTTCTAACGTGGATCGCCAGTGTCTCTGGAGGAGAATTCTCAGGTGACCGTGCCGTTCTCAGCACCCGGGTCTGTCATCCCTGCCTGGGCACAGCGTCCGGGGACGGGGCTGCTGGGTCCTGGAACCAGGTCTGTGCTGGGGGGCCCCCAGCAGGGGCTCCATTCATTCTCGTTTATTCTCTCTGGCAGGTGGACAGGCCCTCCTTGTCCGCTCGGCCCAGGGCCAGGAGCGGGCACTTCTTTGGGGAAAGGGGGGCTCTGGCACCACTTTGCATGTTATTTGCAGCTTTGGGAAAGGTGTTTGACTTTGCAGAAGTGCTAATGTGTGTGCAAATTAGACTTGGGTTCACACTCCCTCCTGGAGGGGGCTGCTGCCTGCTGTGCGGGCAAGGCCTTCGCTGTGCCAGGGGAGAACACAGCCTCCACAGCCGGCCTCCGGCCACCCGGCCACCGCACTGGGCCTGCCCTCAGCGCGGCGGGCTGCCTGCCGGGGGGCAGCAGAGGGCTCGGGCGGGTGGGCTCTGTGGGGTGGGCCTGGAGGTCTGGGCTGGGTGCAGTGGGCTCTGCTGGCATTGGCTTGGCCGACGTGGGCTTAGCCTGGGTGGGCTTGGCTGGTGTTTCCCCTCTGGCTGGGCGCCCTGTCTTGGGGTGTGCTGATTAAGGGGGAAATGGGAGATTTCCCCTAGTGGGTCCTGGACCCGTGTGCAGGGCGGTGTAGTGACCGCTGCAGGGGGGAGAGCAGCGCAGGCGATGCGGCCTCTCCGTGTGGCCCGGGCTCCGAGGTGGCAGTGGCTGAGGGCCAGTACGAGTGGGACCTTCGTGAGCCCCCAGCCCCCGGGCCCACAGCTCTGAGCGGAGCGGCCAGCCACAGCCTCTGCCTGGGCCTGGGTGGTACCTCTGTGCCCGCGGTCAGCATGGTACACGTGGAGGGGCAGAGGCTGTGGACAGGCAGAGGGAAGGACAGACGGACAAACGGGCTTTCTCCAGCCCTTCGGCCTGGCCAGGCTGCTCTGCCAGGTGTTGGCCTCGGGACCAGTATCCAGGAACCTGCCTGTCCTTGGGAGCCCGGCATGGGGCAGAGGCTCCGGGCAGTAACCGAGCTGCACAGCTGCCGCCCCTCCTGCCGTGGCTCTGGACAGGGCCTGCCCTGCCATCCATGGAGCCCCTTCGGAAGGAGGGGGCTGCAGGTTGGTGGGTGTGGGCCCTGCCCTGGGGGTCCACACCCTGAGGCAGTTCTCACTGGGAGCCCATAGCTGGGTTCCGACTGCAAGCACCCAGGGGGGCCACGCTGCACCCCAGATGCAGGCTCTCCTGTGCTGGGGGAAGGCCGGGTGAGGGGCAGGAAGTTTCAGGGTGCAGGGGCCCCATGGCCTGGCAGGTGGGGAGGCCTGAGTGGGGAGCAGGCACCCGGCAGTGGAGATGAGATAGGGGCTGCCGGGGTTGGGGTCTCCGAGCTGGAGGGCCCAGAACCTTCCCCAGCGGCGCCTCTGGCCTCCCTGCCCCACCTGCCCGTCTGCCCGGAGCCCGCACCTTGGCTGCCTGCACACGCGGGTGTGGCTTTGGGGACCAGAGCCGCGGCCCAGAGCTGCTGCCCCTTCCCCTCTGTCCAGGCCCCCGCCTCCACAGCAGCTCCGGAAGACTCCCAGAGGAGACCGTCTTGCCCTGGAGACCCTCAGAGCCAGACCCCTTTCCCACCCTGCAGCCGCAGAGGCCAGAGCTGGGAGGTGTGCAGGAGTGGAGCATGGGGGAATGCCAGAGGGTGGGCTCTCCACCGTCAGGTGGGGGCAGGGGCGCTATGGTGGAGGGGACACCATGGCAGGGTGCCCCGTGGTGTGGAGAGCCCATGGTGGAGGCAGGGCGCTACGGTGGGTTGGGGCCCTGTGGGGCACCCTCTCGGTTTGCGGGGGGGGGGTGGGTGCTGGGCCACCAGGGCAGGTGCAGTCTTTGGCCCCGCCCCCGCCACGTGGGGGGCACAGGTGTGCAGCCTTGGGGCCTGGCCCCCGGTGGAAGCTGCTGCAAACCCGGGCAGGATCCTGTGAGGGGAGGGCCAAGTCTGCCGGTGAGGCCCCCAGGGTGGTCGCCCAGGGCCAAGGCAGAGGGAGCTGCTGTATTGGCCAGGCTGCTGCCCATCACTAATTCAGGGACGCCTGGTGCCACCTGAGACGTCAGTAGGAGACTGTGGGACCCAGCTCCAGAGTGTTCTAGGCCGGGCGACTTCAGATGAGCCATGGCACTTGGGGGGGCTGCCAGCGGGTGGGTTTATACGCTGTGGCTCGTACTCAGTGAGAGGGTTGGGAGACGCCAGATGCTGCCCCCCGACAGAGCCTACTCACTGGACGCTGGGGGGCAGGGGCACAAGCCTGCAACTCTGATCTCAGGCCACGCAGGCCCTGGTTCTGGGAGCACCAGGAATGTCCTGGAACTCAGGGGCTCCAGAGCCCTCGGCTCTGCTCTTCCTTGTTGCCAAACCCCAGCCGTCTGTGAAAAGGGGGTGCCCACAGTTAGGAGTCAGAGACGAGCCCCCAACTGGGTGGATGAGCGTGCCGGGGGAGCAGGGAGGCCCTGGGCCCAGGCTTGGATTCTGCAGAAGCTTCCCGGAGAAGGGAGCAGGGCACAAGGTTGAGGAAGGGGGGCTGTTCCAGCTGGAGAGGCCAGCACGGGGGAGGCCCGGGGAGGGGCTGGCTCCAGAGGCCCTGCTCAGCTCCCCCCACGCGCCTGCTGGCAACAGTGCCAGGAAAGTGGAGACGCTGTTCTCAGCATCGGAGAGGCCGAGCTGGGGCGCCAGGCTCCAGGGTGGCTGCAGGCCCTTGTCCAGGGAGAACCCTGTGCTGGGGGCTAGTTGGGTTCTTCAAGACCACAGAACCACAGGTCACAGCCTGGCCAGCTGCTGGGGTACCGCAGGGCAGCTTCAGAGTCTCCAGAATTGGAGAGCAGAGCAGGCGCCCACTGCCCTGTCCCTGTCACTTGAGCTGCCTGCCCAGGGGCCTCCAGACTTCCTGCAAACTGACCCAAGAGGGAGCCAGGTGTCCAGACAGGAGACTGGACTCTAACTCAATTGCGGGGTCCTCTCATGAAATGGGGATACTACACCCTGGGGGGAGCTTTGAAAATAAAAGCCAATTCCGGGAGGGAGATAGGGTGCTCCATGGAGGCTGCTGGTGCTTCCCTTCTCGTCCTGTCCATTGTGCCTGGCCTCTTGCCATCCGTGGGTCCCAGCCAGGCTGACCCGTGGCCTCAGGGATTGCTGGCCTCACTTACTCTGGAGGACAGGCCAGTGACATGCTGGTCAGGGCTGTGGGGCATCTTTGGGTGACCTTCTGGGTGACGGTGCTTGTGCTTGGAGGGGTGGGCCGGCCTGGTGCCTGGGGAGGGGTAGGGTGCTGCCGTCCCGAGGTCCCATTTATCTACGTTTTCTTTTATTGCTTTGGGTGCTTTGCCTGACACAAAGTCCTGAAGATGCTTCCTTATGTTTTCTTCTAGGCATTTTATAGTTCCGGTTCTTATATTTCGGTTTTTGATCCATTTTGGGTGAATTTTTGAATCTAGAGTGTGGTAAGGGTCCTCCTTCATCCTTCTGCATAAGGAGGTGGGTGTCCTCAGCGCCGTTGTTGACGAGACTGTTCTGTCCCCACTCGGCGCCCTTGGTAAAAGTCATTGGCAGTGGATGTGAGGGCTGATTTCTGAGCGCTCAGTTCCATCGGTCCGTGTGCCCGTATCGTGCCAGTGCCGTGCTCTTCTCACTGCTGTGGCTTTGTAATAAGTTTTAAGGTCCCGAAGTGTGAGTCCTCCAACTTTGTTCTTCTTTTTCAAAATGGCTTTAGTTATTTGGGATCCCTTACCCTTCCATGTAAATTTGATAATCTTTCATTTCTGGAAAAAAAGGCTTTTAGAATTTTTATTGGGGTTGTTGAATCTCTAAATTGCTTTTGGTGGAACTGACATCTTAACAAAATTTTGTCTTCCAATCCCCAAAATGTAAGGTCCTTCCATTTTTGTAGGTCTTTGATGTCTCTTGAGACTATTTTGTAGTTTTCTGGGTGCAAATCCTGTGTCTCAGTTGCAGTTATTCCTAGGTATTCGGTTATTTTAGTTGCTGTTATAACTGGAACTTTTTTCTTGATCTTCTTCGGGTTTTTCCACAGTGGAGTATGGGGACCGGCTGGGCTTTACGTGTGGGCCTTTGTTCCACCACTTTGCTGAATGTGCTAAATAGCTCTGGTAGCTTGGTTGTGGATTTTTTAGGACTTTCTGTATATAGAATTATATCATCTGCAAATAGGGAAAATTTCTATTCCTCCTTTCCAATTTCGGTGTCTGTATTTCTTTTTCTTGACTGATTGCTCTAGCTGGAACTTCCAGTGCAGTGCGGAATAGCGGTGATGGCAGAGAGCATCCTCGTCTCGCTCCTGAGCTTAGAAGAAAAGCTCTCAGGGTTTCACTGCTGAGGCCAGTGTCGGGAGTAGGTTTTCCATCTATGTCCTTTATCCTACTGAGGACATTTCCTTCCATTCCTAGTGTTCTAAGTGCTTTGGTCAAGATGTGATATTTTCTGAGCTGCTGATTGTACACCATGCATGGACTGTATGAGTGTGAGATTTTGTCATTTAGCTTCTGTACATTAATTGGGATGAGCATGTGCTTTTTTCCTTCATTCTGCTAATGCGGTGTATTATATGTATTGATTTTCTTATCTTGAACAAACCTGGCATGCCAGGAATAAATCCCAATTGATCATAGTGTATAATTCCTTTAATAAGCTGTTGGATTCTGTTTACTAGTATTTTGTTGAGGATTTTTGCGTCTATGTGCATAAGAGATATTGGTCTGTAGTTATTTTTTCTTATGGTATGTTTATCTGGCTGTGACATGAGAGTGATGTTGCTCTCGTTGAATAAATTAGAGAGGGTTCTCTCCTCTTCAATTTTTTGGAAAAATTTGAGCAGAATTGGAGTGAAATTTTCTTGGAATGTATGGTAAAATTCCCCTGTGAAGTCAACTGGCCTGGGTTTTTCTTTGTTGGAAGGTTTTTGTTGACTGTTTAAATGTCTTTACTTGTTACTGGTTTGTTGAGATCTTTTATTTTTTTCTTGAGTTAGTGTAGGTAGTTTGTGTGTTTCTTGGAATCTGTTCATTTAAGTTAGGTTATCTAATTTGCTGGTATTCCAGTTGTTCATAGTATCTTCCTACAGTCCTTTTTATTTCTGTGGGTTCGGTAGTAATGTCCCCCTTTTCATTTCTGATTTTAGTTGTTAGTGTCCTCTCTCTCTTTTCCTTTGATCTAGATAGTGATTTGTCAATTTCATTGATCTTTTTGAAAAAACAACTTTTGGTTTTGTTTATTTTTTCTCTATTTTTAAATCTATTCAATATATCTCTACTTAATTTTGTTATTGCCTTCCTTCTGTTCACTTTGGGTTTGGTTTATTATACTTTTTCTAGATTGTCTGGTTTTGAGATTAGGTCTCTGATTTTAAATCTTTCTTCTTTTTGAAAAAAATATTTTTATTAAGGAATCTTCACACACATGCAGTCCATACATGGTGTACGGTCAATGGCTCATGTGTTCCTTGCCATGATCTCTTTTAGAACATTTGCATCACTCCAGAAAAAGTAAAAGAAAAAAGAGAAAAACTCATACATCCCATCCCCCTTACCCCTCCCTCTAATTGACCACTAGTTATTTCAAGCTACCCAGTTTTTTACTCTTTATCCCCCACTATTATTTATTTATTTGTTGTCCTTATTTTTTTACTCATCTTTCCATACCCTGGATAAAAGGAGCATCAGACACGAGGTGTTCACAATCACACAGTAATATTGTAAGCTTTATAGTTATACAATCATCTTCAAGAATCAAGGTTACTAGAACACTGCTCAACAGTTTCAGTTACTTCCCTCCAGCCACTCCAATACACCATAAACTAAAAAAAGATACCTATATAATGCATAAGAATAACCTCCAGGATAGCCTCTCAACTCTGTTTGAAATCTCTCAGCCACTGAAACTTTGTCTCATTTCTCTTTCCCTTTTGGTCAAGTAGGTGCTTTCATTCCCGTGATGCTGGGTCCTGGCTCATCCCGGGAGTCCTGTCCTACATTGTCAGGGAGATTTACACCCCTGGGAATCATCACCCATGTAGGGGGGAGGGCCGTGAGTTCACCTGCTGAGGTAGCTTAGAGAGTAAGGCCACATCTGAGCAACAAAAGAGGCTCTCTGGGGGTGACTATTAGGCATAATTATAAGTAGCCTTAGCTTCTCCTTTGCAGGAGTAAGTTTCATAGGGTTGAACCCTAAAATAAAAGTCTCAGCCTATTGAATTCGTTATCCCCACTGCTTGCAAGAATATCAGGAATTGCCCAGATGAGGAAGTTTAGTATTTCTTCCTTTCACCCAAGTGCCCCAAGGGCACTTTACAGGAACTTTTTTATTCTCTGTCCAAGTTACTCTGGGATATATTGCAGCATTACACTAACCTGTGCAAACCAACAGGATCTCACGCCCTATTCAGAATTCCATGTAATTATGGTGTTCAAATAAACTGACCATACAAGTTAAATTAGGTAATGCACTTCCCAAAATATAAATTTTGCACCAAGTAAACATCCCTTCCTTTGGCCTCACACAGAAGTTGAAGTGTTAAATGTGGAGCATACCGTCCTCACCCTGTGTTCTGATTTCCCTTAGTCCCATCCAGAGCAGCTCCATTCATGTCTCTAGTTGAAGTCTGACCACTTTTCAGGTTTTTTAACAGTTGACGTATGGGGTGCGGCTTACTTTCAAAGCTACAGGATTTCTTCTTTTTTAATGTGCACATTTAGAGTTATAAATTTCCCTCTAAGGGCTGTCGTTGCTGCATCCCATAACTTTTGGTATCAATCCTTTCATTTTCATTCACCTTATGATATTTCCCAATTTCCTTTCTGATTCCTTCTTTCACCCACTGATTGTTTAAGAGTGTGTTGCTTAAGTTCTACATATCTGTGAATTTTCCATTTCTCCCCCAGTTATTGATTTCCTGCTGCATATCATTGTGGTTGGAGAGGATACATTGAATGATTTCAGTATTTTTTAATTTACTGTGACTAGTTTTGTGATCCAGCTAACGTGGTTCGTCCTAGAGAATGATCTGTGTGCGTCTGAGAAGAACCTGTGTTATCTTTCTGTTTGGTGGAGTGTTCTGTAGCTAGTCGACTGAGAATCATTCCAGTCTTCTATTTTCTTATGATCTTCTGTCTAGATGTTCTATCAATTTGTAAGTGTGGTATTGAAATTCCCTACTATTAATGTAGAACCATCTATTTCTCCCTTCAGTTTACCAATATTCGTTTCATATATTTTGGGACTCTGCTTTTAGGTGCATATATATATGTATGATCATTATGTCTTCTTGTTGATTTCATCCCTTTACCAGTATTTAATGACCTTCTTGGTGTCTCATAACAGTTTTTGACTTAAAGTCTATTTTATCCAGTATTAGTATAGCTACCCCAGCTCTTTTTCAATTACTGCTTGCATGGTATGTATTTTTTCCATCCTTTTACTTTCTATCTACTTATGTCTATGAATTTAAGGTAAGTCTCTTGTAATGCTTTTTTATCCATTTTGCAAATCTCTCCCTTTGGCCTGGACAGTTCAATCCATTCACCTCTAAAGTAACTACTTACAATGCAATATTTTCTTCTACAGTTTTGCTATTTTGTCTTTGTAAGTCTTATACCTTTTTTTTGACCCTCAATTCTTCTGTTAATGTGTGACACATTTGTTTGGTTTTTGTAGTGTACCATTTCAAGCCCCTTCTAGTTTCTTTCTGAATATATTTTCACATATTTTCTTTGTAGTCACCATGGTGTTCAAATGTAACATTCTAAATCTATAGCAATGACATTTGATTTGATACCAACCTATCTTCAATAGCACACTACATATACTGTTCCTATACCCCTCCCTCATTTTTTAAAGTACTTTTATTGACAAATCTTCACACACATACAGTCCGTATATGGTACATAATCAGTGGCTCACAGTATCATCATATGGTGGTACATTTATCACCATGATCCCTCCTTCATCTTTAAAAGAAAGTCTCATTAAAAAATTCTGGATTGTCAATTATTTTCTTTCAGCACTTTCCATATTTTGTACCGCTGACTTCTTGCCTCTATGGTTTCTGATGAGAAATTGAAACTTAATATCACACATAACTCATCGCTCTTGTTGTGCAGCTTTTCGGCACTTTCTCCTTTTCCCTAGTTTTGGACAGTTTGATCGGTGTGTCTGGGCATGGATCTCTTTGGATTTGTTCTGTTTGGGTTTCCATGGGCTTCTTGAATATTCAAGAAGAATATTTAGGTTCTCTGTTCAATTTGGAAAGTTTCCTGCTATTATTTCTTTGAATATCCCTTCTGCCCCATTTCTTCCTGTCGTCTCCTTGGACTCCCATGTGTGTGTGTGTTGTTTTGCTTGATGGTGTCCCACAGATCTCTTCAGCTCTTTTTAGTCTTTTTATTCTGCTCCTTAGCTAGAATCAGTTGTTGTCTTGTCTTCGAGTTAACTGACTCTTTTTCCTGCCACTTCCAAATTGCTGCTGAAACTGTCTAGGGAATTTTTCATTTTGGTTGTTGTGTTCTTCAACTCCTGTATTTCTGTTTAGTTCCTACAGAAAATCTCAAAGATATTCCCATATTGTCTGTTCATTGTTTTCCTCATATCCTTTAGTTCTTTCTCCAAATTTTCCTTTATCTCCTTGAGCTTATTGAGAATCATTTTTTTAAAGTTTCTGTCTGGTAAGCTCAACGTCTAATACTCTTTGTTGATGGTTTTTGGATTTTTATCTTGTTCCTTCGGATGAGCCATCTTTCCTGTTTCTTTGCCTTATATTTTTTTTGTTGCAGACTCTACATTCTAATATTTTAAAGTGTAAACTCTGGAATTTAGTTCCTGAGGTATCTGTTCCTTAAGCTCGTATATAAGTAGTGATGTAACAGAGATTTTCTTAAATGCCAGGAACTTATCAAAACTGACAAACCAAGGCCAAAAGTCTGTTTCGCTGTGTTTGCACACTGGCTCTGCGCTGGCTGGTGGTCGCCTCCAGAGCTGGACTCTCCTGTCGAGAAGCTCAGGAGGCAAAGGCACAGTTCAGGGTCCTTTCTTTCTTACCCGAGCTTGCCTGGGGCCTCAGAGCCCCCTTATTTTCCTGGGCCTGTGCTCCCTCAAGGCCTCAGGATTCCCTGCTTAGGGTTTACAGGATTAAGTGAACATGCCCTCTGTCCATTTTGATATGGCCCCTTCCTCCTTGGGGTGCTCTCTTCTTTTGGCATGAGCAGCTCCGGGAGTGGGTGCAGGCAGTCAGTCCTTTGCCCCAGACTGCTTAGACTTCCTTTTCTCACACTGTCCCACTGTCTACAAGAGGCTTCTCTGCCTTGGGAAAAAACGGGAAAGTGAGCTGAGCCAGGTTCCCCGGCTCATAGCTCCGACTTCTACCTGATGGAAAGGAGAAGGGGCCAGGGACCCTCTGGGAGCAGAAGCCGGGCTGCCTGGGCTGTGGAGGGCAGGGTGGCCAGAAGGGCACCGGGAGCTGCTACGGCTTTTGAAGCTGCATTTTCTTAGCTCACCCTGGCCCAGTAGCGCAGCCCCTCACCTGTCCCCTGTCGTTTTGAGGACGGATACTGCCTTTAAGACTCTTCTGCTCCCTTTGACACAACAGTGGAGCCCTCCCAGCTGTTCTCAGAGGTGTGGAGTAGATGACAAAGGTAGAGACCAGCTGTGAGACTGCACCTCTGGAGTCTAGAGGACTGGGTCCTGGTGGCCCGCCCTGCCCCGGTCAGCTGTGCCAGAAGCCTCAGCTGCAGCCCCGCTGCTGTCCTCCCCGCTGCCGGGGTGGGGTGGAGAATGGAGCTACTGCGGACGGGGGCGCTCACCAGTGCCCACTGTCATTTACCAGCCTCTTCCCCTGCCCCTTCCTGGATGCTGCCCAATGTTCCACCAGACTCCACAGTTTCAAAGTGTCTGATTCAGACAGTCCCTGCCCATTCCGTGGTGGTTTTGTTTGGAGGGACCAATTCCTACTTCTTACTCCACCATCTTCCCACAGTCTTTTCTCTTCCACCTTCTTCTGGTTGAAAGCCTTGGGTGCTGGTGGGTGGCCCCGGCTGTCTGGGGCACGTGCTTGTTTCTAGGAAGAGGGTTCCTGGGCTTTGACTTGGAGGGGAGGATTTTTCAAGGGCGTGTAAGCATGTGCCCCCAAGGCCAGGGTTTCTGGAGACTGCTCGGCTTGGCATTTTAGAAACAGAGCAACCTCCCTGATCCTGCTGACCACTCCACAACACTCAGGCCACTGCAACCCCACAAAGTGCCCCTGGCCCCCACAGAAGGCTGCATGACCCCCTAACCCCATGGAGTACCTAGGATCTCCATAACTGGGCATTTTGTGGTTGTGTAATGTTCCTTTTTAATCCTTCACTATGGTGTTGCCGTCTCTGGGCCCCCCTAGCTGACTGAGCACAGCTGTGGGCTGCCCAGCCTGCCCCTCCGGAGCTGGCCAGGAGGCACCCAGGTCACCTTGGCCTCTGTGCAGGGAGGATGGGCAGGGGCCGGGGCGGCTGCTGGGGGAGGTCCTGGCGGGGCCTGAGCTTTAGCAGCCCTCTCCCCGCCACCCAGCTATGAGGTCTGGGGCCTCTTCCTCCCTCTGGACACCGCTGGCCCTCCCGATGGGGCCCCTGGAAATAGCACTGAGCCTGGGGCCTGTGCGGTGGCTCTGCCACAGGGCAGGGTCTTGGCACGCAGGCCTGGGGTTCTTGATGGGCTGGAAGTTAGTGGCGGGGGTGGGGGGCGCCGAGGGCGGGGCCAGGCCAGGCCTTGCTGAGATGAGAACCTCTCCTGGCTGACACTGCAGGAATCTCCCTCTTACCTATCAGGAGTGACCTGGGTCAAAAACCCAAATGGGGGGTCCTGACAAGTGCACGCAAACCCCCTTCCATTCATCCTGGATTGGCGTTTCCTGGGGACACTGGTGTGCTCGGCAGGGGCAGGGAGTTTTTCACGGGTGCTGTGATAAGTAGGAAAGCTGTGATTTCTAAGGGTTCATTTTCTCAGGAGGCGCCGCCTGGCAGGGTTCTGCCGGCAAAGTCAACAGAGATGATTATCGTGTGGTTTCCCACAGGCCCCGTGGGAAAGTCCGTGGAGAGTTTCTGAGGACGGCAGAGCCACTCAGAGCCATACTTGATCGGTGGTTCATTGATCACACATTCATTGATGGGTCACTGATTCGTTGCTGGTTTGCTCAGTGATCACTGATTCACCGGTTGAGCACTGACTCACAGACTGATTGCTGATTCATTGATCCCCAATTCATGGATGGATCACTGGGCCTTTTCCTCCAGTGCCCGTGAGTGGGCCTGTTTTCTGATTTCCCCTGAGGCCTGACTAGCAGGGTCCCCAGGTGGAGCCCACAGCCACCTCTCGGTGCCGGCTTCGAGCCTCTCAGCAGGTGCGACCCCTGCCCGCAGGCCAGAGCTGGGGATGGTTAGTGCTGAGGTGGCTTCCCCAGGACCCTGGGGCCAGCCTGTTTGTAGGTCCTTATGAGGGGGCAGCCTACAGTTCGGGGGCTGCTGGGGTGACTGGGGCTGAAGCTGAGCTGGTTCTGTTGCTCCAGGACAAGGCCCATGACCTCTTTGATCTGTGGATTGGGGTGGCCTGTCTTCACCCCGTAATGAGCCTGAGGGATCTAAGAGCCTGGAGGAGGAGAGCTGGGTTCAGCCTTAGCCGGGCCGCAACTGACCCTCTGGCCAGAGGACTGTGGGGGCTGTGGGGACTTCCACAGAGGTGGCAGTGGGCGCTGGGGAGCTGTGGAGGTGGGGGCTGTTGAATTGGGGGGTTCGTACTGGGCACAGGCCTTCCCACGCATCTCACCAGGTCCCTTTGTTTCACTCTGCAGTGAACTTCGACCACTTCCAGATCTTGCGGGCCATCGGGAAGGGCAGCTTCGGCAAGGTAAGGCCCCAGGGGAGCTGTGCGTGCAGGGCCGGCCCCCTCGGCCCACCTGTTCCGCTGGCCTCAGGGCAGCTGCCCCTCCGGGCCGCGCCTCTGGGGTCTGCGGGGAGGCTGGGGGGTGCTTCCCATCGCTGGGGGGGGGGCAAATGGGCCACCCTGGGGGTCCCCAGAGGGTATGGTTGGCCCAGGACCCTTGGACCTTGGCACATTCCAGGGCCTGTGGGTAAGTGCCGCAGCCGCTGGCTCTGTGGTCCCTGCCACCGTCCAGACCCCAAGAGCCTGCTGCGGGCTCAGCCTCCCGCCAAGGCCCGTGTCCCTGGCAGGGCGCCTTCTGCCGCCTCACAACCCTGTTGTCCCAGCTTGAAAGGGGCATTTAGGTGCCGACCGGCAGCCCCTGGGGTGCCGCAAAAGTCAACTCCTTGGGGCACTTGGAGGCACCATGATAAGGTCACTAGAATGGGGGCCAGATGCCGTCCAAGGGGCCGTGTATGCACCCACTCCTCGCGGCCTGTGGGCGACGGCGAGACCACGAAACACAGACCCCCTGCCCGCTATGCACCGCGGCAGCCTGTGCGGTGCGGGGTGGGGGGCCCAGAGGAGGGGATCGGCGCTGCTCCTGAGCTGGAGACCGGACCCGAGGGCTGTGTGCACCCGGGCAAAGGCAGCTCAGGATGCGAGCGTGGAGGAAGACGAGATTGGAGAGCCCAGCGGGCGGCCAGTGCACACGGCTGCACCGCACTCGGAGGGCGGGCGCGAGGACGGGGGCAGCACGCTGGGGGTGTCGTGGCTTCAGCACGGTGCCGGGCCCAGGCCTCCGCGGGTTCAGCTTTGTGCCGCGGCCACATCAGGCCGGCTGGGCCTGGCCCCCTGCAGCGCGATGAGGGGGAAGTTGGGGCGGCGGGTCCAGGTTCCTTCGTTCATAAGCCTGACGGGGCCGGCATTGGAATCGAGACCGCAGACTGCAGAACACGCCAAGCACAGGTCACGCGATGCCCCTGGGGCTGCTCGCCGGGGCCCCGGGCCTCGGTTCCACGCGTCCAGCGTGACGACCCGGCCTGTTGGGGGGAGGCCGCACGTAGGCCCGGCCCAGTGCGCACTCACCGGGTGCTCTCGGATCCGTCAGGGCCGCGGGCTGTGTGCTCCGGGCAGGCCTGGCTGTGGGGACCTGGAGCCACGGCCTGGCTTTTCCCTTCTCCTGGCCAGATCTGATCCCCAGTTGCTGCCTCGTCGGAGATTGGGGCAATTGTAACTCGGAAGAAGGCTTAAGGGCGCAGGAAGAAGCTGAAATCAGCTCCCAGGGCGCTGCCCGGAGTTTGCTGGGAAGGGGTGCAGTTTCTGCAAAAGGGTTTGACAGCTGGGCCCCTCTCCAGTGCCTGCCAGGCCATGCAGCCTCTCAGGAGGCGGCCGAGTGGTCGTGGAGGGGAAGAAATGCCCAAGGGACTCAAAGGCAAGGTGGCCAAGGCCCAGGTGTGACAGCTACACGTGTCTGTAGCCATTGCATAGCCGGCTGAGAACTCCTAGGTGAGAAACGAAGGTGCCGGTGAGGGGTCCACTGAGGGCACAGGCTCTTTCCACCCGCCCCACCCACTCTTCCCCTTCTCTGACCTCACGGCTGACTTCTCCCAGGAGACCCACCCTCCAGCAGCCCCTTTGCTGTCCCTGCCCCGTGGCCCCCCTCCCCCAGGGATGGCCCCTCCCTGCAGCGCCCCCTCCCTGCCCCTTCCTCGTACAGCCCCAGGGGCTGCTGACCCAGCACCGCCTCTCCTCACGCCGTCTGTTCGGGGAGGGTCCAGGGCTCCCTCCTGTGTGCGCTTGCGGGGGGGAGGGGGAGGGGGAAGGAGGATGGGGTGGGGGAGGCACCTGGGAAGAGAGGCGCAGAGACCAGGTGGGGGGAGGCAAGGGATGCAGAGGGCATGGGGGGCGTAGGGAATGCAGGGGGCACAGGGGATATGGGGAATGGGGCGCAGGGGGCAGAGAGGGTCAAAGGGAACAGGGGTCACGGATTGGGACACAGGGGACACGGGATACGGGGGAGTGGGGCACAGGGGCTGTGAAGGCACAGGGGGTGCAGGGGGTGTGGGGGCCACGGGATACAGAGGTATGGGGGCAAGGGGATGCAGAGGGCACTGAGGGTAGGGGACACAGGGCACAGGGGGTGCGGAGGATATGGGGGGATGGGGACACTGGATACAGGGGGATGGGGGTGCAGGGAGCTGATAAGATGCAAAGGGCACAGTGGGCACAGGGGCCGCAGAGGGCACGGGTGCAGGGGCGATGGGATACCCAGTCCCTGTGTCCCCCAGTCCCTGTGTCCCCCAGTCCCTGTGTCCAGCCCCAGTGCCCAGCCCATGGTCTGAGTTGGCAGGAGGAGCAGCCTGCGTCCTGCACTGGCCTTCTGAGGGGTGACAGGACTTATGCCCCCACACCAGGGCTGCCCCCAAGCAGAAACCCCCGTAAGGGCAGAGGCTGGTGGGTTTGGATGCACCATCCTGATGAATGGGACACGTTTCCCCAGGAAACGGGGTGAGGCCCTGGGGGGCTGCTGGGCCTGCAGGTGCCCGTGCGTCCCTCCCACCTGTGCCCCGGCGGCAGCTCACCCTCGTACTGCAGAAAGTGGCCCCCGGGCTCGGCCTGGGCTGCACAGGCTCTGTGCAGTGGCCCAAGAGTGTCCGTGTGCCCCTCAGGAGGGACCTGTACCTCTTCCGAGGAGGGAGTTCGTGCAGGTGACAAGGGAGAGAGGGTGAGCGTTGAGATGAGCCGGGCTTCCCCTGGGTGGGCGACTCCCACCAAGGGCCAGGCTGGCTGAGCGAGCGGGTGACCTGTCCCCTAGTGCTGGCCGGTTGGGTGACCTGTCCTCTCATGCTGGCCGGGTGGGTGACCTGTCCCCTCGTGCTGGCCGGGTGGGTGACCTGTCCTCTCATGTTGGCTGGGCAGGTGACCTGTCCCCTCGTGCTGGCCGGGTGGGTGACCTGTCCTCTCATGCTGGCCGGGCGGGTGACCTGTCCCCTCGTGCTGACCGGGTGGGTGACCTGTCCTCTCATGCTGGCCGGGCGGGTGGCCTGTCCCCTTGTGCTGACTGGGTGGGTGACCTGTCCCCTAGTGCTGGCCAAATGAGCGGGTGACCTGTCCCCTCATGCTGGCCGGGTGGGTGACCTGTCCCCTCGTGCTGGCCGAATGAGCAGATGACCTGTCCCCTCCTGCTGGCTGAATGAGTGGGCGACCTGTCCCCTTGTACTGGCTGGGCAGGTGACCAGTCCAGGCGCAGCTCACCTGGCCGGAGACCCTGGGCCCGTGGGGGGCCGCCCACTTGACACGTGGTTGTGCAAAACACACTCCTGGCCAAGCAGAGTGTCCAGGGCATCTGTGCAGAGTGGGAACTTTCCTTCTGGGGCCCCTCAGAGCCGGGGGGTCCGGAACACAGGTGTGGTCTCGGGGTGCTGGGCCAGGGTCGCCACCTCCTGGCCCTCCCGGGGCCGATGCTGGGTCACTGCCACCTCCCAGCTCGGAACTCGGCCCCTGGGGCATTTCAGTTGTGTTTATTTTCTCTCAAGTGTGGCAGGAGCGGGCAGGGAAGGTTCCCCACGGTGGGCGCGGGGCCCCTGGGGCTGGACGCAGTGGGGGCGGCTGTGGACCTCCCTCTGAGCCCTGCTGGGGTGAAGCAGTGGGGAAACTGAGGAAGGGTCCGGGCTTCTCAACCACCATTTGTACGTGAGTTTAGTGGGCGTTAAGCAGGTGACCCTGGCATTTAGAATTGTCCTGTGGTCAGGACCCCCGTGATAGGCGGTGGCTGCGAGTGTGCTGGGCGCAGGACTTCCCACGTGGACAGAAGCCGAGGAAAGGTCGCCCCGGTGCTCCTCCACCCGGGTGCAGTGGGTGCCAGTCCCGCCCCCGCGCGCTGTTGCCTGCTGTGTACTTGGTATGGCCGGCCTGGCTCAGAACCCAGTGCCGTGGCGTCACCTCCTGTGAGTCCTTTCAGTGACGGACGCTACCCGCCCTTCCCGCTCTGGGTTCGCCCCAAGCGCCCGCCGTGTAGACAGCCAGCGGTGTCACGTTGGCGTCATGCAAATGTCCGTCTGTCCGTGGCTGTCCCTGGAAGTCGGTGGCTGAGCTGGAGGAAGATTTTTGGACCCGGGTCTGATTTGGGGTGAGGGTCCGCCGGGGGCTCCGCCAGGACGCACGCCTGCCTCTTGCCCGATGCGGCCGCCGCGGTGGCCCGAGGTCTCGTTGCGTCACTCGTTCTCCTGCATCAGCTGGAACGCTGGAAGACGCGCCTCTGCACGCTCACGTGGCACATGCCGGAGGCGCAGCCGTGTTCAAAAGTGTCTGTTTCCAAATGGCTGGGTTGGCTCCCGCACCCCCTCTTCCGGCTGCTGGGGGCACCAGCTGCACCTGTGGGCCCTGGTGGACATTGGCCGTCGGGCCCTGTGGCTTTACTTCTACTGGCGCTTGGCCGTCCTGTCTCCAGCCACTGTGCACTGGCTCCCGCGTCCTCCCACACGACCTCATCCGTGCGTCCCTTGCCCCGTCCGTGCATCCCCTGCCCTGTCTGTGCATCCCCTGCTCTGTCTGTGCGTTCCCTGCCCTGTCCGTGCATATCCTGCTCTGTCTGTGGGTCCCCTGCCCCGTCTGTGTGTCGCCTGCCCCATCCGTGCATCCCCTGCCCCACCAGTGTGTCCCCTGCCCTCTCTGTGCGTCCCCTGCCCTGTCCGTGTGCCCCCTTCCCTCTCCGTGGTTCCCCTGCCCTCTCTGTGCATCCCCTGCCCTGTCCGTGCGTCCCCTGCCCTCTCCGTGCGTCCCCTGCCCCGTCCGTGTGTTTCCTTCCCTCTCCGTGGTTCCCTTGCCCTGTCCGTGCGTCCCCTGCCCCGTCCGTGCGTCCCCTGCCCTGTCCGTGTGTTTCCTTCCCTCTCCGTGGTTCCCTTGCCCTGTCCGTGCATCCCCTGTCCCACCTGTGTGTCCCCTGCCCTCTCTGTGCGTCTCCTGCCCCGTCTGTGGGTCCCCTGCCCTGTCCGTGGGTCCCCTGCCCCGTCCGTGCATCCCCTGCCCCACCTGTGTGTTCCCTGCCCCACCTGTGTGCCCCCTGCCCCACCTGTGCATCCCCTGCCCCGTCCGTGTGTCCCCTGCCCCACCTGTGTGTCCCCTGCCCCATCCGTGGGTCCCCTGCCCTGTCCGTGGGTCCCCTGCCCTGTCCGTAGGTCCCCTTCCCCACCTGTGTGTCTCCTGCCCTCTCTGTGCATCTCCTGCCCTCTCCGTGCATCCCCTGCCCCGTCCGTGCATCCCCTGCCCTGTCTGTGCATCCCTGTGAAGCGTGAGGACCCAATCCAGGCCCGTGGGTGCTCCCAGCTGACCACTGTGTCCAGCTCTCGGCGTGAGTGGGGCTGGGCGTCCATGCAGGTGTCCTCACAGGGACGCACCGGCCCGTCGCTGCGTCGTGCACCAGGAGCCCTGTCCGTGTGGCTGTCCCGCCGGCCACACAGCGGTAGGTCGCACATCCCGTTTCCATTCTTAGGGGCACCTTTATGTTCCGTTCATCGGATGATTTTGTCAGACCCTTGCTTGGTCCACATTCAAGTCTATGAAACAGGGCGCAGCTTCTGTCAGCACCCCTCCTCCGCGTTTCCTCCTAGAAACACCTCTCTAAAAATATTTAGGTTTATATTCCCATCGATTTCTTTTTAGTCACATAACCTGCCTCCTAAATAAAAGGCGGCGTGGCGCCGGCGTCCATCCTCACGTGACACACATCTGCCATCTCGCCGTCCCCACCGCAGCGGCGCCTTCCCTGCGGGACGCTCGCCAGGGGCTGTGTCCATCGGCCCTCTCTGATGCCCCAACGCAGACCCCAAGCAGGCCTGCCCGGGCAATGCCGAGCTGTCCCGCAGAGGCTGGGACCCACTTCTCTTGCCTTTTCTGTCTGCCGACTCCCGGGCCGCGTTCAGGGCAAGCAGCGGGCACCGCCTGTCCACCGCCACCGCCGCAGGTTGTGTCGCGCCTTCCATGGGCGCCTTCGCACATGGCTGCCACTTACCTTGGGGTGAGGGTCGTAGAAGGGGGGGCAGGTTAGACGGTTAACACATGTCTGCTGCTGGTAGAAACCGCCAGCGCTGTGGCCCGCGGGGACCCTGCCCCAGCAGCGTTGCACAGCGTTCGCGTCCTGCCAGCCCCCAGGCAGGAAAGCCGTGTTACTTCTTTTCACTTTATCATTAGAGAAACGCTGGGTTAAGCATCTTTTAAAATGCCTGAAGCCCCTCTGCCATCTCTGTCTGGGGAGCTCCTGTCATACGTTCTGCCCACTTTTCAGTCGGCTGGAGACCTTTTCCACTTATGCAGGTCCATCATATGCTGATAAATAAACCCTGCTGTGCTGAGCAGGCCCCCTTTGCACCCCCAGGGCAGGGAAGAGGGGCTCGGAAGGGGCCCGGAGGGTGGAAGCCGAGGGCTTGGGAAGACCTGAGGATCCGGGAGCAGTCTGAGGGTGAGGGTAAGAGGCTTCCTGGAGCTCCCCCATCTCCCCAGGACTC
The DNA here is from genome assembly GCF_023851605.1 of Tamandua tetradactyla. NCBI lineage: Eukaryota > Metazoa > Chordata > Mammalia > Pilosa > Myrmecophagidae > Tamandua > Tamandua tetradactyla. Next base: position 94,828,619 of record NC_135339.1, on the reverse strand, counting down.
CGCAGAGCCCCCCGGAGCGCAGCCAGGCACAGGGGTGGGGATAGGAGGGGCGCGGGGGCCCCGGGGAGGAGAGCTCAGGGCAGCTGGGCCAGAGATCCTCGGCGGGCACTGCAGCTGGGAGCACCCCAGGTCTGGGGGAACCGACGGAAGGCCTCGCACACTGCGGGGCATCGGAACCCCAAGGATCGCACTGTAGGGGGGGGCAGGGGAAGAGCAGATCACCCCAAAGGAGAGAGGTGCGCTCGGCCCAGCCTTCTCGGCCTCAGGAGAGTCCCATCTAAGTGGCAGGCAAAGCATATCAGCCAAGAGCTCCTATTCCAAAAACCTCCCGCGTCCGGGGCAGGACGGGATGGGACCACGTCCCCCACTGTCTCCCTGGCCTCCGAGTTCCTGAGCCCCCAGCTGCAGTCAGAGGCAGGTGAGATGCAAGAGCCGTGTTGAGGCGGCTGCCCTTCAACCTTAATTATCACCTGACTGAGACCCTGAAGTTATTTTCTGACTAAATGACAGTGTTAGGTGGGCGCCAAGGGCCAGGGGGAAGTGGGCACAGGCCCTGGCAGCCTCACGCTCAGTGCCCGGGAAGCCAGGCTGACTGAGGTGCACCTGCCCAGTACCTGCCCAGCACCTGCCCAGCACCTGACGCTTACCTGGCACCTACTTGGCTCATGTCTACCCTGCCCAATACCTGCCTGGCTTCTGCCCAAAACCTGCCCAACCTGCCTGACATCTGCCTGGCGCCTGCCCAGACCCTTCCCAGCACCTGCCCAACACCTGCCTGACACCTGCCCGGTGCCCGTCTGCAGCTCCAGGCTGGGCTTCTTGGCCTGCTCCATGGAGGATCGTCCTCAAGGACAAAGAGGCTGGCTCCAGGTGAGGCTGGCTGCCCCGCTCGGAGGCTGACACATCTGACAGGGATGGGGTGGGGGCCCCGAGGCTGCACACCTCCCCCCGTCCCCCCGCGATCTGCGCGCTGGGCTCATGAGTAATTTTGTGCTGTTTTAGTTTCTTAGACCGCTCAAAGCAGATTCCATGAGATGGTTTGTCTTAAACCCTGGGAATTTACTTGCTTACAGTTTGAGGCTGGGAGATGTCCAAAGGCGGCCTCGAGGTGGTGCCTTCTTCCCCGCAGTCAGCTGCAGCCATCCTGACCCTGCTGCTGACTGGCAGGCCCCGGGCCACATCTGCGCGGCTCTCCCATCACCTCTGGGTGCCGGTGATTTCCGCTTCCTACTTCCCTGGCTCTCTCTGTGTTCCTCCCGGCTGACGGCTGACTGCGGGGAGCCTTGCCTTACAGGGGTCACCTCATCGAAAGGTCCTGGCCACGGGGGAAGTGTTTTCAGGGAAGCATCCTCAGGCATGGATGGGGCTGAAGGTTATGATTTTCTGGGGTTCACGCAGCTCCAAACCACACAGGGTTCACATCTGCTGGGACCCCCGAATGTCCCTGCCCGGACAGCGCAGCACACTCCGGCTTCTCTTGGGAGAAATGACCCGTTGGCAGCAGTGGACACACGGCCCGGTCATTTGTCCTCAGGCCCACTCAGCCTCCTGTGGCCGCTGTACCCCTTTGGGCCCCTCTGTGTCCACGGCCTCCCCACGGAGCTGGCGCCGTCTTCTTCGGCTTCATGAGGCGCCTGCAGCCCCACAGCTACGGCCCGGCCTGGGAAGCTGCCGCCCAGCCTCAGGACCGCTGCTCCCCACGCCCCTCACCGCCCTCTCCCCTTGCCCTGTTAGAGCCGCCAAGGTCACGGCCCAGGCCTGTGGGGTCAGGAGGCTTCCGGCAAAGGGCACTTGTCCAGTGGGCAGACTCCTGGAAGCCCCCCCAGCCCACGGGCCTCCAGCAGCCACAGCTGCCATGGAGAGATAGGCAGGGAAGGGATGGGATTGAGGGGTGTCAGGTCAAACTGGCTATATTGGGGGACAGCAGAGAGGTCTGGCTGGTCACCCAGTGAGGGCCTTTGTGACCCCAGGGGCAGCACCAGGAGAGGGGCTGTCCAAAGAAGCCTGGGGAGCAGCTTCTGGGTGTGGGGAGACAGGAGGCATTGGGCTTGGTGCTGTCCGGGCTGGGCACATCCGCTTGCCTCTTGCTTCCAGCGTGTGTGTGCCCTGGCACTGCCCCCACAAGCCTGCCCCCATGCCCTGTCTTGGGGTTGCCCCATCCTCAACAGTGCAGGGGCCTCTGCTGCCCTGGGCCGGTGCTGGCCCTGGACCCCTGCTTTGGGCCATGCTCGTCCTGGGGAGGGGCCCCAGGAGGGGCTGTGTCCTGCCGTGGCCACCAGCATGGGCAGCACTGGGGGCCTCGGGTGGACCTTCTGCTCTTCCTGGGGGGCTTTAGAAGCTGCCCAAGGTGGGAATAGGAGGCGGTTTCATGATAACCTCTAGAGGCTTTAAATACCTGTTGTCAGGCATTTGCTTTCTGAGGAATAAAAATTACTTGGAAAGAAAAGCGCTCGGTGAGTCACTCAAGCTGCAGCGCCGAGCCAGCCTCTCCCCAGCGGCGGCTCCGTGACTCACGGGGCTATTCTGAGCTCTCTGCCGGGGCGGCCACTCCCCCAGCCCGTGCCCGGTCCTGCCCCCGGGGCTTCAGTCCCTTCTGGGGGGAGCAGCTGTGATTAGATGGGCATCCTCGTCCCCAGGACGGTCCAGTGCCAGCCGTGGGACGTGACCAGGGTCTCTAGCCATGTCCTGCTCATAAGGGGGCAGGCCCTGATTGGACATATGCAAATAATTATTTCACCATAAAATAAGACTATTCAGTAAGAGTTTCTGAATTCTGGAGGGTCCCAGCAGGGATGAAAAATGAATGTTTTATCAATTTTAGATAGCTTCCATGAAAAGGCTGAGGTATCCCTTGTATCTAGAAAACAGAATTAAAATGTCAGCAATAATCCGAAGAGAACTACAATCACTCTTTATCAGTTCATTCGGTCCTGGGTATTGAGCCCTGCTCCACACTCACTCTTGTGTCAGCTATCTCAGAGCCATCGGCTTCGTCCCTGGAATTCTGGTATTTAAGCTGTGTCACACGAAGCCTGAGCCCCCACATCCCTGGGTGGCCCGTTGGTGGGTCTCTGAGATGCCCTTGCAGGTGAAGACCAAGCACCTGGCTGGGGCTGACAGAAGGCTTTTCAGGAAGCATCAGGATAAAAATTACACACAGGGAGCAAAAGGCTTAGAAGGGCATGCTCACTTATTACTCATTTACAAAAGTGGAAGTTCATTACAAAAATAATGCACTTGAAAAGGAACTTTGGTTGTTTCTGTGACATGTAACATTTTTAAAGAATAACTGAATTTATGACAAATGATAAAATTGTGTAGAGAAAGCCCTGGAGAACTTGCAGAGCCCCAAAACAAAAAACAAGACGAAACAGTGACCTTGCCCTACGTCCCCTTTGAACTTCCTCTTGAGTTTCCTCTTTATCTTTTGGGATTGGAAATCCCCACCCAGGCGGCTGACCCAGAGAGCCAGTCAAGCGCTGAGTCCATTCCACTTCACCGAATAGAAAACACAGCCCACCTGCCCTAAACCAGCCCATACGATGGACAAACCCTCGTCGGATCGTAGGAGTCAAGCTCACTTCCTTTCTGAGTCTGTAAAAGTCCTTTGCCAGCCCTGGAGTCCCAAAGCTTCCGTCCTGGCTTCCTTTCCTGCAGCAGGAGTTTGGTGTCCTGAATAACATGCCGGAGTCTGCAGACTCGGCTCGATTTGTCTTTCACACCAGTGGTGCTGCTGTCGACTGCTGGGCAGATAATGGTAGCACTTCTTAGGGTCAGTGAAGACATTGACAGATCTCTAGGAATTTCATGCAGTTTCTGAAATGTTAGTGTTTATAGCATTTTACCCATACAAATTTAATCAACAGATGGTTAGCAAATCCCTTTTAATTTGACATTTCCCATGCAACTCATAACATATTAAATAAATGTATTTCTACCACCTCTTTTTACAAGGTGAAAGAACAAATCCTTTGTGATTTTCCAGGGCTTTCTGGAAAATCCCAAAGACAGTTTGGGATCAGTAAGATGTCATCTAAGGTTTGATTTTTGAGAAGGCAAAATGTCAAAAAAGTTGTCAGGTTTGAACATTTTGTTACATAGAAAATGGGTCACCGTGAAACCATATTTGGTTCCCTATCTAACCAAAGTGACAATGAAAGAGTATATAGGAATTGTTTTTGGAGAAAAATGAAAGACTTAGATCTTTTCAAATAGGATTTGTTCTCTAAAAAAATTAAAAGATGATAAGGTCAACATAAATGTCATTGAGGATATTATTCTAAGACGTGGAATCACTGCCATCTAGGCAGATTTCTCAGGTGGTGAAGACAAAACTTGTACAACCTTGTAATCAAGAGCAGATTGATAATCCAAGAAAATGTGGTCATTTTAACAGAAAGAAAACGAAATTCTAGTGTTGCATGAAGATATTGTCATACAAAAAAGTCCTAAAAACATCATCAGCCTGTTAAATCTTAGCCAACCTTGACCATGACAAATAAAATTCCTTTCCATAAACCTTTAACAGCACTCTATGTCCATCCAGGTGTTTTCCTGACACCCTCCGGCTTCTTGTTCTGAGACAAGCAGCCGTTTTACTTTAGGGCAGTACTCGGGTTTTCCTTAGAAAACCCTGCACTGTATGTATCTGCTGCCTTAAGTTTCCCAAAAGATCTTTGAAACTGTCTTCCAGCTAACATCCCACAAAACGCAATTATTCTTAGAATAGAGTTTGTCAAAATAATAACTTGATTTAGTTAAACACAAATTTATATTTTTCACCATTGTGCTGGTCTGAGCAGTTAAGTAACCAGAGAAGGCCGTGTTCTTATCCATCCTTGCGAGAGCAGCCCTGTTGTGGGTGGGACCTTTGGCTCAGGTCATTTCCATGGAGATGTGACCACTCCATTCAAGGTGGGTCTTAGTCTTTTATGAGAGGATAAGAGGCAGAACCAACCGGAAAGATCTCAGAGGAACGCTGAGAGACTAAAGGCTCTGGAGGAGCCGAGAGGGAGCCCCTGAGGGCAGCGCCCAGGAGAGGGGGCCAGCAGACACCACCGGCTGCCTTCCCGCGTCTCGAGGGGCCCCGACGCCAGCAGCCATTCCTCAGAGAAGGCATCTTCCTCCTGATGCCTTAATTTGGACATTTCCACTGCCTTGGAATTGTAAATTTGCAAACTAATAAATCCCCATTGTAAAAGCCAACCCATTTCTGGTATATTGCATTCTGACAGCTTTAGCAAACCAAAACAATGATCTTAAAGGTCAAATGCTAGCTTATTTAATCAGTAAACCTGTGTAAGTTTAGGAGGAACATATCCACGTGGAATAAATTTGTGATTGTATTATGCTTACCATCGATAGTTCAGAAGACATAGTTATTTTTATTTAACTAATATTAACCGAGTCTCATTCGTCAGACTTACTGAATACTGTCAACTTGCATTTCTTTCTTCCTTTTGTTTAACATTTGGTTTTAGTTATACAAATACTCTTTGCATTTGCATTTGTAAATTCTATAATTTGTAATTGTAAATATTAGAAGTTTTGTTTCCTTAATTTCTAGGACTTTAGGGGTGATATATCACCTTATAAATATATATAGTTTATTTATCGTTAAGCCAATTTGAGTAGAGCTCTTTTAAGGAGTTTTCAAGTTAATTTGGTAAGCCATCTGGAAGTAGGAAAATATCATACATTACACATGCAGAGAGACCCAAATAGAGAGCCTGTAGTTTCAGTTTAAAATTTTTCAGCCATGAGTCAGACATAAAAGCACGGTAAACATAGAAATACAAAATTCACTGTTTGTGTAAGCTATTTTAGTCTCATAACTCCTCGGTAGACTCTGAGTACCGATTAAAATGGACCTCCCATTCGCCCTGCTTGAGGGCCCCTCTGAAGTGAGGAGATGTGTCTCACTGGAAAGTCCCCCACGACAGCCCTCGCAACTCGAGTTGTGTTTGGTGGGATTTTGCTATTTGGTAAATAGGCACGGCTCCCAGCCCCTTAACTTTTAACATGGAGTTTGCCAGGATGCCAGAGGGTGGAGAAGCAATGTTTTTAGAGAATTTGAGGACATCTTTGTTATTTTAATTACTTAGCTTGTGCACAGGACAAAGAAACCAGCATAGCAAAATGAAACTATGGCCTAAATTAGAGGCTGGGAACTCAGACTCAAAATTTGAGACTTCTCATCAATCAAACTGACCCACTAACCTGACAAAGCATTTCTTTCCTTGCACACAGGACAAAGCAACTAGCAGTAGCAGAAATGAAACTGAGAATTGCACATTAAAGCTAGGCACCTGGGCTAAAAATTTGAGCCTTCTCGTCAGTTAAGACCTGCTAAAATCTTGGACAAAAGCTGATGAGGTGGGAGAGCTTGCACACAGAGACGGGTGCTGGAACCCGGAGGCACTCAGAATGGCTCTTGGAACTCAGAAGTCCAAGGATGCCTTCACCTGCCCTCCTTGTCTCCAGAGTTGTCACCCGTCACTTTTGTGTCCCTGCACCGTCACCGAAATTGTCAAGAGAAAAACTTTCTGCACAGTTTACAATCTCATTTTTTCTTGAGTGGTTCGGGCAGCACCCATCTAGAAAGTGAAAGGAGCTCCCTGAAGGGGGAGGGAAGGGCGTGGGAGGGGCAGGTGCAGAGGGGGCGGACCTGGACACCAGCAAGGAAATGTTCTGAGGGGCCGATGGGAAGTTTCCTTTTCTCCCCACTGCCTGGTTTCCCCATGATGCCCCAGGGGCACCTGGCTGGGGTCTCTGCCCTGCAGGGTGGCCTCCCCTGAAGACAAGGGGGCTCGGTGTGGGTGCGCGGTCTCTCGGCTGTGTCCCTGGGAGGCGTTTGTGCAGCAGGGCTCTCAGTGCCTGGCCTGCACATCAGCCTTGGGAACCCTTCCCCACGTCCGTGAGGTCGCCCCTGCTGTGCCCGGGTGACCGTGTGGGGAAGGAAGCAGCTAGCTCAGCCAGGCGCGCCCGTCCCTGGCTGCCTAGTGGGCTTCTCAAAACCAGCTGCCACACCTCGGGTCAGTTTCGGGGGCAGCACCAGCTGCCAAAGCTCCCCAGGGTCGCGGCCTGGCTGAGAAGCTGCAACAGGCCTGGTGGCGATAGCCGTTGAGGCTGTTTCTGAAGCTCTGGGCTCTCTCTGGCGGCCCCATATCCTGAGGCCCCCCACGGGCCCACGTGGCCCTCCTGCACCGTCCCACCTGGGCACACTGCTCACCTCTGCAGCCCAGCTTCTGCCTCTCCTGGGTATGTGATAGTGTAGCTTCCACTTTTGCTAGGCATGATAAGCATTGTCACATATTAAAAGTATAAACTTTTTTAATGGCTGCCTGATATTTCGTTGAGTCGACAAATCCCCATCCGTAAGGTTGTTTGAAGGTCTTGTTGCTATAAGCAATGCCACAATGAACATCTTTGGACACAGAGCGCCTGCGTTTCTTTGGATGTGTTCCTGGGGCAGGGGTGTGCATCGCCCCCAAAGGCTCGGTCCAGCAGGGTGGACCCAAGACTGATGTCCGTCGAGTTGGTTCCAGGCCACCTGCCTCTGGGTGGTACACCTGGGATGCCCCCTTGCTCGCCCTGAGTTCTGGAATCTCCTGCTCCTGCCAGACCTGGAGGCGACAGGTGTGAGAGTCCCTGAGAAACGGGTCCTGTGCCCTGGAGGGGCTTCCTTGTGAGCGGAGGGCGCCTGCTGTCTCCATGGCCCACATTTGGCGCATCAGATCCTGGTTTTCCTTTGGAGACCCCTTGTCCTTGCCTCTGCTCTTCCTTTGGCCCCCAGGGCCCCCGGCATGTGCTTCTCGCAAGTACACACGTCTCCCCCCGCCTACCCCCAACCCTCCGGAGGAGCGATGCACAGAGGGGGCCCCTTATCTGGGGGGGTCCCTGGCGGCACGGGGAGCCCATGGGAAGTGAGCGAGCTCACGGGGCTTGGCCCTTTGCACACGTCCGCTCGCCCTGGGGAGAAGGGGCCCTCCCTCGTGGGGCGCCCCGGCCTCTCGCTCGCTCTCCAGCAGGCCTCCGGGCAGCGCCGCTCCCCGGCCCGGGGTGGGAGCTGAGCCCCTGCGCCCGCCCCAGGTGTGCATCGTGCCCGGGGTGGGAGCTGAGCCCCTGCGCCCGCCCCAGGTGTGCATCGTGCCCGGGGTGGGAGCTGAGCCCCTGCGCCCGCCCCAGGTGTGCATCGTGCAGAAGCGGGACACGGGGAAGATGTTCGCCATGAAGTACATGAACAAGCAGCAGTGCGTCGAGCGCGACAAGGTCCGCAACGTGTTCCGCGAGCTGGAGATCCTGCAGGACGTCGAGCACGTCTTCCTGGTCAACCTCTGGTGAGACCTCTGCCACCCCCACCGGCTGGGCCCTGCCACCACCCCGACACCTGCAAGGAGCTGTACCCTCTCTTGCCCCTGGTGCCCCCCACTTCCTGCAGCTCCTGGGCACCTCGCGCCTCTGGCACCACTCGCTGTCCAGCGCCTCAGGGCCACTGGGTCTGGGGTCCACAGGCGGGGTGGGGCATGCTGGGATGATGCAGACCTGCCCCGGGGCAGAGGGAACCTGCAGAGGAGGCAGCAGCCCAAGGGGGCCCTTAACGGGTGCAAAGCCTGGCCCCAGGGGGCGTGGCACCTGCAGGCTGCTCTGAGGCTCATCTGCCTCCTTCTGCTCTGGGAGTCTCCCCAACACAGACTCCCGCAACCTTACGCTCCCTGCTGTGCCCCCCAACACAGCCCCCCGGGTTCCTGCCTCCCTGCTGTGCCACCCAACACAGCCTCCCGGGGTCCTGCCTCCCTGCTGTGCCCCCCAACACAGCCACCCGGGGTCCTGCCTCCCTGCTGTGCCCCCCCAACACAGCCCCCCGGGATCCTGCCTCCCTGCTGTATCCCCAACACAGCCCCTGGGGTCCTGCCTCCCTGCTGTGCCCCCCAACACAGCCACCCGGTGTCCTGCCTCCCTGCTGTGCCCGCCAACACAGCCTCCCGGGTCCTGCCTCCCTGCTGTACCCCCAACACAGCCCCCCCGGGTCCTGCCTCCCTGCTGTACCTCCCAACACAGCCCCCTGGGGTCCTGCCTCCCTGCTGTGCCCCCCAACACAGCCCCCCAGGGTCCTGTGCCCCTGCTGTGCTTATAGACACAGCCTTCCAGGGCTTCAAGCTCCCCACTGTGCTCCTTGCCATGTGCCCAGACAGACACCTGGGGACCCCGTACCCCTGCCCTGCCCCCGACACAACTCCTCCCAGTGCCTGTGCTCCCCACAGGGCTCACAGGCAGGATGTTGTCCCCAAAAGCCTGGGGCGGGCACAGGGTGCCTGTTGCAGCTGGAACACCCTAAGACAAGTGAGCTCCTGGCCTGGCTGCGACAGCCTCCAGAACCTTTACGTTGTTCTCCCCCACGTGTGACCGGCTATCCAGTGGCTGAGCTTCCGGGAAGAGGCAGCCCCGCTCCCACTTGGGGGAGGAGGGGTCACTGAGAGCATCCGGCTCTTTCCTGGGATGGCTCACGGCCCAGCCCACCCCCAGCCCAGTTGACCTTGTGGGTCCCCCACTGGAGGACTGTCAGAAGGGAAGGCAGCTGCGGTCCTTGCGGTCCGTGCACTGCAGCCCCTGGGCTCACCTCCACGCCATGGGGCCTCCTGGGGGCCTGGCCTGACCACTGGGGTGGGACTTGTCGGGTGGTATATTGGGGGAGGGGAAGGGCCATCAAGGTGGGACCCAGGACTGCTGGGAGGGAGTGGGCAAGGGTCCAGGGGCATCCTGGGCTCTGGTCTCCAGCAGCACAGAGGGCTGGCGGTGGCACCTTGTCTTCATGGCCCTGTGGGTGTCCTCAGGGACGGGCATCCAGAGCCCGTGTGCCCCTGACCCTCCCAGCCCCCATGGCCAAGCAGAGCCGGCCTGGCTCACGTCTCTGCTTGCTGGTGGCACCGCGGCACTGCCTGTGCTCATTCTCCCTTCTCAGAGTGGGTGCCTAGCCCCCAGGGTGGCCTGGCCATGAGGGGGCTTGGGACCTGGGGTGGCCCAAGGGAACAGGACGTCTTTGATTGACACTCCTCCTCGGGCCTCTCCTGGCCTCTCTGGGGTCAGGAGCATGGACCTAGGGCCAGGTGGCCTGGCTGGGCCCCTCCACCCTGCTGGGATTGCCACCCCCACTGTGCTCAGGTCCCCCCTCTGTGAGTTGGGCTGGGCGTAGCCAGCAGCACCCTCGCCGGGCAGAGCCGGAAGTTCCATGTGTGTGTGCAAACAGAGCCGCCCGTACTAGCTGACACAAGGGAGTAGCTGTGCCGTTTCTAGGGTTTTCCTCCTGCCCTCCGCCGCTGCAGCCAGAATCGGGGTCCCCCTCTCTACAGGCCTGCTTGCCAGGGGACAGACAGTTCCTGCCATCCCAGGGCCACACAGGGTGGGACCCCTCAGCCTCGTCTCCTGGTGTCCTGTTCTCAAAGCCTCCCTCTGCCATGTTCTGCCACGTGGCCCACTCAGCTCCCCCAATGTGAGCCCCTGACTGCTGTCCGGGACCCCTGCACCCACCCTGGAGTGCCGTCCGGCTCAGTCTGCAAGCACGTCCCGAGTCCCTGTGCTCTGTGGTCCCAGCCCTGTCCCTGCACTGCACTGCCTTCCCCATGCTTTTCTCCATGAGGACAAGGGGCGGCGTGAGGAGGGCAGGGGGATGGAGGTTATGTGAAGAGTTAGTTTTTGGTAAGCCCGTTCTTGAGAGGGCCAGTTGTTTAAAATGACCTCTGAGAGCTCACAAAGGAAATCGCAAGGTGGAAGGATTCCTTAAGGCTGTTGTTTTGGTGCTACCTTCTTCCTTCTCCTCTGCGCTCCCTCCTTCTCCTTCCTCCTCTTCATCACCATTACTACCATCACCACCATCATCTTCATCACCATCACCATCATCACCATCATCGCCACCATCATCATCATCACCATTACCATCATCACCATCATCATCATCACCATAACCACCATCATCATCACCATCATCATCACCATCATCACCATCATCACCAACATCATCATCACCATCATCACCACCATCATCACCATCATCACCACCATCATCACCATCATCATCACCATCATCACCATCACCTTCATCACCATCATCACCATCATCACCACCACCATCATCACCATCATCATCACCATCATCATCACCATCACCTTCATCACCATCATCATCATCATCACCATCACCTTCATCACCATCATCACCATCATCATCATCACCGTAACCACCATCATCATCACCATCATCATCACCATCATCACCATCATCACCATCATCATCATCACCACCACCATCACCATCACCACCATCACCACCATCATCACCATCGTCATCACCATCATCACCATCACCTTCATCACCATCATCATCATCACCACCACCATCACCACCATCACCACCATCATCATCATCATCCCCACCATCTCATCGTGAAGGCAGCTCTTTATCACTCCATGCAGCCCCTTGCGCAGCACTGTGCAAGCACTTCCCCCACACCACCTCGTTTTACTCATTAGCAGCCGTCCAAGGCAGAACTTTTTATCTGAGAGCAGCCCTGGGTCAACTCAGAGGCAGGTGCTCTAGTTCTGCTCTCTGTTCATCCCTCACCAGGCCTCTGTTAGCCCTTACCAAGGGTCTTAGGTCAGAGCAGGTCCTGAGCAGGGGGGCAGCCAGCACCATGGGCAGGACCCTGCTCCAAGGGAGTGTCCAGTGTGGCAGCTGTGGTAGGGAGGTCATGGTCCTTAGATGGGGGTGCCTCTCCAGGTGTGGCAGGAGCCACAGTGTGGCTCCCCAGATAGGCATCTGCCCAGTCCTCCTGCCATATGCCCACTCCTGCACCTGCCTCGCTCACGCCCCCAGGTACTCCTTCCAGGACGAGGAGGACATGTTCATGGTGGTGGACCTGCTGTTGGGTGGGGACCTGCGCTACCACCTGCAGCAGAATGTCCAGTTCTCCGAGGACACCGTGAGGCTATATGTCTGTGAGATGGCACTGGCCCTCGACTACCTGCGTGGCCAGCATATCATCCACAGGTGTGCACACACCTGATGGGGTGGGAGGGAGGGTGCTGCCTGGGCCAGGCGTGAATGGCCACAGCCTCAGGTCAGTCCGTGTGCAGAGGCCCCAGGTGGGTCCTGTGTGCCTCGCCCCACCCTTGCCCACATACCTGCCCCAGGTGGGCATTTGGGACTTGAGTCTGTGACCGGCTTCAAGGTGTGCCCTGGCCTCTGCTTGGGGGTGGGTCCTGTCCAAGCAGCCCCAGCTGAGGCTGGGCACAGAGGCTCACCGGCTCCAGGGGACCCCAGAGCCTGGCTACGCTGGGTGACCTTCAGGTGGTATGTGTAAGGGCAGGCTCCCCTTCACCCACCTGCCACGGCTTTGGGGAATTTGAACTAATTTTAACATGAGTTTAAAACAGAAATTAGGAAGGTGGTGTTGCCACTGCAGAACCAAACAAGGAAATCTGTGTGGTACAGGGTCAGCCAGCCGTGGTTTCTGTTTCTGGGTTCTGATTCAAACAGTGGGCATTTAGTGAGTGCTGCCTGCATACCTAGAACCAGGGACAAGGCGGGAGGAGGCACAGGCACCCCTCAGGTCCAGGGCAGGGAGTGGGGGTGCTGGAAGATGCCCCTCTCAGGAAACACAGTGGGGTCCCCCCGAATGTCTTCACCCAGCTCTGAGGGAGGATGTGGGGGTGGGGGCACCTCCTGATACCCCCAGGGTGTTTGGCCCAGGACCCGGTGATCGGCCTCCACACTCTGCCTGGGGTGTCTGGGGGGGCACGTTCTGGAAGCTCCCGGGTCTGTGGGCACTCGGGGGGCAGGACATTCACCCGTCTCCTGCTTTTTCTGCAGAGACGTGAAGCCAGACAATATCCTCCTGGACGAGCAAGGTGAGCTGCCTGGAGGGGCCGGGGTGCGGGCGCATCCTGCCCCCACGGGCTTTGACACTGGCGCTTCTCCTCCTGGCAGGACACGCGCATCTCACAGACTTCAACATCGCCACCATCATTAGGGACGGGGAGCGGGCCACCGCCTTGGCGGGCACCAAGCCCTACATGGGTGAGCGCCCCGCCCGGGCCCCGTCCCCCTGCCCCCTCCCCAGCCCCGCCCCTGCCCATCTGTGCCCTGCATCACGCCTGCCCACCCCAGTCCTCACTCCCACCCATCAGGCTGGCCTGGGTGTCCCTGTGCTGGGCCTGCGGCAGGTGTCAGTCACTTCCCTGGGGCCCCCGGGCAGCAGTGTGAGGCTTTAGAATGGACACGTCATGTCCAGAGGTGCCTCTGAATCCCCGTGGCCTGTGGGCACGTTGACATAATTATGGACCTGCCACCGTGCCTGGGCTGCCGGGCCTGCCCACGAGGCCTTCTGGAAGGGAGCTGGCCCCCTCCAGCTGCCCCTCCAGCCCTGGAGGCCCTGGAGGCCGCCGTCTGAGCGCCTGGCCAGGAGGCGCCTGCCTTGGGGTCTGGGGTTAGGGACGCCAGGACCTGGACACTGAGCATGGCCTTCTCTCCTGCTGGAAAGCTCCGGAGATCTTCCACTCCTTTGTCCACGGAGGGGCCGGCTACTCCTTCGAGGTGGACTGGTGGTCAGTGGGCGTGATGGCCTACGAGCTGCTGCGTGGATGGGTACGGAGCTTCTGCGGCCAGGCCCGGGCCCCTGACCCTGAGCGGGTCCCTCCTCAGGCGGAGCCTGAGGCCCTTGTGGGGGAGGGGCCTGGCCCCCCAAGTCTGGGTTCTCAGCGATGTCGTGTCTGGATCGATGGCACGGCCCCCACCCCCTGAGGGACCCCAAGTCCGAGGAAGGCAGACCTCTCCCAGTCTGGGAGACTGCCTGGCACTGGGGGGCAGATGTGCTTCCCAGTCAGGTTGCTGCCCTGGCCATGGTGGGTGCCCTGGCCATTGGTGTCCCCTGACCGTGTTGCCCTGGCTGTGGGGTCCCCCTAGCCATCAAACAGCGCTCGGGGCACAGGTGCCAACAACCTCCTGGGTCTCCCGAGTGGGTGGAGGCCGCACTCAGAGCTGTGCCTGCATGGAGGACAGGGCTGCTATCTCAGCGTGCCCAGCTCATGCCTGGCACTTGTCTGGGCACAAAGAGGAGAGCAGCTGACACGGCCCTACCTCCCTGCCCCCAGAGGCCCTATGACATCCACTCGAGCAATGCCGTTGAGTCCCTGGTGCAGCTCTTCAGCACGGTCAGCGTCCAGTACGCCCCGACCTGGTCCAAGGAGACAGTGGCTCTGCTGAGGAAGGTCAGTCTGCATCCCTCGCCCTCCTGGCAGGTGCGACCCTCCTCCCAGCTGGGCATGCGGGCCTGGAGTGCCCTGCCTGCCATAGGGCTGGCCCCACACCCGTGCAGGTCGGGCACCCCTTTCTCCCACAAGCTCGGACGATGGGAGCCCCAGCTCTTGTCTTTTGGGCATTTTGTTTCTGTCCAGCCACTCCAGGGGGCAGCGTTGGACAACGGGCTCCCAGGCCTCGCCCAGCAGGTCCCGTTCTCTGGTCCTTTCTAAGCGCTCCAGTGGGCTGTGACTCGCTGAGCCCCTCCCCTCACTCAATTTCCCCGATGAGCCTGAGTCTGGGCTGCCACCTACCACCCCATTTCCCAGATGCCCAGAGCGAGGCGCAGAGATGCTGGGTCCTTGCCCAGGTCACAGGTCAGCATGCTCGGCGCTGCCCCTGTGAGCTCCTGGACACCTCCCTGGGAGCAGGTGGAGAAGCCACCAGAAGCTCTGCCTGCTCAGGGCCTGAGCTCGCCCGCCTGGAGGCCACGCTTCCCTCATGTGCCCCAGAGGGGAGCTGTCATGGGGCCACACCCAGGCCAAGCCCTGTCCACTGAGGCTGGCCCCTGACTCCTCTCCTGGCCTCCGGGTCCTCTTGGGCAGGTCTGGGCCCCCTCGTGAGGCCTCCGCCTCTCCCTAGCCCCGTGACTGAGAGGAGGTCCCTTCACACCTCCCTGCGTGTCCCAGACCAGAGCCCTGGCTCTGAGGACGGAGTGAGGGCGTGGCTGGTCCCCTTGGCCCCTTTGGACGAGACAGGCCCAGTGTGCCCCTGGGCGAGGGTAGGAGAGTTTCCCACGGGAAGGGTGACAGCCTATGGACACCTCTCTTCCCGGGCCTGGCCGGGCACTCCCAGCTGCTGACCAGCACATCACCTGCCCACGCAGCTGCCCTCATGGTCCCTGGGGTGGACTGTTGTGGAAGTGATGTCAGAATAAGTTACTCTCGGGCCCCTCTCTGAAGAGAGTCGCCGTGTAGATGGGCCCAGCTGGCGGGGCCTCTGGTGCCCCTGCGAGTGGGTCTCGGCAGAGGGTCCTGCAGGCCGGTGGGTGGCCTCTGCTGCCTCTGCCCTGGCTCCGGACTCGGCCCAAACCCCTGGGGCCAGCCCCCCCAGCTGCGTGGCCGAGCAGACCAGGCATGAGCTGAAGTTGGCGCCGTCCCCCTTGTGTGGCCGGATGTCGGGACCTCGGGCCTTGAGGCGGGCGTGCAGGCGGCAACCCAGCTGGTGGCTGCCCCTCTGGGCTGGGGGTGCAGGGCGCGGGGACCCCGGCCCCGTCTGACCCGAGCCTCACTACAGCTGCTCACCGTGAACCCCGAGCACCGCTTCTCCAGCCTGCAGGACATGCAGGCGGCGCCCCCGCTGGCCTCCGTGCTGTGGGACGAGCTGAGCCGCAAGGCCGTGGAGCCCGGCTTCGTGCCCAACGTGAGTCGGCGCCGCCTGCCCGGGGGGCCCTGCCTGGAGGGCGCCGAGCTCAGCTCTGCTCCCTCTGCAGAAGGGGCGCCTGCACTGCGACCCCACCTTCGAGCTGGAGGAGATGATCCTGGAGTCGCGGCCTCTGCACAAGAAGAAGAAGCGGCTGGCAAAGAGCAAGTCCCGGGACCAGAGCAGAGACGGCTCCCAGTCCGTGAGTGCGGCGGGGCTGGGCAGGGACGCGTCCCGAAGGCAGGGGACAGCCTCCCCGATGGAAGCCCCACACCGCCGGCCGCCACCCCGCTCTGACCCGAGCCGCAGGGGGCTGGGAGTGAGGGCTGGGGTGGCACATGGCGGGCACCGAGCCCTGCCTGGGGGTCGCCGCCCCGCGGTTTCGGGGCTGGCTGCAGGTGGCGACAGGGTCACGTTGGCTGCAGGGGCCTGCCGCCTGCCGGTGCCCCTGCCCCATCCCCTGTGCATGCGAGGGGGGTGCGGTGTCTCCCACGAGGGCACAGAGGCCCTGGCAGATGGTGGGCATTGGAGCCCTCCTTGCTGGGAGAGGGTTGACAGGGAGTGTCACCCCTGGTGCCTCTAGCGCACATGGAGCAAAGGCCCCAGGGAGCCGCTGCCCCCCTGCTCAGGACCTGCTCTGACCTAAGACCACCCACCCCTGTACCTGGAGGTGGGATTACCACCACAGGGGCTGGGGGCTTCCTGCAGGGTTGCAGGGCAGGGCGCAGCTCAGAGGCCCCAGGCGGCTGGTGCGGGGCCCGTGGAGCTCTCATGTGCCCCCCTGCTGGGGCGGGCACTGTAGCTGTGTCTCCAGAGCTGGGGCTTTGGGGTGTAGAAAGGGGGTCGGGGGTGTCCCAAGCCCCATGTGGGAGCAGGTGAAGCCAGGCCCAGGGCTTTGCCTCGGGCTGGGGGGGCGGGCATTGCCTGGAGAGGGGGTTGTATTGAAAGGCAGTCAGCCCTGCAGAGATGCCAGTGACCCCTGGGAAAATGACAACCTGATGCCCAGAGAGGTTGTTCTTTTTTAATTGGGATAGAATTCACATGCCTTGCAATTCACCTATTTGAAAAGTGCAATTCAGTGCTTTTTAGTGTATTCACAGGTTGGGCAAACATCACCATTATCTGGTTTTAGAACATTTTCATCCCTCCTAAAAGAAGCCCCCTACCCATTAGCACTCTCACCCCATTCCCCAGCCCCTAATCCCCGCAGCCATACCTGCTTTCTGTCCCTGTGGATTTGCCCATTCCGGACAGGTCATAAACTGGGGTCATGCAATCCTTGGTCTCCCGGGTCTGACTTCCTTCCTCGGCATCATTCATTCGTGTTGTTGCTTGTATCACAGCTTCATTCCCTGTGATGGCTGAGTAGTGTTCCGCGGTGGGGATGGGCCACCTTTTGTGTATCCATCATCTGTTGATGGCATTTGGGCTGTATCCACATTTGACTACTCTGAGTACTGCTGCTGTGAACAGTGGGGGCAGTCTTTGGGGGGACGTAGCTTTTCATTTCTCTTGGGTGTATACCCAGGAGTGAAATTGCTCAGTCAGGTGCGAACCCTGTGCTTAGCATTTGCAGAACTGCGAGTGTTTTCCAGAGCAGCTGCGCCATTTTTACCTTCCCACCGGCGATGAGTGAGAATTCCAGTTCCTCTCCATCGTGTCAAACTCTTTGTTATTGCCACCTTCCTCCTCTCCTCCTCCTTCTTGCCGCCCCGGTGAGCATGAAGTGGGCGCTCACTGTGGCTCTTGCCTGTCCTCAGGACAAGTCCTGCTGGGCATCTCTTCAGGTCCTTGTTGGCCATTGCCATTTCCTCTTTAGAGAAAAGGCTGTGCAGGTCTTTCGTCCGTCTTCGCTTGGGTTATCTGTTCTAAACCCACTCTGCTAACCTCTGTCTTTTAGTTGGTGTGTTTAGACGATTCACACTTGAAGTGACCACTGACGGGGTCGGATTAGTGTCGACAATGTCTGACACTGTTTCTATTCATTGCACGTGTTCTTTCATTTCTTCTTTTTTTGAATTCTCTTTGTTCTAATTCAGCACTTTCTAGGATTCCTCTACTCTCTTGGCATATCGACTGTACTTCTTTCAAACAATCTTTCATGGCTGTGCTGGAGCCGCAGCGGGCCTCTCTGACCTGGGGGCCCACCTGCCCGCAGCCTGCGGCTTCCGGGCGTGCGAGGCGGGCCAACCGCTGTGGCTATTCTGGTCCCTGCATCTCTAAGGAACTCGGAGTTTTGGAATTGTGTCTGAGCCCACAACGGGTCTGCTTGTGGAAAAGGGAAGGATCGGAGACTGGTCCCCATGTCCCAGACCTCCTGTCGATCCCCACTTGAGGTGGCCTTGGGGTCCGAGGCTGAGTCTCAGCATTAGAAGGGGCCCCACCGATGTCTCCCAGGTGCTTCTGTGTCCAGCTGGCCACGTGTTCGGCTTCGAGGGATGCCCTGGGTGGGTGGGGGCCCCTCCGGCCAAGTGCAGGCTCAGCCACTTGGGGACCAGGGCAGCCCCTTGTCCTGGGTGCTGGCGCTCAGGGAGACGGGCAGAGGTGGGGCTGGAAGGACCGGGGGCCCCTGCCGTGGACGGTACAGACCAGCAGGGTCCTGGCTGCGGGAAACTCTCCTTCCATCGTCAGCTGTCGGCCTGGGACCTACAGCCTAGCAAGGGCCTGCGGCTTTCCATCGTGGGGCTGACATCACATCAGCCTTCTGCGCGCATACCCCTGGCCTTTGTGCGTGAGTGTGTGCGTGCATGTGCCCTTGCCTCCTTGTGTGTGTCCTTCTGGCCTCTGGGCGCATCACCGTCCAGTCCTAGGGCTCAGGTGCCCTGCCTACCACTCCCGCCGAGCCATCTGCCCACCCTGCCTCTGCTGCCTGCCCTGCCTCTGGGCTAAGTCACCGGGGCGGGGGCAGGGGGACCGGATCCTCTGGTCCCTCCAGAGGGATGTGGGCTTTAATCTCGAGTATGTCGAGCCATTCCAGCTGCCCAGAGCTCTGAGATTTTATCCCTTCCCCAGCAATTTTCTGAGGCTGCTCTGGCCTCCTCATTCATTAGTCTGGATCATCTCTTGTCCAAGAGCTGCCAGCAGCATGTTAGAACCCGTCCAGGGGCCCAGGCCAGGGAGTGAAATCCCAGACATGAGCATGTGGCTGGGCTGCCCCGCGGCCACCCGAGGCCAGGAGCTGGGTGTCCCTCGGCCATTGACTCGGGGCGTCACCACAGCAAGGTGCCAGCCCCCGAGCTCCGCAAGGCAGAAGGTGGGCTCCTAAGAAAGCTGCAGGTGCAGCCACTGGGAGTAAGGGCGAACTGGAGCTGCCGGAGGGACTCCAGGGACAGATGGGGGTGGGGGCTCCAGACGGAGTCCAGGCCCCCGCATGTGCTTCTTTGTGCCGGCAGGAGAACGAGTACCTCCAGGACTGCCTGGAGGCCATCCAGCAGGACTTTGTCATTTTTAACAGAGAGAAGTGAGTGCACCTGGGGGAGGGGGCGGTGGTGGGGAGGGGTCTGGCCGGGTGGGGCCACACCAGCGCTGAGCCCCCAGCAGCCATGGGGCACCCCGAGGCCTAAGCCCTGCTCTCCAGGGGTCCAAGCAGCAGCCTGGGGTGGAGATGGGGGGCCCTCCTAGACTCTCCCTGGGGCTGCAGGGCCAGAGTCTCCTGGGGCCCTGATTGAGCCCGAGGGCTTCCTGTTCACCCAGTCCTACCACTCCCCACCCTCTGATGCATTCGTTCATTCACCAGGCCTTCATTCGTTCATTCACCAGGCCTTCATTCATTCATTCACCAGGCCTTCATTCGTTCATTCACCAGGCCTTCACTGGGTGCTGGGCACTGTGGGGTAGAAGGCACAACGGGCCGGCAGACCTCCGAGGAGCTAAAGGCATTGCTCAGTGGAGAGTGGATGCCCTGGGGAGGCCAGGAAGGCTTCCTGGAGGAGGTGGTCTTGAGCTCTGGGCAGGAAGGAAGAGCAGGGTGGGTGGGTGCTAGACTCCCCTGAGGGTCTCGGGCCTAGATGGGGGCAGGCCTTGGCCAAGCTCTGGGGATGACTGGTTCCCGTGTTGGTCTCAGGGGGGCTTCTGTGAGCTCCTGACAGGAAAGAGCTAAGCCCCCCAGCCCTCCTGCCTGGCCCACGAGAGCATTGACCAGCAGCCATGGGCCCGAGCGAGGGTGCTGGGGGCACCGCCTCCACCCCCACCCTGTTCTCCCTTCCTGCCGAGCTGGTGTGTCTGGAGCCGGGCGCGGGCGAGGCAGAGATGCACCATTGGTCTGTCTTCCTGCCATGTCCTTGAGGGGCCGTGGCGCGGGCGCCAAAGCCAGCCCTGGGGGCCGCGCCCAGCCCTGCCCTGTGTTCCCCAGGCTGAAGAGGAGCCAAGATCTCACTCAGGAGCCTCTCCCGGAGCCCGAGACCGCGGCCGAGGAGGAGCCCGAGGAGGGGCGCGTGGCCCTGCCCACGTGTGGCGCCCTGTGCCCCTCGGCCGGGAGCAGCTAGGCAGCAGGGTGGCCGCGCTCAGCCTGGACAGCCGCCCTCGGTGGCCTTGGGGACTGGAGGCTGCACGGGGGCTGCGGAGGGAAGCCAAGGCCCAGCCTCCACACTGTCCGTGAGTTCGGGCCTGGGTCCTGGCTGGTGGGCACGCGGCCAGCTGGACACTTTCCTGCAGGTCATCTGGGCCCCAGGACCAGAGACTCGGGGGGCCTCGGGGCTCAGGCGTCTCAGCTGTGGGTGGCCGCGTGGGGCGGACGCAGGGGCGGGGTCAGCACCGGCCTCCCTCCTGGACCTCCCCGGGGGGCCCTGCCCGGCCCGCTGAGGACCGGGAAGGCTGTGTGGGGAGGGCGCTCGCCGCCGCTGACTTGCAGGGAGCCGGTTGCCCCGAGTCCACGAGCTTGTACCCAATGTGGGCGTGGCCACGGTTTTTGCTTAGTTCTCGTGTATCAAGGGGAGGGGTCGGGAGGGCCAAGGGTGGGGAGATCAATGTTTTCTAGATTCCACCCGTCCCTGCAGTTTCTGCTGCTTCTGTATAGTTTTCACCTCTTATATAATTGCAATATTAGAAAATCCACTGCCGAGTGTCTTGTGTGTTTCTGCACCGCTGCACACGGCCTGCAGTTTGACGCTGAGGTCAGCAGCGGCCGGAGTGGGTGGGGCTCCCCCAGGGCAGCGTCTGCGGGTAAAGGCGCCTGGGGTGCTGGACCCTCCCCTGGCCTGAGGGCAGCTGCCAGGGCCGCATTCCGGGGGCCTCCAAGCTGTGCAAGGCGGTCAGGGGGAGGGAGTACACAGGGGCTTGGGTGCTGGGTGGCAGCCCGAGAGCCAGGCCCCCTCCCCTCTGGTTTATCTCTCGCCCGGAGTCCCTGGCACTGCCGCCTTGCGGTTCTGTGGTTGCCCCGGCAGTAGCTCCCGTGTAGACGGCTCCTCACTTCTCCCAGGGACTGGCAGCCCGCTCACCGCAGGCCCCCAGGCTCTGCCTGTGTTTGCTTTGGGGTGAGCAGGCCTGGTCTCCGCTCCCTGCCAGGTCAGCACACTGGGCCAGCCCTCCCTCCACCCCAGCCAACACCTCCCCTCCCTGCCTGCGGGACTGGGGGCCACCCAGACAGTATGAGCCTTGGGCGCTGGAGAAAGCACTGAGCACCCCACAGGGGCTGCCTCTGAGCCCCGTGTGCCTGTCCTCACAGCAGCCAGGACAGGGCAGCCAGGACGGAGCAGGCCTGACAGGGCAGCCGGGACCAGGCAGTCAGCACTTTCTCTCCTTCCCACCTCCTCACAGGGGCTTGCCGAGGGACTGAGGGAGGGGCTCCCGCAGGCCTGTGACCCCGAAGCCAAGCTCTTGCCTTCATGGCACCCCTGTCCATGGGGGCCAGTGCCAGGGTGAGCGTGGTCGGTGGAGTCCCACAGCCCCAGTGCCCCGAGACGGGCACCTGGCACTCTGCACACCCTCCCTGCCTTGGCACCTGCAGCAGTGGAGGTAAAGCAGAACCCTAGGCCCCCCTATTGAGGGGAATCTGAGGCAAGCCAAAAATGGGGAGTAGAATAGGACAGGCCAGGACACAGGGGCACACTTGGCTGGTGCCACAGCCTGAACACACTCCAACCCCTGCCTGTCGCTCACACTTGGGCCAGCAGGGCAGCTATGCCATGTATCTGGGGGCACTGAGCCCCCCTATCCACCCAAGGGTCACACTGGGATCCTCAACATGGCCTTGCAGTTTGGGTCTCCTACATTTCCAAACGCCCAGATGGCTACTCAGCTGTTTCCCCCACAACTGGGGTGCAGCTCAGCCTCGGGCCATCACTCATCCTTGCCCCTGAAGTCCCAGAGCCCATTTCCACCAGCTCCCCACCCCCAGCTCCCCACCCTGCCCCTGGGGCTCCCCCACGCTTCCCAGGAGCCACGGCTCATTTGCATCCGTAGCTGGAAACCAGCCACAGTGGGAGAGGCAGGGGAAGCACTGAGCCGAGGGAAATGCCACCCAGGGGCTCCTGTGACATGACGGCCAGGGGCAACGGGCCACACCCTGGGTTGGGGACTGGGGAGGGGACGCCAGCCTAGGTCTCCCACCCCCGCCGCGGGGTCAGGGCCCTGGGGGAATTGCAGGCCTGGAGCAAGAGAGCCACCCTGGAAGTTCCCGCACCCCCTCCTGCCCTGAGCCCACATCAGGCTGCAGCTGGTGGCAGAAACAAGCGGAGGCAGGGCAGAGGGTCCTGGGGACCTGAGAAACTCCCCGAGGGGTGCGACGAGGCAGCCTACATCTGGGTGCTGGCTGGAGGGGGTAGCAGGGACCCCCAGCCCGTGGGCGCCCTGGTGTACCACAGTGCCAGGAGTGCAGCAAGGACGGACACAGCAGGGGGCCCTGCCTGGCTCTGCCCGCCCTGCCCTCGGGCTCCAGCAGAGCCTCTCAGGCCAGCCCGCTCTGTCTTGCCCTCAGGGCCCCTCACAGGAGGGACCCCGTGAACCAGACATGCCCAGGGAACCCTCTAGACTTGGAGAACAGAGCCAGGGCTGCTTTCAGGAGAAAGAAGCCAAGGCAGCCAGCGGCCACCTCTGGGGGGTAGGGGCCACCCCGGGGGATGGGGGCCACCTCTGGGGGGTGGGGGCCATACGCCCCTGGCTGTGCTGGACAAGAAGCCCTGAGGGTGGGCACAGCCAGGCCCAGGCCTAGAGCAGGTGCTTTCCAGGAGGCACCCCACATAGCTGGGCTGTACCCCAAGTCCTCCCAGGGGTGGCTGGGCCCTTCCCCAGTGGTGAGACACCCCCTGCCCACCCACTCTTCCACCTCCAGCTGTGGGTCCCACCAGCACCCCTCAGGTCCCCTGGGTGACACGAGAACCCCCTCCCTGCCCTTCCCTGGTGGCCAGAGCAGCCTTGTTGCCTGGGGCCGACACAAGGGCTGGAGAAGCCGGGGCTCCCGTGCACACGTCTTTAATGCCCGGGCGGAGGGTGGCCGTGCGGGTTCCCGGCCACAGCTGTCCACACCGCACGACCTGCTACAGCTATCGCGCCTACAGACCCGTCAGGCAGTGAAAGGAAAGCACCTCGCCTAAAGGAACTGGACCCTGCCTGGGGACAGGGAAGAACGCTGAGGTTTGGTCTTGGAAATGTGTGTAAACAAGTCTCTGTGAAGTCCTGTCTGAAAGCCAGCTCGTCTACATTCCGGAGCGATTCCTGAAGTCACGCAGGACGGCCGGCGCAGACCGGAAGAGGCCGCACCCGGGAGGGACCCCTGGCTGCGGTGGCAGTGATGAGTGGAGAGAGGGCAGCCAGGATCCCCAAGCAGGCCTCCGTCCCTGACAGAGGCCCGAGCTTCTGCCCTGGAGCCACAGTCCAACCTCGCCCAGCTGTTCCCAGGCACGAAGCATCTGGAAGCTTCCAAAGTCTCAGGTGGACGGCACCTGGCTTCCGTGCTCAGACAAAGTGGGCATTCGGGCCACTGGCTACTGCTGCCTCTACCTCGCCCTGGCAGTGAAATTTGGCCTCCTCATCCTAGCAGGACCTGGGACCCCAAAAGGAGAGCTTCTGGGGGGTGGGGGGGACCTACTGGGGGATAAGCTGAGTGGGCCGGCGCCGTGGCAGCCGCCCTGGGACCCGGCGCCTAGGAGAGGGAGGTGATGTTGGAACGGCCGCCGGGGGGCGCCATGATTTTCTGGGCTGTGCGCCGGGCGACGTGGTCATCAGCCTGGGACCCTGGAGGGAAGGAAGGACGTGGATGTGGGTATGGGCTCGTCCCCTCACGGAGCATGGGGGGCTCATCCATGAGGGAGGCAACCTGGCAGCCATGTCTGTGAGGAGCTGAGCCCTTGCTGGGTATGCCGCCCAAGTGAGCCTGGGTTTCACAGGGGTGGCAGGGACCGCGGCCACCTCCCAGATGGCAGGACGGGGCATGTGGTGGTCCCATCAGGGTTCGGCTTGCAACGAGAACCTGGGGTCCAAGCAGCTGGGAAGGACCCTCCCAGAAGGCATGGGCCAGGCCGAGTGTTCTAAGGGGCTCCCGCGTGCCGAGTGCAGATATGGGGCTGGGGGTGTCATCACAGCCGCTGGGGGGCGGGCGGGGGCAGGCGCTGGGGCAGGAAGCACAGCCAGTGTCAGCCTTCCAGGTGGGCACAGGTGTGCCCTCCCACCTCTGGCCTGGCTCCCCAGCCCTCACAGGCACAGGCCCTGGTACCCGCTGCTCACCTCTCATGATACCCAGTAGCACCCAGCAGTCCTCCACACCCCCTGGAGCCCCATGCCCCAGCACAGCACCCTCGTGCCCCCATGCTTCCTGGCAGCCCCCCACGAGCCCTGGCTCCACTCACCGGACAGGCTGAACCCGGATTGGTGGAGGTTGCGCACAGGGGGCGCCGGGACCTTGCCTGGGCAGGGCGAGCGGGCCTGGGTGCCAGCCCCGGGCTTGGTAGGCATCCTCACCTCGTGCACAGGCCCGTCGTACAGTCCCCGGGGCACCCCGTGGATCTCTGCCAGCTACAGGCACAGGGGTGGAGTGCGGTGAGGCCGAGGGGGCACAGCCCTGTGCACACACACACTAGTGTGCACACTCACGCCTCTTCACCCCGTGCACACACCTCCCTGCCTGTACCAACTACACTCTGTGTACGCACACCTACTGGCACACACCACCCTGCCTGCACACCCACGTGTGCGTGCAAACACATGCATGCATGCCTCCTGCCCTAGTGCCTGGCAGCTGTGGCTCTGAGCTGGAGGAGCACTGTAGGAGGCCTCTGCTTGAAGCGGACCCCCCCATTAGTGACGGGCCCCTCAGAACCTCCCTCCTGTGGTCCAGACCCAGTCACCCCCCTCACCAATAATGGCCCCCGAAGGTGAGAGGCTGCCCCAAGAGCCCCAAGGATCTCAGTCTAGCCCCCATTGCTCGCAGGCATCCAACCCACTCCCCACGACGTCCTCTGAGGAAACCCGGAGCAAAGCTCTGACAAGGGGGAACTGTGTAAGGGACGTGTGAGCACATACACGTGTGCGATGTACAGCGGGTAGTGTGCACATGTGCATGCTGAGCTTGGGCCTCCGGAAGTCCCGGCACCAAGGAGGCTCCCAGGCAAACGCTCCCCTTTCCTGAGAGCCTGGGGGCCGGAGGGGCCAGCCAGCTGGGGGTGGGGCAGAGCGGGGCTGGGGCGGGGCTGGAGCAGAGGCAGAGCCAGGGGCAGAGCTGAGGGTGCACGCAGGGGCAGGGCTGGCTGGGGGCGGAGCCCGCGTGTCCCCTGACACCCCCACTCCTGTGCAGACACCCCGCCAGGGCCTGGGAGCCCCCCACCGCCCCAGCCTGGTGCCAGGAGCCCGGGCCTTACCCTGTTGCGCGCCTTGATTCTCTTGTAAACGAAGTC
The DNA here is from genome assembly GCF_023851605.1 of Tamandua tetradactyla. Taxonomy (NCBI): domain Eukaryota; kingdom Metazoa; phylum Chordata; class Mammalia; order Pilosa; family Myrmecophagidae; genus Tamandua; species Tamandua tetradactyla. The sequence goes on along the minus strand of NC_135339.1, from coordinate 94,803,083 downwards.
GGGGAAGGTCTTCCGAGGAATGAAGCGGCCGGCCCCGGGGGTGACAGCCAGCTCACCGCCCTCCAGCACGACCCTACCCTGGCTGATGACCACCGTGGGGGCTCCTCGGCACTCGACTCCCTCAAAGATGTTGTACTCCACGTTCTGGGGAGAGACAGAGATCAGAGCCCCACGGCGCAGCCCCGCCCAGCTGCTCCAGGACCCCAGCGCCGGGCCGCGGCCGGGAAGGGCTGCTCAGAAGACGGCCGGGTGAAGAGCCAGTAAACCAGCGGGTAGGAGGTGGGGGGGGCAGGGAGTCCATGCAGCCCCTGGATTCCACTTCCTGCTGCCGTCTCCTCCTTGGCCCGGGCGATGGGGTCGGGGGATGGGGGCATGGAGAGAAGGGGGCACTGGGGGGTGGGCATGGGGTGAAGGGGTGCAGGGGGCACAGGGTTGTGGGAGGACGAGCTGATGGAGGGCGGGCGGGAGCCGGGGGACAGGGGATGGAGAAGAGGACATGGGGATTGGGGCAGCGGGAAAGGGGATATGAGGGAAAGGGAAGCAGGGGAAGGGGCCACGGGTGAAGGGGGCATGGGGCACGAGGACCTTTCTGCGGGATGGACCTGCGGCAAGCAGCTGCCCTCTGTTGTGCTTGCCCCGAGCTGCCCTCACAGCCCAGTGCCGAGGCTGGGCCCTGCTTGGCCCCCGAGACCCCCAGCTGCCCCAGGCCCCAAAGCCAGGACCAGGCCCCTTACCAGGTTGTGGCTCTTGGCAGAAATGATCTTCGTGGCCTTGGGGTTCCAGATGACCAAGTCGGCATCGGAACCTGCGGCCACCCGCCCCTTCCGGGGGTAAAAGTTGAAGATTTTGGCAGCATTTGTGCTTGTCACAGCCACGAACTCATTCTCGTCCATTTTCCCCGAGGCCTGGGAAGCAAGCGGAGGGGGCCGTGCTGAGCAGGGAGGGTGGCCGCTCGGGGGTCCTCTGTCTCGGGGCTTGAGCACGGGTGGGCATGTAGGCCGGGTTTGGTGGTCCTTTCATCCAGGTGGGGGTGCCACGTCTTCCCGAGCACGGAGCCCCTGCCTCGCTATGGGATGGCGAGCCGCATAAGTGTTCCCCTAGGGGGAAGCCAGGGCTTGGTGTTCAGGGCTCGGCCCTAAGGGGGGACTGCGGGGAAGGACGTCAGGGAGACGTCGGAAGCTCGTGGAGATGCTGTCGTGTCATCAGGGATGGACACCTGCTCTTGCTGGATGGACCCAGCGCACACTGGCGACCCTAATGAAACATGAGAGTCCGGGAGGGCAGAGACATGCTGCCCTGTGGCTCTTGGCAGGGCCTGGACGTCTGAGGGGAGATGGACAGCAGGACTGCAGCCACTGCAGGCCCGTCCCCCGCCTCTCTTTTACCTGCTTTTGCTAGTGATGTGGTTTCTTTCCTGATATACCATCAGAACCCTGGGGGGCACCTGGGGGGAGCAGACCGCATGGCCCCCCATTTGCACCCACCACGCATTTCTCCCACACTACGGACAACCGTTCTTCCACGCCGTTGGTGCCCTCGGGGATCAGGGTGAAGTTGTCCTTGCCAACGGCCTTCTGGGCGGTGGTGAAGGTGCAGTGGGCACTGCCCGTCACCTGCAGGTCCCCACTGCAGACAAGCGGGACTCAGCAGCAGACGGGGGCTCGCCAGGCCAGCCTCAGCCCCCTGACCACTGCGGCCACAGCGCACGAGGGGCCTGGGCACACGGGAGGGAGGGCGAGGGCAGAGCCACGAGGGCCCCGCTGCGGGTTCCTGGGCGGGTGGCCCCTGCAGGCTGCTGGGCTGGAGGCGGCTCCTCACCTGGACAGCAGGGAGGCGAGGTGGTCCGCGGTGCAGGGGTCAGGGCTGATGGGGGGTGACGTGACGAAGGCTGCAGCCTTGGCCCAGTTCTTGCTCCAGTACTGCGAGCCGTCGGCACCCAGGCTGGCGGTGATGGGCTCCCCAAAGACGACCACCCCTGTGGCACCAGGAGAGCGGGGTCCCCGCCAGCCTCCAAAGAGTGTCCCCCTGTCGGCCCCCAAGGACGTCCCCCACCGCTGGCTTGCCCAACAGCCTTTACAGGGGCCCCCTTCCCCGGACCTCCCACCCGGCCAGAGGCTCTTGCCTGGAAGTCTCCGCCCCAGGCCAGGGTACATCTCCCACGGGAGTGCTGGTGTTGGGAGGGCAGAGCGCACCCCAGATCTGGACAGCACCCCTGTTCCCACTGCCCAGGAAGAGCTCAGAGAATGTGGTGGTGGCGGCTGAGCAGTCCCCACCTCCAGGCCCTCCTGGGGCATGCTGCCTGGAGAACTGGGGTGTGCACGTGCGCCCACACTCACGCCGTGGAAGCAGGAAGGGCAGCCCCACTCCTGGCTCTGGGGCCCTGGGCAGGGACTCAGGCGCCCGCACCTCCCCCTCGGTGTCTCTGGGCACGTGGCTGCCCGTCAGAGTCCAGGTGGGGGCCACAGGGTCCCTGCTCTTGGGCTGACCTCCCCACCTGTGACCCCTGAGCTCAGCCAGCCGAGCCCCCGCCCCGCGCAGGAGCCTGAGTCCTGGGGGGCACAGGGGGCACTCACCTCTGCGCTTGGCCTGGGCCAGCATGTCGGCCGCCCCCTTGCTCATCACCTTGGTCACATACAGGGGGCAGTTGGCCTGCCTGGCGATGGTGATGGCACGGAACACGGCCTCGGCCTCCACCTGTGGGGGTGCACAGCAGGGCATGTGTGGGATCTGGGGCCTGGGGAGAGGCGCCCCCACCGGAGCTCCCCACAGGCCTCTTGGTCTCCAGTAAAGGCCTTGGGGTGACCTGTGGCTAAGGGAGGATGGGCACCTGGTGGGAGGGTGTTCGCCGAGCCGCTCCCCCCCAGGGGGCACAATCAACCCCGAGCTGTCCGCCAACCCCTGCTGAGGAGGGCCAAGGGGACACCTGTGCTGGGCAGTGCCCCCCAGGCCTCCCCGCAGCGCCCACACACCTCCTCGGGGTGGCTGAGCACGTGGCCCTCGGGGCCGGTGACACCAAGGTCCAGCAGCCGCTTCTGCTCCTGGGACCAACGAGGCCGCGTGGGGTCGGCACCCCGGAAGCCCCGAGCGTCGGCCCTAAGGCGCCCCACAGATGCCCCGACCGTACGGCTGGGCAGGGGTGGACCTGGGGCATGGCCCCAATGCCCTGCTTTACAGTGGGGGACATGGCCGAGGGGCAGCGGGCCAGTCGCAGAGCCACTGACCCACAGACCATGCTGCCCGCACAGCCTTTCCCACAGGGCTTCCTTCTCGGGGGTGGGAGGCTGGGGGAGTGGGGGCCTGGGGGTGCCTGGGGGTGCTATGGGGCCACAGGGCTGTAGGGTTGGGTCCCAGGGGCGCACCCTGCAGGGCGGGCAAGCTGCACCTCTGCCGGCAGCACTGGGCCTCAGCGGTCAGCGCCCGGCACCCTCCTGTTTGCAGGAGCAACACCTGGGCTTCGGCGGGGAGGTGAGGTGCACCCCTTGGACCTACAGTGACAGCCCCACACTGGCGGGGGTCCCCAACATGCTGCACCCACAGGTCCTGGCTCCCCCACGCTGGCGGGGGTCCCCAACATGCTGCACCCACAGGTCCTGGCTCCCCCACGCTGGCGGGGGTCCCCAACATGCTGCACCCACAGGTCCTGGCTCCCCCACGCTGGCGGGGGTCCCCAACATGCTGCACCCACAGGTCCTGGCTCCCCCACGCTGGCGGGGGTCCCCAACATGCTGCACCCACAGGTCCTGGCTCCCCCACGCTGGCGGGGGTCCCCAACATGCTGCACCCACAGGTCCTGGCTCCCCCACGCTGGCCGTGGTGGGCCATGGCGGCGTGGGGCCCAGGGACCCTGCGAGCTCTTCGGGAGGCCCCCGGTGGAGCCTGGGCACAGCGCAGAGCCCGACCCCTGTGTGTGTGTCCTGCAGCGTCAGGGGACCTGTCCATCCGACCTTCTGAGGGCCCAGGGCAGGGGTCCAAGCCCCCTGGACCATGCGGGCCTGAAGCACTCAGCCTCCCGGCCCGCCTCCCAGGCCCCTGGACCCCTGCGGTGCACGCACAGAAGGTTCACACACACGACAGGGGCCCAGTGAGACCGTCCACGAGAGGGGCCCGGCACGTGGCGCCAAGGCAGGCCCACCTTTCTCCCCAAGATGGCCTTTGGTTTAGGGATGTTTTTGATAAGAGGTGTGAAGTCATGGAAAAGCCCACCCTGTGGCCCCCCAGTGGCTGGCCGCCCGCTGACCCTAGATGAGACTGACCCAAATACTCTTCCCGTTCCCGCCCCCCCACGTCCATGGGACCCCGTGGCCAGACGGTGCCCAGGGCCCAGCCAGCGCGGGCTGTCCCAAGCCCCTCCCCGACGCTGCCAGTCAGCTCGACGCCCCCACTCTGGACCCCTGGACCCCTCTCCCGCCCCGGTACCTCCTCCACGATGTCGCCGTTCTCGGCGTGCACTTGGGCCAGGGCGCCCAGGTCCCGGATGATGCTGAAAACCTCGTACATCTGGGGAGGGGGCAGCGGTCCGCGTGGGCTGCGCCGCCCCTGGCCGCAGCAGGTGCCCCCCCTCCTCTGCACCCGCCCTCACCTGGCCGTCGGTACACTGCCACCTGTCCTTGTATGCCATGAAGACCAGGAAGGAGTTCACACCTGCGGGGGGCAAAGGCTTGGTGACCACGGGGACGTCCCAGGGGTGGGAGGGTCAAACTGGAGGGCCAGGCCTGGGAGGAGCATGCCCCACCATGAGCCCCCGCTCCCCAGCACCCACCCCCACTCTGGGGACACCGCCCCCCAGGCTGACGAGCCCGAAAACACGCAGGGAGCTAGGGCTCCCTTGTCCCAGTTCTGGCTCCAGCCCAGGGCCTGCAGCGCTCAGCAGACACAGGTGAGAGCCCTCCTGGCTGCCGGCCTTCGGCGTTGGCAGGTGTGGGGCCCAGGATGGGGGTGCAGAGGAACCACAGCTGTGGCCATCTAGTGCGTCACTTCCCTGTGGGGGCCTCTGGGTCCCAGCCTGCTCAGGGACATGCCGAGGGGCAGCCTGGGGGGGGCCTGGGCCTGGCTGGGCAACGGAGAAGCAGATGCTAGGTCAGAGAACAGCCCAAGGTGGCAAAACTGCTGCCCAGAGGCCGACAGTCCACCCCACTGGACCCCAGGGGGAGGGGAGTACAGCCCCCTGTCAGCCACCCCACAAGGCTGAGAGGGGAGTAGGGTCCTGCGTGACATGCCAGGACATCAGGACTGTCCCCCTCAGAAAACGGGGCACAGAAGGAAGCGGCCTTCTGGGGGCCTCCCCACCCCTTCAGGCCTGTGGACACCGGGAGCCCCTGTAGGAGTGGGACATACCCTCCAGCCTCCTTGGCCTCCCAGGCCGGCCTGGGCCTTAGGGCTGCAGCCGCAGGGCCTGTGTCCAGCCTCCCAGGCCCATGTGGCTGGGACCCTGCCATGCCCCCTGGAGGCTCTAAACCTCGAACCAGATTAACCCAGATTAAGAGACCAGTGATAACACTTTCTAACTTCTCCCAAATCCGCTCTAAAATTTGATGTGGTTTTAACTACAGGGAGTTTTATGCACAAAGTTAAACCTTGTTTATGGGCTGTTTCAGCAGAGGTACCGCAGAGGAGCAGGTTTTAAATCAGTCTCCTAAGGGGATCCTGGCCAGCTGGGAGAACGCACCACTGCTTTTCCTCCACCCTGGAGTTTGTTTTCCAAAGACAGAGCGACCCGGCACTGGCAGGTAGTTACAGCTGCCTCCTGTCCCACGAGGAGTCACAGGATGTTTGGACTGAAGGGAACCCAGGGCCTGTCTCGCTTCTTTGAAAGTGGAATGGGCCTTCAAGTGACCCTTGTGTACCTTCTACCTGGTCCTGGGTCACCTGCCCTCTGGCCACGGTAGGCAAGGGTCTGGCTGGGACACGGAGCTCAGGCCCTTCCATGCAGGGGCTCCTGCGGCCACCCTCTCACCCCTGCCCCCGCCCACCTACCCTTGTCCTTGGCCAGGACTTCTAGCTCCTCCTCGATGCTCTCGTGCCAGCGGGGAATGTCCACGTGCAGAGAATAATCGCAGCAGGCCAGGCCGTCGGCTCGCTCCCGCCACTGCTCGTAGGCAGCCAGCAGGCTCCCGCCTGCCTCGGGGAACACGTGGTCCACTGTGGGGGGCAGTGCAGTCAGCCAAGCTCTGTCCCACCCTGGGCACTGGGCACCATCCCACCCCCAGGCTCTCCAGGGAGAACTGGCCTCATCTCCCACGGCACTGGAGAACTTACTTGAGGAGTCAGGGGAGACTTTGGTTTCTCCAGGGCCCCAATTCTGCAAGCCCTGGCCCCACTGTGCTATTCCACCCACATCTCTGTGGCCCCTCAGAGCAGACCAGCAGCATGGGGAGAGGGGAAAGGCTGGTCCCAACACCCCATGCCCGTGTGCATGGTCATTTCCCAGGAGCATGGTGGCAGTGAAGGGCCTGGGGTGGGTGCAGGCTGCTGTCCATGATGCTGGGTGCAGCGCCTGGGCTGGCTTCCCCAGGACCATCCCATAGCCACACGCATCTCCTCGGGGAGCCCAGGACTCAGCAGCCTCCATGCAGTCTCCCCGCCCTGACCACGCATTCAAGGTCCACTGGCTGCTAAGCAGCATCCCCTGGGGGCCTTGGAGTGGCCACACGGTAGATGCACCCACTCCAGTGATGCCGACAGCTTTGTGCATCCACCCACACCCCCAGCAGCCCCCGAGCCTTCCAGCCACTCAGACCATGACCAGGACCCCGTGGCAGCGGCGGCCCTGTCCTCTCTGCAGGCTATCACAGCCCCAGGCCGGGATGGACAGGTGAGAAAGGCGGACAGTGGTGCGTGTCTTCGTGAGGCATCTGACACCTGGGCACTGCAGGGGACAGGTGGCGTCCACCCTGCAGCTGTCCTGAGCCCTTTGGGATGCACATGAAGGGCGGGTGGCCTGAGATGACCAGGCTCTTGCATCGTTGGTTTTCTTCACTTCGCAGCTGAGTGAACCACGCCTCATGTCATCCCAGCAGTGACCTGAGTCCCCAGAGCCACCACTGGCGGGCAGCAGTGGCAGCACCGACTGACCAGCCATGTGGCTGGGGCCTGCTCCAGGCAAGGCGTGTGTGTAACTCGCTTCCTCCTGGCCTCGACCTGCTCAGGTGGGCGCTGATACTTCCCCACGTCACAGGTTAAAGGAGCATGATTTTTCAAGGGTTAATCGAATATTCAGAAGTCACAGCTAAGAAATGGTAGCAACGAGGTTGAATGAGATTCGCTCAGCACGGTCCTAACACACAGCCTGCGGCGCTCACCCACGGGGGGCCCGGGACGCAGCAGCCCCCGTGCAGCCTCCTGCCCCGACCTCACGTCCAAGATCCACTGGCTGCCAAGGCCCCTGGACGCTCACGGTGAACAAGCGGCTTCACCTCAACAAGCTTCAGAGTCTGCCTGCGAGACGTGGCGCACTGACCCCAGAGGACTTCAGGAGCAGGCCTGGGCCGAGGCACAACGAGGACAGGCCCCAGGCCTGGCAGGGTCAGCGCTAAAGCAGCGGCCACCATGGATGACGGTGCTGACGTTGGCAATGGCGATAGGTGCCTTCCTTTACCTAAAACCAGAGCCGCCACCTCTGACTGCTCCCCACACAGGCTGGGCCTCCCTGGGGATCAAGCTGCCATGGCGTGAGGGTCAGGGCCCAGCCTGCATGACGTGTAGGACGACCCGTCCTTGTCCTGACCATCTGGGTCCCCCACGCCCCAGCCCCGCCCGCTCCAGTTTCCGGGAGATAAATGACCAGGCCAGCACCAGCCTCAACAAAAAGACGCGAGCGCCTGGAGCTGGCCGAGACAACCAAGTGCCAGGTGAGCAGCAGGGAAAGGAAAAGGGAAGTCGAGATGTGACCCGAGCAACCTATAATAAAAGAAAGCCAGCACCACGGAAACACCTCCCTGTAACAGGCAAACCCGTCGGAGGACCCAGGTGTGGGCAGAGGTGGGGATCCAGGTGAGGGAGAGGTGGGGACCCAGGTGTGGGCAGAGGTGGGGACCCAGGTGTGGGCAGAGGCAGGGACCCAGGTGTGGGTGGAGGTGAGGACCCAGGTGTGGGTAGAGGTGAGGACCCAGGTGTGGGTAGAGGTGAGGACCCAGGTGTGGGCAGAGGAGGGGACCCAGGTGTCGGCGGAGGTGGGGACCCAGGTGTGGGCAGAGGCAGGGACCCAGGTGTGGGTGGAGGTGAGGACCCAGGTGTGGGCGGAGGTGAGGACCCAGGTGTGGGTGGAGGTGAGGACCCAGGTGTGGGCGGAGGTGGGGACCCAGGTGTCAGCGGAGGTGAGGACCCAGGTGAGGGAGAGGTGAGGACCCAGGTGTGGGCGGAGGTGAGGACCCAGGTGTGGGCGGAGGTGAGGACCCAGGTGTGGGTGGAGGTGAGGACCCAGGTGAGGGAGAGGTGAGGACCCAGGTGTGGGCGGAGGTGAGGACCCAGGTGTGGGCGGAGGTGAGGACCCAGGTGTGGGCGGAGGTGAGGACCCAGGTGAGGGAGAGGTGAGGACCCAGGTGTGGGTGGAGGTGAGGACCCAGGTGTGGGCGGAGGTGAGGACCCAGGTGTGGGCGGAGGTGAGGACCCAGGTGAGGGAGAGGTGAGGACCCAGGTGTCGGCGGAGGTGAGGACCCAGGTGTGGGAGAGGTGAGGACCCAGGTGTGGGTGGAGGTGAGGACCCAGGTGTGGGCGGAGGTGAGGACCCAGGTGTGGGCAGAAGTGAGGACCCAGGTGTGGGCGGAGGTGAGGACCCAGGTGTGGGTGGAGGTGAGGACCCAGGTGAGGGAGAGGTGAGGACCCAGGTGTCGGCAGAGGCAGGGACCCAGGTGTGGGCGGAGGTGAGGACCCAGGTGTGGGCGGAGGTGAGGACCCAGGTGAGGGAGAGGTGGGGACCCAGGTGTCGGCGGAGGTGGGGACCCAGGTGTGGGTGGAGGTGAGGACCCAGGTGTGGGTGGAGGTGAGGACCCAGGTGAGGGAGAGGTGAGGACCCAGGTGTCGGCAGAGGCAGGGACCCAGGTGTGGGTGGAGGTGAGGACCCAGGTGTGGGTGGAGGTGAGGACCCAGGTGTGGGTGGAGGTGAGGACCCAGGTGTGGGTGGAGGTGAGGACCCAGGTGAGGGAGAGGTAGGGACCCAGGTGTGGGCAGAGGAGGGGACCCAGGTGTGGGCAGAGGTGAGGACCCAGGTGTGGGCAGAGGCAGGGACCCAGGTGTGGGCGGAGGTGAGGACCCAGGTGTGGGAGGAGGTGAGGACCCAGGTGAGGGAGAGGTGGGGACCCAGGTGTCAGCGGAGGTGAGGACCCAGGTGTGGGAGGAGGTGAAGACCCAGGTGTGGGCAGAGGTGAGGACCCAGGTGTGGGCAGAGGTGAGGACCCAGGTGAGGGAGAGGTGGGGACCCAGGTGTCGGCGGAGGTGAGGACCCAGGTGAGGGAGAGGCAGGGACCCAGGTGTGGGTGGAGGTGAGGACCCAGGTGAGGGAGAGGTGAGGACCCAGGTGTGGGTGGAGGTGGGACCCAGGTGTGGGCGGAGGTGAGGACCCAGGTGTGGGTGGAGGTGAGGACCCAGGTGTGGGCGGAGGTGAGGACCCAGGTGTGGGCGGAGGTGAGGACCCAGGTGTGGGCAGAGGCAGGGACCCAGGTGTGGGCGGAGGTGGGGACCCAGATGTGGGCGGAGGTGGGGACCCAGGTGAGGGAGAGGTGGGGACCCAGGTCCTCACTGATCATGGTGGTCCCTCCTGCTAAGGCCGCCTTGGTGCCCTGGTAGAAGTCATCGGCTGGGGCCATGCCCAGCGTGGGCATCTGCAGCCGCGTGTGGACATCGATGCCGCCTGGCAGGACCAACAGGCCGTGGGCGTCGATCGTTCTGACGCTCTCAGGGACGATGAGGCTTTCCCCGATCTGTCTGGAAGCGATGAAGAGAAACCCACTGTTAGGAGGGCATGGAGGAGAACCTAACGCACTCCTATGACAACACTGCGGGCCTGGACAAGGTGTTCCAGGGGCCTGTCTTTGAGAAAAAAGGCAACACAGCTGGCAGCACTGACCTGGTATAGTTAAGGGGAGCAGGTGAGCCACTGAGCGGCTCAGATGGCCAGTGCCAAGGACAGCCCTGGGCAAGCACAGCTCCCCTATGGGTTGCTGCTAAAGTCTGAATTTGCCACTGGGTTAACAGGGCACTGGTGCTGCTTGACAGACACCAGCAGAGGAGCTAATGGGGAGCAGTGAGTGTGGCTAAGCGGCTGCTGGGTGTCCAGTCCTGCCTGAGGTTCTGGGGCACGAGAACAGTGGGGCCAGAATAATGGGGCTGCTCTCCAGACCTGACCGTCTCAGTGGCAAGACGCCACACACCTGGGCGTATCCAGGGGCACTTCCAGGGAACAGGGTTTTGTAGAAGGAAAAAAGCATTGACGTGAGTGTGCGGCAGAAGTCAACTGCCTGGACGGCGCATGTGGCGTGTACCGGTGTAACCCACTGGGTGGTTTTGGGAGAAACTCACTTTATCAAACCGTCCTCCACATACAGGTCAGCGTGAAACGACTGGTCGTCATTCACAATCTTCCCTCCTCGGATCAGAAGGCAGTCACTCTGCAAATGAAGAAACTGAGAATTTTTCTCCGAACTGAGTTACCTGACAAACATCTGTAGGACAACCTCTTCCTCTGGGGCCGTGGAAGCAATGTGGAGACCCAGTTTGCAGACACAAAAGCCAACCCCAGACCTGCCATGCTCACTACTCCCCAAGCACTGGCCGCTGGAGGTGCCCTGGGCAGGTGCCACCGGGGGTGCCTCCCATGCCCCCCGCAGTAGGCAAAGGGGGGACATGGCAACCTGCTTCTCACTTTGCCAGAGCACCGGTGAAAGTGTACCAGTGGAACGGGTTACGTTTGTACCCTCAAAGGAATCATTTCACTTAAAAACCCGAGTCTGTAGAAAGAGGGGAGAACACGCTGTTTTAGGAGACTCACAGCCTCTTGTGTTGCCTGCAGAGGCCCTGATTTCCTGCTGCCCCATTTCACCCCCACAGGCGGCCAGGTGCTGACTGCTGGGCCTGTGTTCCTACAGGCCCATGATGGGACCAGGCTCCACTCTGGAGGCGGGGTTCAGAACAGCACCCCAACAGGCAGAGGTCCCACCCCAGGGAGGATGCACGCCAGGAAAGGACAGATACACTCACAAGGTCATCACTGACCATGACACACGTGGAGTGTGGGGGTGGGGGGAGAGAGAGCAGAGTGACAGATGGGGGCTGCCTCAGGACAGAGAAGGGCCTCTCCGAGGAGTTAACAGTTGCAGTTCCAGGCCAGGGAGCTGCCCGTGCAAAGGCCCTGAGGCAGGGAAAAGCTTGAATTGTAGATGACACAAAGGGGGACCCTCGGAGGGAGGGGAGAGGCAGAGGCAGGGGCCCGGAGCAGGGCAGGGCTGGGGCTCCTGGGCCGAGGGGAGCCGGTGGGGGGCCCTGGGCCCCCAGCAGGGTTATCAGCTTAGCCTCACTGATACTCTCAAAGAGGCCGCATCAGCTGCTGCATTCAAAGCATGCTCAAGTTTTCAGCAGTGGAAACGGGGCTAAAGTTCAGGCATGTTCTGAGGTTATCCAGGTAGGAGAAGGTGGGGCCAGGATTGTGGAGGGGCAGATGAGGGGGGAGTCCAGAGGTCCTGGGAGTCGACTGGGAAGGATTTGCTGGCGAGGGCCCAGGAGTGAAGGGCAAGGGAGGTGACGCCCAAGGTTTGGGGTGCCTGGAGGCAGCCCTGGTGGGTGAAGGTGGTGGGTCTTTTGAAGACGGGTGTTGGACAGCGAGGCCAGCTATCCCTGGGCGGCTCCCAGCAGCTCGGGGTGTGGCAGAGGGCGGGGGTGGACGCAATGCCCAGCGGCCATAAGGCCAGGTAGGGCCACTTCTATGAACAACAGCAAGTGGCCTGGCAGGCAGGAGCCAGGTAGACAGCAGGGTGGAAACCACCGAGCCTCGTGTGGCCGCCAGGGGTGGCAGGACCCACTGGAAAGGGAAGACAGCCACTCAAGAAGAAAGGGGAGGGCAGAGGGAGAGAGCGGGGAGCAGGTAAGCACTCTCGGCACTGCCCTGCCCTTCTGCTCGAGTCTCGGCGTGACCCTGGGAGCCGAGCAGGGCTCAGGGGAGTGCATCTCACCCGGAGGTCCAGCCGTTTGCCCAGGTCCCCAGGGTGCCACCCAGAGGCCCGGTCAGCACCGCCTGGTCTCCTGGCTCTTCACATCATCCAATGCCAAGAGCATCCCATCTGGCAGTGCACTTAGAGCTCCGAGAGGCCACTGAGATACATAAGGTAATTATCTGCTGTTCTTAATGGCATCTAACCGGATGGAATTTTCAGAATTCCATCCATTAAATGCAAAGCTATCACAGCCTAAGGGGGGGGAGGGGTGAACCACAGCCCGCCGACCACAACGAGCCTTCCACCTGTTTGTACACAGCCCAGAGCTAAGCATGGTTGGAAAAAAACCAAGAAAATATTTCCTGACTTGTGAAAATGATTTGAAATTCAGATTTCAGCATCCCTGAATGAAGCTGTAATAGAATACAGTTTCCGCCTCACCGAAGACTGCTTCCCTGGTCTGGGTGGGCAGCTGCAGCCGGGAACACCGGCCCGCAGAGCTGAAAACCATTCCCCTCTGCTCTACCACGTTTGGGACCCCTGGTCCCCAACAGTGCCCGTCCCCAGGCCCTGGGCTCCCCTGACTGGGCACCAGTTTTAGCCCCGCCCATCAAGGCCACTGACCTGGCCCAGGCTTTAGGAACAGGTTGCCTTTCTCCCTGCGCCCCCATCTCAACCCCTGTTCGCCCCCCTCCCCACCCTGCCCCTTGCCCCCATCTCGCCCCTGGGGCTGGTGGACGGCAGAGGGCGGCCGGGCCAGGAAGAAGAGGCCCTGCCTGCCCCTCCTACCACTGCTTGTTTCCAGCCTGGACTCAGCCTCGGGGAAGCTTCCAGGGTTTGGAACCAGGGGGGGAAATGCAGCTGGTGGGTGTGAAGCCAGGCTTAGGGGCTTATCAGGATGAAGGTGACAGTACCAGAAACCAGCAGCCCTGCCCTGCCCACTGGCCTGGAGGCTCCTTGGCCACTGACCCACAGGGGAGGGTCTTTGAGCCCCCACTTAGGTCCAAGGCAGTGGCCGCTCTGAGAGTGTTTTGGGAAAGAAAGGAACTAGCAGCGCAGGAAGAGAGCTCCGGGAATGCCCCCCAGGAGAGCCAGGTCAGACCCGGTGGGCTCCCTCCCCCTCCCGCGCCTGCCTGCAGCCCCTCCACTCTCCAGGCCACCCCAGGCTGCGGTTTTGTTTCTGTCCAGCGCTGGGGACGGTCTGACTTCCCGGCACCGGAGCGTGTGGGTGTCCGCGCTGCAACTACCCCCAGGGCTGTGGCTGCGGGGGTGCCCACCGGCTCCGGGACCCTCGGAACCCCGGCTTCGCTGAGAAGGCCGAGTGCTTTGTTTCGGACAAAGAGCGGCGGCGGCGGCGCGAGCCCGGGGAGGGCGGCCCGCGGGTGCGCCGGGACCAGCAGCCTCGGGCGCCGGGGCCGGGCCCACCGGCGAACAAAGAGCGGAGGCCGCGCGCCCCGCCGGCCCCGGCCACGGCGAGGAGGAGCGGCGCCGTTGCTCTCCCTCCCCGCGCGCCCAGAGGTTCCGGCAGGGCTGCGGCCTGTGCGCCCGGCTCCCTGTGTGCGGGGCCGCCGGCGACGCGGGGAGAGCCTGGCCGGAAGGGCCCGCGTGGGTCGGGGGGCTGGGGCGTGATGGGGTTCGGCGGCAAAGGGGGTCGACCCGCCGAGAGCGGCTGGGCTGGACGCTCACCGTGGTCCGGGGCAGGCTCTTCTTGCCCTGGAAGGCCATCGTGCTCCTCAGCCGGAGCTCCCGGGCCCTGCAGCGGCGTGAGCGCGGCGGGCGGAAGGGGTGCGTGGGGGAGCCGGGCGTCTGCGATCCAGCGCGCAGGGCCGCGAAGCTCCCGATCCCGGCCCCGCCCCCGCAGCGCTCATTTGCATTCACGCCCCGCCCTGCCCCGCCCCACCCCATGCCGTCCTCACTGCCCCCTCCCCCGGCTCTGTACCCTAGGGGCCGCTGCAGGCCGGGATCCCAGCGCGCCAGGCCCGGGTGTGGACCTGGGGAAGCGGCTGGGGTGGGATGCGGGAGGGGCCTGGGGCCTGGTCGGGGCCGCTGTGTGCGGCTGTCGCCCCCAGGAGAGCACGGGTGCAGTGGAGAGAGGTCTGGCACTGTCCTGCCAGCCCTGCCTGCGCCTCGGGCCCAGCCGCGGGCGCGTCGCCCACCCCGTGCAGACCCCAGGCACCCCCAGAGCCGTGGAATGGAAACCGGCCTCAGGCCCAGGCCTGGGCTCTCCGGCACCCCGGCCCCCATCCAGGAAGGTGGTCCTGGCCAAAGCCCAGATCCCTCGCCCAGTGCCCTAGGGCGAAGGACTAGGTGGTGGGGGCGCCCCTGCGCCGTCCCCAGCGCCTCCCCGCGAAGCCGCTCCACAGCCCGGTGCGCACAGCTCAGGGGCAGGAGCGGGGAGAAAGCCGGAGAGACGCAGACAAGGAGCCAGTGAGACGGAAACGCACGCGGAAAGCCGCGAGCCACCCGGAGACGGGGACACACAGAGACCCAAAACGAGGGCGAGAAAAAGTTCTCACCGGCCCCGCCACGCAGCTCGCGCGCCCGCGCGTTCTCTCGGAGAGGGGAGGGCTGTGGGGAGAGGCCGGGCCCCCGCGCCCCCCGCGCCGCCCCAGCGCCCACCCTCCCCTCTGGGGAGCCCCGGGCCCGCGCTTCCCCCGGACACGGCCACGCCGCCCGCGGCCTCGCGCCCTGCACCCACTACCTGTCGTGGGCCGCGAGCCTCGGCCTCTGCCGCTGCCTCCTGGCCGTCTCCGGCCCACTCGCCAGGTCCCTCCGAGTCGCTGCGGCGGGTGGCAGGGCTCACTGACCCCGGGACCCCGCGGTTGCCGTCTGGCGCACCCAGCTGCAGCGTTTTGCTCTCGAAGGCGCCCTCCACGCAGAGGAACACGCTGCCCAGCTTGGGCCGAGCCCGCGGGCTGCCTGCACGCAGAGGCTCCAGGCCCGTGGGCAGCGTCTCCTCGGGCTGCCGCGTGGCCATGGACGGCACCGGGGACGGACCTCTGGGCGTCGTGGGGCCTCCTGCGCTCGGGTCTGCGCGGGCCGGTGGGTGGGATCAGGTGGCCTCGCCCCTTCCTCGCCTCCTCCCCCGGCTCCCCGGCCTGCGTGGAGCTAGCGCTGGTCACGCAGCGGGTGCTGAACACTTCAGGCCCGGCCGGAGGGCGCAGGTGACCGGGAGGAGCTGACCCTCAGTGTGTCCTGAGTGCGCTCCTGGGCTCCGAGCTCGGCTCAACCCGCGGGAAGGGCGCGAGTAACTACTCTGTGGAAATCCAGGCATATGTCCTGGCTGTGGGAGACCCCACGTCAAGTGGGAGGGCCAGGGGGATGTGCCAGTGAGCTGCTGCTGCTACTGGGTAAGACAAAAGGGACTCTCAGCCGGACCAGGCATCAAGGAGGATGCTGTCACTCTGTTCTGCTGCACAGAGAGCCTTAGCCTACCAACAGATGCCCCAGCCTCTGGTTCTCATTAGCTCAGCCGGCACCCCACAGCACAGTTCCCCACGACCGCGGGAGACTCACTGCCAGCCCCAAGGGAACACAGGTGGGCAGCAGAGGTCATGGCTGGCAATGCTGGGGCCCTCTCTCTTGCCTTCCGGTCTCCGAACGGTGGACACTGACCCCACTCTTGATTCCACTCTCCCAAACTGATCAGTGAAATGTCTTTTTACTCACCTGGATCTGTTGCAATGAGAAATCTGCCACCAAATGTTCCTGCTCATGGCAGAAAGCTTCCACTTTTCTGAATTATTCCAATTCTTTCTCCTCGGGTTCGCATCTGACAAACAGCTACAAGAGGAGACCTCACCAGGGGCTGCCCGCAACCGGGACTCAGCTTGTCCCCTGGTGACTGCACAGACTTTGGGATGAGGCTGCAGGGAGGCCCCCTTCCATGGGCGTGCACCCCCAATGCCCTTCTGGTGTGTAACAGGGCACTGCTGTCCAGAGAACCAACGAGGGGCACAGAGCTGGCCCATCAAATGGTGCGGTCACACTTCCACACCTTATGGGGGAAGGAACATGGGTATTCTAAGATTTAAAACAATTTTTTATTAAAACTGTACAATAATTTACAAATGAGTAAAAATTCTCTGGAATATATCATAGGAATCACAATACAAAAATAAGTGTAAAACTTTGTAGTTAATCACCATACAAACCTAGCTCAGGCTGGGAATACAGCGCAGCACGGAGCGGAGCGTCACGTGTTTAGAATGTGATTATTCAGGACTGAGAGCACAAATCCTGCCTGGCATATGGCCGTGAGGAAACAAGTTCTAATTTGCTTTT
Source organism: Tamandua tetradactyla (assembly GCF_023851605.1). Taxonomy (NCBI): domain Eukaryota; kingdom Metazoa; phylum Chordata; class Mammalia; order Pilosa; family Myrmecophagidae; genus Tamandua; species Tamandua tetradactyla. The sequence goes on along the minus strand of NC_135339.1, from coordinate 94,786,659 downwards.
GCATACATTTATAGTAAAGCTTTTTAAAAATATAAACAAATACATAGTTCAATACATATATTCATAATATGATTTTCCTGAGCCTGTATTTAAATCCATTGCTGTGTTAAAACACACAACCCATCTAAAGGTTTCAGTGGTGGAGTGATGGTAAATGTCGATTAATGCAAACATGCCTCCAGACCCACTCTCAGGCACACACACACACACACACACACACACACCTGCTCCGAGTGTGGACGCTCACAAGCCGTGTAAGGCACGCGGGGCATCCTGAAGGCTACAGATGCAGCGAGGGCAGAATCTACACAACCGCCACATGTGGGGCAGGTGTGCACAGCACGTCAGTGTCCGCACGGGAATCTGCAGTTTATAGGGGTTTTCCTTTTAGACCCACTCCAGCCCTTGCCTCGTTCTGCAGGCCGTGCACACAGCGTGGTTATGTTGATAATTACTGTGCGACACAAATGCCCACGTCTCTGTTACACAGTAAACATTGTGGCAGCTTTTCGGGGCCCCTCCCCATGCCCCAGTAGCAAGGGGTGCCTGTATCCACAGACTTGCCAGTTTAAAGAGCCAGCAGTAAGAGAGCCCAAAAACCTGCAAGGAATTCAACCCAGCCCACCAGTTTTGAAAACAAGGTTTACTCTAGGATCTAGAAGATCTCAGCCATTTGAATGTCTTAATCGGTTAAAAAGGCTCATATTTGCCTATTTATTTTTTCATGTTTAAATTCCAGACCTGCAGTGCTAGATTTTCTAATGAGATGAAAAGAGGATGCATATGACACCTGAATAAAAACAGTGTCTGATAGCTACAGAGAGGAACTGACATTGCAACTAAGCCTGTGCTTTCTGGAACATGGCAGGCTATGGCTGTGGCTTGGTACATGGGATGCCATTTTCCCTTTTGATGTACATGAATGCTTACATATAAATGGTGATGGCTTCCTAGCATTGCTACATATTTACATGCTTCCCTTTCCTGTGTCGTTTGTGTTTTTCAGAACTACAACGCTATGGTTAAGTGTGCCTTGGGGGGTGTGGGAGGGCACAGGAAGTACTCCACACGTATATACCACCTGCAAAATCAGGGTGACGCAGATGAACACGAGGGATGTCGATTTGAGCTGGCTTCAAACGCACGACTTTAGATCCCTGGGGCCAGCCTGCAGCGGCTGCTCCGCACACATGGTGGAGCCTGAAGCTTCCAGGGGCGTTGAGTTAAGGCGTGTTTCTAGATGTCCGCGTAGATCAGTCCACCAGACTTCAGCTCAGCGGCTCACCCGCAGCCCCGAGGCAGCTTCTGATGAGAGAAGATGGCTTGTTGTTCACTCTTCCAGATGCAACAAACGTGCCAGGAGAACGCAGTCATTAAGACAAGATAAAACTAATCATGAAGGATCAAACAAGCTTTTGGACTTGAGACACAAGCCCTGATATCAGGCTCGGCTAGAGAAGCATTCAACTGGCCAGCTTGTCCAAGTGAATATATAACTGTGGCTTCAGTGACAGCAGAAGGGGACGGCTCTTCTCCGACAAGTGCTTTCATGGTGCATTTCCTTGCAAAAATCCTGCGCCCACCAAAGAAAAGCTGATCTATGTGCTCCTGTAAGCCTGTCCCTGATTTCAACCTGGGGAAGCAGCCGCTTCCATCTGTACTGGAGTTGACGTTTCTTCCGACACAAACACAAAATGAACCTGACACCTCCAGACGACGTGCTCCCTCCTCTCTCCAGTCACCACCTAATGCAGTTTGCTTTCCTGTCACATACTGTGTCCGTCACATCCACACTCCACTGTGTGTCTAACTGCCCAGCATGCCGACCTCCAGGGCCCCGAGAGAGCTGGGTTCCTGTGCATCGTCCTCCGGTCGCACACGTGCACACGTGCCCCTTGTAAATTCTGCATCGAGAGTGATGCACTCAGCACAGCGTGTGGGCACAGCAACACCTCCCAAGCAGCGGGGCAGGGGGAGCCCCAATGATGGCGTCCCTGGACTGGGGGCTTGGCGATGGAAACCTCACTCCACACCGGCTCCATGGGTGCTCCAGCTTCTCCCTGAAAAACAGTGGGAACAAGTATTGCTTAGTGGGGCTATGGGAGGCGCATGGGGGGAGGAAGCGCCCTGTGGGTGAGCTGGGAACTTTGAGGAGGGTCAGGCTCTCCCAGGGGCATTTCCCTCGAGGGTCTGGCGCCAACCAAGGCACCACGCTCCCACCTCCTGCCCAGGGGCTGCTCTCCGCCCTTCCCAAGAGCCCCCGTGCCCCCTGACCAGTGCCCCAGCTTGGCCACCGCACCTCGGCCTTGGGCTGCCCAGTGCCTGCAGGAGCCGCCCATGATTTTTTCTATCCAATTTCCATTTTTTCTCCCTCCCAAAAAGTGCACCTCTGTTAAGTATGCATTTTTCCTTATTACCTTGTAAATGTTTAATGTTTTGAACAAGAAAACATGGAGGAACTGCTAAGCCTCTCGTTATGAGGAAGGTGGACCTGGGACCAGCGGGGGGGGGGCACGGCGCGGTGGGGGAGGGGCTGCAGGGGTGGAAGCATGGACGTGCTGGAGTGGCCGCAGGCATCCGAAACCCCCGTTCTCTAATCCAGGAGAGGCATGTTCCTAAACCTAACTTCTCCGGAAGATGATATTACCTCAACTAAATTTGGTAAAATTATACATATTCCACATCATCATTAATATCTCTGCTGCAACTTAAAAATAACACACTGTTCCTGAATTTGATTCATTTCTAAGTAGGTCTCCACAGACGTGCCTACTTCAGAGTGTCAGAGATGACAGTGCCCCCAGGCCAGGGCTCTCACTGTGCGGGTGGAAAAGCTGAGGCCCAGAGAAGAAAGGTCATTTTCCAAGGTTGCCGGGGTCCTCCCTGCCAGCCCACGCCACGCACGGCTTCTTCTGGTCAGCATGACCCACCGAATGGGTATGAAATAAACACACTCACAAGTTTATTGGAAATGATTTGCATAATTAAAAAAAAATCACTCTGCAAATTGAAGAGGCATCTTGTCATCTGTAGCCTTGGCCCTCTCCCGAGCCGGGCATCCCCCCGCTTTGCTAACACTCCATCTGCTGCAGTTTCCAGGATCGACACCTGTCTGCCCCATCCGTGGTGATGACCCGTGTGCGCATGCCCGGGCACACGACCCCCGGGGCAGCACTCTGCCGCCACGGTTTGTCTTCCCAAGCCTGTCTCCCGCCCCACCTCTAGTCCCATCCCTGCTGGCCCCGGCCTGACGTCTGACTGCCCCACACCCGCAGTTCAAGGTCTCCTCTGAGCTGGACCATGAAGCCACAGGAGGTGGACGTCACACACGTGTGAAGGGACACTGACACGGTGGCTGCCTACCAGCCAGCAGGCCGGCCTCTGGGAACCCGGCCTTCGCAACAGTCCCTAGGGAGGAGGCCGTGCCGGGAAAGCTTCCTCAAAGCTGGACCCACGGTGGGGTCCAGGATGCCAGTGGGCAGGAGGCGCCCACCTGAGTAGCCCCAGGTAGAACCTCTGAGCTCTGAGTCTCTAACGGGCGGCCTTGGGCAGAGACACTGCCCACCTGGGGCTGTGTTTTTTCCCTGGAGGAAGGCTGTGCTCCCTGCAGCCTTTACGGGGGGCGGCGCACCAGGGCTCCTGTGCACGGTCTCCCCTTGCCATTGGCTTCGCTACGATAAACCTGGCCTTGGCATGGCTGCAGCCGAGTCCCCAAATGTAGGGTTGGCCCCGGGAGCTGGGGAACATCCTGCTTCCACTGTGCCAGGAGCTGTGGGCTGCTGTGAGGTCACAGAACGGATAAGTGCCAGCCCTGGCCTCAGGGGTTTGTTCATTCACTCATTCGGTCATTCACGTGGCAAATACTGACTCGGGTGTGTATTGGGTTGAGCAAGCTGGCCCCGCCCTGCCCGCAGGCTCACCGGGAGCTTCCAGGCAGCAGGGAAGATGCCTGATTGCAAAGGGGGGCGAGCCCTGTGGGCCAGGAGAGTGGGGGCCCCGCCTCGCCAGTCCCCAGGAGGAAGCCGCGATGCCGGCTGCTCGGCCTTTCCTCTCGGGTGGGCTGTCGCGGGGTGGGCTGTCTCGGGCTGTCTCGGGTGGGCTGTCGCGGGGTGGGCTGTCTCGGGCTGTCTCGGGTGGACTGTCGCGGGGTGGGCTGTCGCGGGGTGGCCTGTCGCAGGTGGCCTGTCGCGGGGTGGCCTGTCGTGGGGTGGGCTGTCGCGGGGTGGGCTGTCGTGGGTGGCCTGTCACGGGGTGGGCTGTCTCGGGGTGGGCTGTCTCGGGGTGGCTTTACATGAGCTGCCTGGAGCGGGACCCTCAAGGACGGGAATACGCCGTAACCAAAATCAGGAATTGGGTCTCCCCAGAGGGCACGGGGTGGGGCGGGAGGGGGGCGGGGGCGCCCACAGGCCAGCACGGGGCACGGCAGGACAGTGCCATCAGGGACGCACAGCCAGCCCGGCCCCTGGCGCCTGCTGCGTGGGGGACTTCCGACATCCGCAAATGTCTGCAGACCGAAAACTACTGGCGGGGGGCACAGGCCCCCTCCTCGGAGCCTGAAGAGCCTCTGCTTGCATCACACTCAACCCAACTGCACCAGCAAGTTCCATGGACCAATCTCAGCCTCGCTGGGGGTTTCTAGAAGTGTGTGGAAGACAGATTCCCAAAAGGGGTGAGCCGGGTTGAAGTCACAGAGCTCAGATCACCCAGATGCGTGGGGGGCGGGGTCACCTGGCTCTCTGCCCCCCGCGTCCTGAGCCCCACTCCCCAAAAGAGGACCCACCACAAGTATATGTATCACAAGCTTACGGGGCAGTGAGGAGGGCCTGAGGACAAGCCCTTCTCCCAAAGCTCTGCGAGCCTCCAAACAAAACAGAAACAGCTGGGAGCGCCAAGCCCACGTGGGGCTGGGGGCTTGTTCCCAAAGCCATGATTCTGAGAGATCAGGACGTGGATGGCCTCACCTGGGCCCCGGCTTTGCCCCCGCCTCCCCCGAGCTCTGAGTCGCCCCTGCCCTCGGCCCTGCAGGGCTCAGGGGTGTCCGCCCAGGGCCGCCTTCGGGGGTGCCTCACCCAGCCCCCGCCGGGGAGAGCGCCTGGGGCGCACGGGGAGCTGGGGCAGGCTCTGGGTCCAGAGCGGCCCCGCTGGCCTCCACAGTGGCCTCTCCGGGTGGGCGGCGGGGGGGTGCCGAGGAGTCTGGCCAGCCAGGCCCTTTCCAGAGCAGGAGGACCGCGGACAGGGCAGCCCGGTGGCGGCAGGGATGGGCTCCCCGCAGTGTCCTGGTTGCCGGCCTCGGCCCCCGCGGCGAGTTTCAACCCAGATTCTCAGAGATGACAAGCACAGCTGGAGAGGGGCATGGGGGCCCAGCCCCACAGCACTTCAGAACATGGCTTTAAAGACGTTCAAACCCAGGACGCCTGCCATTCTGGCCAAGCTGAAAGGGGTCTCTCCAGGGACCGCGCGCCCCAGAGAGAGGATGAAGAGCCCCGCTGAGGCCCTTTCCTCACGGGGGCCAGGACTGGGGGCTCCTGCATCTCCTGGGGACGTGCTAGAAATGCAGGTTCCCAGGCCGGCCCCTCCGACCAGCTCCCCCGCGGCGACCTCACAAAGCCCTGCAAATGCCCCCAAACCACAGAGGTGCTCCTGGGTTTCCACAAAATCTCTTTACCTGACCGGTTTCTAAAGAGAGGACCATCACTATGGACCTCATGGCCTCTGCTGGTTCCCTCCAGTGGTTTGGGAATTAGAGGCTGGAGGATTTCCTGCAACGGTCACTTATCTCTTCCAAGTCACAGGACACCCACTCAGTGTCCACCAGGGGAGGTGTCGCCCCTGCCCGGCCTCCAGCCTCCAAGCCCCTCCCTCCCCTGCCCTCCATCCAACCTGTGGCCGTGGCCAGAGCTCCACCTGGACCCACCAAGACATGGAGCAAGGAGTTGGAAGGGTCCCCACCCAGCCCCAAGGGGAGCGCAAGCTGGCACAGAGCTTCTCTCTCCGTGGCTGTGCCCTCTTTGGCTGTGAAGTGGGATGGCTGCTGCTTGGGAGCAGGTAGGTACAGCTGCAGCCATGGTGGCCCAGTGAGGAACCCCTGGGAGGGAGCCAAGCAGCCTGGGTCCAGCCACAGAAGCTCGGTTGGCAGCACCCGTGCTCACCTGGGAAGTTTTTTCCCAGGACTGGTTGGATGGCAGCCCCCTGTCCTGACACAGAACTGTGTCCTTTCCTGGACTTCATGGCCTGTCCTGACCCCCATGATCCCCGGGGTCCCTGCATGCCTCAGAACGTTCCCTTCTGTGCCTACCCACTCAGGGCCAAATGGGGAGGGCTGATGTCTGGAAGGGGGCTACACTGGGAAAGCCATCCTCTCCCAAACTGCTCCCCAAATTCGCCTGCCCTTGGGCAGCACCTCAAGACCACTGGTACCCCAGGAAGGCTGGGGACAGCTCTCGGCAGGAGAGAAGGCTGGGGACAGCTGGGAAGTGTTCCCGTGAGCTCTGCCTTCAGGGCATGTCCATCCTGCCCCCTCCTGCTGGAGCACCAGCCATAAGGAGTGGTGTGAGCCCTTGGGCAGGAGGGCCCTGGGGCTGGGGGGCAAAGGAGCTCCTTCTCGAGGGAGAGACCTCTGAAGCCTCCTTCCTCCCACCCACTCCTTGCCCACCTGCTCCCCTGCCCCTCCCCTCTCCTTGCCCCTGTCTGCCCTGCACCCCTCCTGCCCCCCTGCCCGGCTCTGCCTCTTGCCCCCCATAGAGCCCTTCAGTTGGCTCCTTAGGCAGATGACCCCTGAGCCCTCTTGCAAGCCCTCTTGCAAAGGGACACAGCCAGGCCCACCCAGGTGCTAGGGTGTGGCCAGCAGGGGTGCTGCAGAAGAGGCACAGGGGGCAGGCTGCCCACCCCACTGGGCAACTCATGCCCCTGCTCCTGAGCTGGTGGGCAGAGACACAGATGTGCCCTAAGGCCCAGGAAGCTCCTGGCCCCTGAGCCTAGCAGCAAAAGCAGAATGCCTGCTTCCTCCACTGGCATGGAGTATGTGTGGGGTGGGAGGGGTGTATCAATGTGTCCTGTCCCCAAGGCTCCCACAGCCCTGGGTTCCCAGAGGACACTGAGCTGAGGGGTGGGCTGGGAGGGGCAGGTAGCCCCAGGGACGCTCCCCCAGGGCAGGCACGGCCGTGCCAGGGAGGCCACACAGCCCACGCCCCTGAGTGGAAGGGCCACTCACTCCCACACCCGCAGCACCCCAGCCGGGTACTCTGTGGGGGATACAGGATACACACACACGTGCACACATACACACACACACAGGAGCACAGTGAACACTCACACACACACATGCACACACAGCTAAGTGCACAGGTGAGCACACACATACATATGCAGCCAGGTGCATAGGTGAGCACACACATGTACACACAGCCAGGTGCACAGGTGAGCACACGCACACAGGCACACACATGCACACACTCCAGTTGTACTGGTGAGTGCACAGACACAGACAGCACACATCCAGCTGAATGCACTGACACACACATGCAGGCACACACCACACACAGGTATGCACATGCAGACACACACACCACACACAGGTACGCACATGCAGACACACACACCACACACACAACACATACAGGCGCAACACCACAACACCACGCACAGGCACACCCACACACAGACACATGCAGGCACACACCACATACAGGTATACACATGCAGGCACACACACTACACACCACACACAAGCACAACACCACGCACAGGCACACACACTACACACACCACACACGGGCACATACACATGGCCACACACCACACACAGCCACACAGACCACACGCATACACACGCCCAGCCAATGCACAGGCACACCCCCCATGCCCACGCCACGTCTGCCCATCTCCGGTGGGCCTCTGCTGCCCTCCTGTCTGCTCAGGAGCCTGCAAGAGGACGTCCAGCTGTCCTTCCCACCGCTGCCTTCCCCATGACATCTCTTATTAATGGCTTCATGGTCTGCTGGTAAAATGATCCAGGACCGCTTTAGTCACGATGGTCACATACAGAGTTTGGATGGCCGCCCCAGGCCACAAGCTCTGCCTGAAAAGCAGAAATGAGGCAGCCATGCTGCCAAATGGACAGGGTGCTCTTTGTTTCAAACCAATCACTCAATTCCTCTCTCACATTTTTGGTGAATCACCCAGTAACATTTAAGAAATATCATGTAGTAAGTTAAAAACAGGAGGATTCTAAACAGAGAGTAAAAATAAGTGGCCCCAAATTCAATGTAAGTGGACAAGCATTTGGCATGGCCTGCAAAGGGGAATACTTATATGCCCAGGACCAGCATTCTGGCTCCTAGGTCTACATTCAAGAGAAACCACTGTCCTGGTTCCTAGGTCTACACCCGAGAGAAACCGCATTCTGCCTCCTAGGTCTACACCCAAGAGAAGCCCTGGCATGAGCACATTCACAGACTTTGCCAGAATGTTCCAGGAGGCGGGACAAGGCGGCAGCACAGTGAGGTGTGAAATGTAGTTCATCCTCCAAAGCAGCTAGTAAATGGGCAGGAACTGTGTGGAACGACTGCTGAGAAGACGTCAGCTACTGGAAACACAGTGTAAGCCAGTCTGGAATAGATGGAATGGTGGCGATCCCACACAGAGTTGTGTCTCCCAAGCCATGGAAGCTGCCCCCCCCAACACACAGCCAACAGGCACAGTAGCTGGTTCCCTGAAGGAAAAGGAGACAGACTTTGCTGGTGGCAAGGAGTTAGCTAAACCAAGTGCCAATTGCAGAATTAATTAACAAAGTCTGACTACTGAAAACAGGCCCTGAGCACGGATAAACCTGGAATAAGCACGAAAGGAACCAGAGTTTTTGCCCTGGCAGAGAGGAGGCTGGACTAACAGAAAAAAACAACAAACCAGAGGCTTTTTGAGCTGGACTTCATAAAATACTGGAAAAAGGCAGGTCCCAAAGAAAAGGGGACACATAGAGCCTAAGAACACACACAGCCTCATATCAACTCAAGCTCTTGTTTGGCAAGCCCGGGGAGCAGGTGGTCCAGCTCTGAAAAGGCCGTTTTTAGCTTTTTTTTTCTTCCAATTTCTTAACAGCTCATTAGACAGAACTGCAGGCACTCTCAGGCCCCAGCACTGTCCCAGGCAAGGGCAGAATTAAGGCAGGTCTGAGAGACAAAGTAACTAGACAAGTGAAAGGGTGAATTTCCTAAAGGGATTGTCTTCTCCAACAAAGGGGTGTGTGGCCCAGCACAAGCGATGACCCTTTTTTAAGGAACTCAGGACCCAAGGGCTGGAAAACAGAAGCAATCAAAGCCCACTACTCTCTCACCTCTGTCTCAATCACACCTCCAGCAGGGAGAGTTTACTAAAATTAAAAGCACCACATCACTTAATGCTGGTGGGGAGCTGTAGACTGATAAGTGATAAGTGCCACCTGCTGGCAGAACAGGAAGAGCCCAGAGTCTAGAGGTTTCACAGGAAAAGTCTGACCACCTGCTGGATCTCACACAGGGAAACTTGATACTCATTACTCCCTCCTCCTGAGTCACAGGCCTGTCTGCTCTGGGAAAATCTGGGGTCATCATATCTGAGGAGACCCTCCTCTTCCTTCTCAAAAAAAGACTCCATACAAACAGGGCAAGAAACAAGAAAACAAGAGCTGAAAAATTCTGATCAGTTCAACAGAGCCTATACTAGAGGACTAAAATAAGTTGAACTGAATTCCAAAGAACAGATAGAGAGGACAAAGCCATCCAGCAAGAAAACCTTTGGTAAAAGAGGGAAAACAGCCTCCAGGATAAACTAATTAAGGAAATCAAATGCTGAATGGCAGCAAAGAGTATTGAGTCATACTGGGAAAATTGAAGATATGGCCCAACAGGAGTTGAAACAACTAATTCAGGATGTTTGAATAGACATGAAAAATCTCATCAAAAATCAAATTAATGAGTTGAGGGAGGATGTAAAGAAGACATTGGGTGAACATAAAGCACTTGAAAGTTTGAAAAAACCAATTGCAGAACTTATGGGAATGAAAGGGGATGAAAAAAACAATTGTGATTTACAACAATAAATTTGAACAGGTAGAAGAAAGTATTAGAGAACTAGAGGACAAGACATCTGAAATCTGACACACAAAAGAAAACATAGGGAAAAGAATGGAAAAATATGAGCAGGTTCTCAGGGAATTGAATGATAACATGAAGTGCAAGAATATACATGTTATGAGGGTCCCAGGAGGAGAAGAGAAGAGAAAAGGAGCAGAAAGACTAATGGAGGAAATAATCACTGAAAATTTATTATCTCTTATGAAAGACAAAAAAATTATAGATCCAAGAAGTGCAGCATACCTCAAACAGAATAGATCCAAATAGACATACTCCAAGATACTAATCAGATTGTCAAATGTCAAAGACAAAGAAAAATTCTTGAAAGCAACCAGAGAAAAGCAATCCATCACATGCAAGGGAAGCTCAATAAAACTATGTGTGGATTTCTCAGCAGAAACCATGGAGTTGAGAAGGCAGTGGTATGACATACTTAAGATTCTGCAAGAGAAAAACTGCCAACCAAGAATTCTATACCCAGTAAAAACATCCTTGAAAAATGAGGGGGAGACTAAAATATTGTTAGACAGTCACTGAGAGAAATTTTGACTAAGAGACCAACTCTCTAAGAAATACTAAAGGGAGCACTACAGGCAGAATAAGAAAAAACAGAAGAGAAAAGAGTGTAGAAATGAAGACTATCAATAAAGACGAAAAAAGAAAACAATTAGATATCACATACAAAATCCAAAAGACAAAATGGTAGAAGAAAGTTCTGCCTTTGAAGTAATAGCATTAAATGTTAATGGATTAAACTCCCCAATCAAAAGGCATAGACTGGCAGAATGGATTTAAAAACAGAACCCTATATGCTGTCTACAGGAGACTCACTTTAGACCTAAGGACAAAAATAGGTTGAAAGTGAAAGGGTGGAAAAAGATATTTCATGCAAACAGCAATCCAAAAAGAGCAGGGGTAACTATACTAATATGTGACATACTAGACTTCAAATGTAAAACAATTAAAAGAGACAAAGAAGGGCATTATGTATAATAAAAGGAACAATTCAACAAGAAGACATAACAATCATAAATATTTATGCACTGAGTGAGAGTGCTCCAAAATGCATGTGACAAACACTCACGACACTGAAAAATGAAGTAGACACTTCTACCATAATAGTTGGAGACTTCAGTTCCCCACTCTCATCAATGGACAGAATATCCAGACAGAAGATGAATAAAGAATCTGAGATTTTGAATAATACAATTAATGAACCAGACTCAATAGACATTTATAGAACATTACACCCTACAATAGCAGGATACACTTTTTTCTCAGGTTCTCATGGATCATTCTCAAGGATAGATCATATGCTAGGTCACAAAGCAAGTCCAATCAATTTTAAAAGATTGAAATTATACAAAACACTTTCTCACATCATAATGGAATGAAGTTGAAAATCAGTAACAGGCAGAAGGCCAGAAAATTGACAAATATGTGGAGGCTAAATAACACACTCTTAAAAAACCAGTGGGTCAAGGAAGAAATTACAAAAGAAATCAGTAAATATCTCAAGACAAATGAAAATGAAAACACAACATATCAAAATTTATGGGATGTAATAAAGGTGGTGCTGAGAGGGAAATTTGTTGCCTTAAATACCTATATTTAAAAAAGAAGAAAGGGCAAAAACCAAGGAATTAACGGTTCACCTGGAAGAAATAGAGAAAGAAGAACTAACTAACCCCAAAACAAACAAAGGAAAGAAATAACGAAGACTAGAGGAGAAATAAATGAAAATGAGAATATGAAAGCAACAGAGAAAATCAACAAACCAGAAGTTGGTTCTTTAAGAAAATCAATAAAATCAATGAACCCTTAGCTAGGCTGACAAAAAAGGAGAGAGGATGCAAATAAATAAAATCAGAAGTGGAAGACGGGACATAACCACTGATCCTGCAGAAATAAAGGAGGTAATGAGAGGATACTATGAACCACTTTATGCTAATAAACTAGACAACATAGATGAAATGGACAACTTCCTAGGAAGGCATGAATAACCAACATTGACTCGAGAAGGAGAAGATGACCTCAGCAAACCAATAACAAGTAAAAAGATTGAATCAGCCATCAGGAAGCTCCTCAAACAGAAAACTACGGGACCAGATGGCTTCACATGTGAATTCTACCAAACATTCAAGAAAGAATTAGTACCAATCCAGTTCACACTCTCAAAACAAACTGAAGAGTAAGGAAAGTTATCTAACTCATTCCGTGAAGCCTACATCACCCTATTGCAAAGCCAGTCAAAGAAACTACAGGAAAGGAAAATCACGGATCAATCTCTTTAATGAGTCTAGATGCAAAATCCTCAACAAAATATTTGCAAATCAAATCCAGCAGCACATCAAAATAATTATACACCATGACCAAATGTGATTTACTCCAAGTATGCAAGGCTGGTTCAACACAAGAAATCAACTAATATAACACACCATATCAAGAAGTCAAAGTGGAAAGACCACATGATTATCTCAATTGATGCAGAAAAGGTATTTGACAAAATTTTCTTGATGAAAACAATTCAAAGGATAGGAATCAAAGGGAACTTCCTCAACATGATAAAGGGACTATGTGAAAAACCCACAGCTAACATCATCTTCAATGGGGAAAGATTGGAAGCTTTCCCCCTTAAGATCAGGAACAAGACAAGGATGCCCACTGTCACCACTGTTATTCAATGTTGTGTTGGAAGTTCTAACCAGAGCAATTAGACAAGAAAAGGAAACAAAAAGGCATCCAAATTGGAAAGGAAGAAGTAAAACTCTCCCTGTTTGCAGATGGCATGATACTATATGCTGAAAATCCTGAAAAATCTACAGCAAAGCTACTAAACCTAATAAATGAGTATAGCAAAGGGCCAGGATACAAGATAAATACCAAAAAAATCAGTAGTGTTTTTATACACTAGTAATAAGCAATCTGAGGAGGAAATCAAGAAAAAAAAACTCCATTTATGATAGCAAACAATAGAATAAAATATTTAGGAATAAATTTAACTAAGGATACAAAAGATTTACATACAGAAAATCATAGGAAATTGCCAAAAGAAATCATGGAAGACCTAAATAAATGAAAGATCAATTGCCATATGATCCAGAAATCCCATTACTAGGTATATATTCAGAGAACCTGAGAGCAAGGACACAAACGGACATTTGCACACCAATGATTATAGCAGCATTATTTACAATTGCCAAGAGATTGAAACAGCCCAAATGTCCATCAACAGATGAGTGGCTACACAAGTTGTGGTATATACATAACGATGGAATATTATTCAGCTGTATGACTGAATAAAGTTCAGAAGCATGTAACAATGTGGATGGACCTTGAGAACATTATGCTGAGTGAAATTAGCCAGAAACAAAAGGACAAATACTGTATAGTCTCGGTAATATGAACTAATATTAATGAGTGAACTCTGAGAGTTAAAGTTAAGTACACAGGTTATCAGGAGATGGAAAGAGGGTAGAGATTGGGCATTTGGTGTTGAAGAAATACAGAATGCTCAATGGGGCTGATTATAAAAATTCAGAAATGGATAGCACAATACTACCTGATGGTAGCACAACAATGGAAGTACACTGAACAAAGCTGAGTGTGCATAGGATAGAAGGAGAAGGGCTGGGAACACGTATGACACCAGAGGGACAGATACAGGACAGAGACTGGGACAGTATCACTTAGGAAGGTGCAGAGTGGACAATGATGGTGATTAAACGTACAAATATAAAGGTATTTTTGCATGGGGGAGAACAAGTGAATGTCAACACTGCAAGGTGTTGAAAAGTGGGATGGTATACAAGGGAAAATACAATTAATACAAGCTAGGGGCAGTAGTTGACAGCAGCATTGTAATATGCTTCCACTTGATGTAAGAAAAGTATTGTGATAAAACTAAACGTGACAGAAGGCAGTGGCGCCTCGGGTTCCGCAGAGGAAGGGGCGGTGCTCAGCGTGGGTCGTGAGAAATGCTGCAGCAGTAACCAGTGTTGGGAGAGAACATCAGTGGTCCAAGAACCATGAACTGACAGAATTTCAGTACACTTCCCCTTCTCTGGCTTCATAGTTTCTACCTTTTCCCAAGATTAGCAGAAATGAATACATTTCAGGCACACTGAAGATGGGATAAACAATGGGATCAGAAAAACTGCTTTCTTGCTCTCACTAGGAGAATCCTCTGAAGTTCCTCCTCCAGAACAGCTACTAGGGAAGTAGAAACGGTACAGAACAGCTCCCGGAGCCACGACAGAGACCAAGAGGACAGTGTACCCCATTCTGGAACGGCTGACTGGCTGGGAGAACCCGCTCCGGTGAGATCGCTGAGGGGCGCGGGCTTCCCCGGGCCAGGGCGGCAGGCGGCCGCAGTCCCTCCTTTCCCGCTTCCCGGGCCGGCTGGGAGAATTGGACAGGCGGTCCCCTCAAGCCGCGGCGGCTGGCGCCCCCTCACCACGCGCACCACCCCGGACCAGCTGGGAGAATTGGATCGGAGATCCCCAAGCCCCAGAGAACAGCGACTGTGGTCCCTTCCAAACACGTGGCTTCCCAGTCCGGCTGGGAACGGTGGACAGGCACTCCCCCAAGCTGTGGCGGCTGGCGCCCCCACCCCCACACGCAGCCCCCCAGACCAGCTGGGAGAATTGGATCGGAGATCCCCAAGCCGTGGAGAACGGCGACCGGGGTCCCTTCCAAACACGTGGCTTCCCGGTCCGGCTGGGAATGGTGGTTAGACACTTCCCCAAGCCGCGGTAGCTGGCGCCCCCCGGCCACGCTTGGTGCCCCGGGCCGGCTGGGAAATTTGGTCAGGCGCACCCCCAAGCTGCGGAGGTCAGCGACCCTCCCGCGCACAGATCCCCGGGCCGGCTGGGAGATTCGGACTGGCACTCTCCCAAGCCGCTTCAGCTCGCGAACCCCCCCTACAGCGAGAGTTTTCCAAAGTTAAAGGGGCCACAGCATCTTTTACTGGTGGGATCCGCAGACAGATGAGCGCCACGAGCGCCACCTACTGGACAGGATAAGAAAAACAGAGCCCAGAGATTTCACAGAAAAATCTTTCAACCTGCGGGGTCTTACACCCAGGGAAATCTGATTAAATGCCCAGATGCCAGCAGAAGATAACAGATCATGCTCAGAAAATTGAAAATATGGCCCAGTCAAAGGAACAAACCAATAGTTCAAATGAGATACAGGAGCTGAGACAACTAATGCTGAATATACGAACAGAAATGGAAAACCTCTTCAAAAACGAAATCAATAAATTGAGGGAGGACATGAAGAAGACATGGGCTGAACAAAAAGAAGAAATAGAAAATCTGAAAAAACAAATCACAGAACTTATGGGAGTGAAGGACAAAGTAGAAAAGCTGGAAAAAACAATGGATACCTACAATGGTAGATTTAAAGAGACAGAAGCTAGAATTAGTGAATTGGAGGATGGAACATCTGAATTCCAAAAAGAAACAGAAACTATAGGGAAAAGAATGGAAAAATTTGAAAAGGGAATCAGGGAACTGAAATGACAATATGAAGCGCACAAATATACGTGTTGTGGGTGTCCCAGAAGGAGAAGAGAAGGGAAAAGGAGGAGAAAAACTAATGGAAGAAATTATCACTGAAAATTTCCCAACTCTTATGAAAGACCTAAAATTACAGATCCAAGAAGTGCAGCGCACCCCAAAGAGAATAGACCCAAATAGGTGTTCTCCAAGACACTTCCTAGTTAGAATGTCAGAGGTCAAAGAGAAAGAGAGGATCTTGAAAGCAGCGAGAGAGAAGCAATCCATCACATACAAGGGAAACCCAATAAGACTATGTGTAGATTTCTCAGCAGAAACCATGGAAGCTAGAAGACAGTGGGATGATATATTTAAGTTACTAAAAGAGAAAAACTGCCAACCAAGACTCATATATCCAGCAAAATTGTCCTTCAAAAATGAGGGAGAAATTAAAACATTCTCAGACAAAAAGTCACTGAGAGAATTTGTGACCAAGAGACCAGCTCTGCAAGAAATACTAAAGGGAGCACTAGAGTCAGATACAAAAAGACAGAAGAGAGAGGTATGGAGAAGAGTGTAGAAAGAAGGAAAATCAGATAGGATATATATAATACAAAAGGCAAAATGGTAGAGGAAAATATTATCCAAACAGTAATAACACTAAATGTTAATGGACTGAATTCCCCAATCAAAAGACATAGACTGGCAGAATGGATTAAAAAACAGGATCCTTCTATATGCTGTCTACAGGAAACACATCTTAGACCCAAAGATAAACATAGGTTGAAAGTGAAAGGTTGGGAAAAGATATTTCATGCAAATAACAACCAGAAAAGAGCAGGAGTGGCTATACTAATACTCAACAAATTAGACTTCAAATGTAAAACAGTTAAAAGAGACAAAGAAGGACACTGTCTACTAATAAAAGGAACAATTAAACAGGAAGACATAACAATCATAAATATTTATGCACCGAACCAGAATGCCCCAAAATACGTGAGGAATACACTGCAAACACTGAAAAGGGAAATAGACACATCTACCATAATAGTTGGAGACTTCAATTCACCACTCTCATCAATGGACAGAACATCTAGACAGAGGATCAATAAAGAAATAGAGAATCTGAATATTACTATAAATGAGCTAGACTTAACAGACATTTATAGGACATTACATCCCACAACAGCAGGATACACCTTTTTCTCAGGTGCTCATGGATCATTCTCAAAGATAGACCATATGCTGGGTCACAAAGCAAGTCTTAACAAATTTAAACAGATTGAAATCATACACAACACTTTCTCAGATCATAAAGGAATGAAGTTGGAAATCAATAATAGACGGAGTGCCAGAAAATTCACAAATACGTGGAGGCTCAACAACACACTCTTAAACAACGAGTGGGTCAAGGAAGAAATTGCAAGAGAAATTAATAAATACCTCGAGGCGAATGAAAACGAAAACACAACATATCAAAACTTATGGGATGCAGCAAAGGCAGTGCTAAGAGGGAAATTTATTGCCCTAAATGCCTATATCAGAAAAGAATAAAAGGCAAAAATTCAGGAATTAACTGTCCACTTGGAAGAACTGGAGAAAGAACAGCAAACTAACCCCAAAGCAAGCAAAAGGAAAGAAATAACAAAGATCAGGGCAGAAATAAATGAAATTGAAAACATGAAAACAATAGAGAAAATCAATAAGACCAGAAGTTGGTTCTATGAGAAAATCAATAAGATTGATGGGCCCTTAGCAAGACTGACAAAAAGAAGAAGAGAGAGGATGCAAATAAATAAGATCAGAAATGGAAGAGGAGACATAACCACTGACCTCACAGAAATAAAGGAGGTAATAACAGGATACTATGAACAACTTTACACTAATAAATACAATTTAGATGAAATGGACGGGTTCCTGAAAGACATGAACAACCAACTTTGACTCAAGAAGAAATAGATGACCTCAACAAACCAATCACAAGTAAAGAAATTGAATCAGTCATTCAAAAGCTTCCTGAAAAGAAAAGTCCAGGACCAGACGGCTTCACATGTGAATTTTATCAAACATTCCAGAAAGAATTAGTACCAACTCTCCTCAAACTCTTCAAAAAAATTGAAACGGAGGGAAAGCTACCTAATTCATTCTATGAAGCCAACATCACCCTCATACCAAAACCAGGCAAAGATATTACAAAAAAAGAAAACTACAGGCCAATCTCTCTAATGAATATAGATGCAAAAATCCTCAACAAAATTCTAGCAAATCTAATCCAACAACACATTAAAAGAATTATACATCATGACCAACTAGGATTCATCCCAGGTATGCAAGGATGGTTCAACATAAGAAAATCAATTAATGTAATACACCATATCAACAAATCAAAGCAGAAAAATCACATGATCATCTCAGTTGATGCAGAGAAGGCATTTGACAAGATTCAACATCCTTTCCTGTTGAAAACACTTCAAAAGATAGGAATACAAGGGAACTTCCTTAAAATGATAGAAGGAATACATGAAAAACCCACAGCTAATATCATCCTCAATGGGGAAAAATTGAAAACTTTCCCCCTAAGATCAGGAACAAGACAAGGATGTCCACTATCACCACTATTATTCAACATCGTGTTGGAGGTTCTAGCCAGAGCAATTAGACAAGAAAAAGAAATACAAGGCATCAAAATTGGAAAGGAAGAAGTAAAACTATCACTGTTTGCAGACGATATGATACTATACGTCGAAAACCCGGAAAAATCCACAACAAAACTACTAGAGCTAATAAATGAGTACAGCAAAGGAGCAGGTTACAAGATCAACATTCAAAAATCTGTAGCATTTCTATACGCTAGTAATGAACAAGCTGAGGGGGAAATCAAGAAACGAATCCCATTTACAATTGCATCTAAAAGAATAAAATACCTAGGAATAAATTTAACTAAAGAGACAAAAAACCTATACAAAGAAAACTACAAAAAACTGTTAAAAGAAATCACAGAAGATCTACATAGACGGAAGGGCATACCGTGTTCACGGACTGGAAGACTAAATATAGTTAAGATGTCAATCCTACCTAAATTGATTTACAGATTCAACGCAATACCAATCAAAATCCCAACAACTTACTTTTCAGAAATAGAAAAACCAATAAGCAAATTTATCTGGAAGGGCAGGGCGCCCCGAATTTCTAAAAGTATCTTGAGGAAAAAAAACGAAGCTGGAGGTCTCACGCTGCCGGACTTTAAGGCATATTATGAAGCCACAGTGGTCAAAACAGCATGGTATTGGCATAAAGATAGATATATCGACCAATGGAATCGAATAGAGTGCTCAGATATAGACCCTCTCATCTATGGACATTTGATCTTTGATAAGGCATTCAAGCCAACTCACCTGGGACAGAACAGTCTCTTCAATAAATGGTGCCTAGAGAACTGGATATCCATATGCAAAAGAATGAAAGAAAACCCGCATCTCACACCCTATACAAAAGTTAACTCAAAATGGATCAAAGATCTAAACATTAGGCCTAAGACCATAAAACAGTTAGAGGAAAATGTAGGGAGATATCTTATGAAACTTACAATTGGAGGCGGTTTTATGGACCTTAAACCTAAAGCAAGAGCACTGAAGAAAGAAATAAATAAATGGGAGCTCCTCAAAATTAAACACTTTTGTGCATCAAAGAACTTCATCAAGAAAGTAGAAAGACAGCCTACACAATGGGAGACAATATTCGGAAACGACACATCAGACAAAGGTCTAGTATCCAGAATTTATAAAGAAATTGTCCAACTCAACAACAAAAAGACAGCCAACCCAATTACAAAATGGGAAAAAGACTTGAACAGACACCTCTCAGAAGAGGAAATACAAATGGCCAAAAGGCACATGAAGAGATGCTCAATGTCCCTGGCCATTAGAGAAATGCAAATCAAAACCACAATGAGATATCATCTCACACCCACCAGAATGGCCATTATCAACAAAACAGAAAATGACAAGTGCTGGAGAGGATGTGGAGAAAGGCACACTTATCCACTGTTGGTGGGAATGTCAAATGGTGCAACCACTGTGGAAGGCAGTTTGGCGGTTCCTCAAAAAACTGAATATAGAATTGCCATACGACCCAGCAATACCATTGCTAGGTATCTACTCAAAAGACTTAAGGGCAAAGACACAAACGGACATTTGCCACCAATGTTTATAGCAGCGTTATTTACAATTGCAAAGAGATGGAAACAGCCAAAATGTCCATCAACAGACGAGTGGCTAAACAAACTGTGGTATATACATACGATGGAATATTATGCAGCTTTAAGACAGGATAAACTTATGAAGCATGTAATAACATGGATGGACCTAGAGAACATTATGCTGAGTGAGTCTAGCCAAAAACTAAAGGACAAATACTGTATGGTCCCACTGATGTGAACGGACATTCGAGAATAAACTTGGAATATGTCATTGGTGACAGAGACCAGCAGGAGTTAGAAACAGGGTAAGATAATGGGCAATTGGAGCTGAAGGGATACAGACTGTGCAACAGGACTAGATACAAAAACTCAAAAATGGACAGCACAATAATACCTAATTGTATTGTAATTATGTTAAAACACTGAATGAAGCTGCATCTGAGCTATAGGTTTTTTTTTTTAACTATGATTATTACTTTTATTTTTTTCTCTATATTAACATTCTATATCTTTTTCTGTTGTGTTGCTAGTTCTTCTAAACCAATGCAAATGTACTAAGAAACGATGATCATGCATCTATGTGATGATGTTAAGAATTACTGATTGCATATGTAGAATGGTATGATTTCTAAATGTTGGGTTAATTTCTTTTTTTCCGTTAATTAATAAAAAAAAAAAACTAAACGTCTTCGTTTCCCAAAACCTGCCCATGCAAAAAAAAAGAAAAACAAAAAAAACCCTAAATGTCAACAAGTGGGGGATATGAAGGAGGGGTATGCATTTGTTGCAGAAGAAAAGGAAATGTCTTCATACAGATTATGGTGGCAAATGCATGGCTATTTTCTTAGGTTGGATTGTATGATGTGCAAATAAAACTCCTTAAAACTAAGCAGAGAACCAAGAGTTAGAGGAAATGTGGAGAAGGAGATGCACCTATTCACTGCTGATAGGGACACTGAGAGGCGCAGCCTCTCGGAGGGCAGTGTGGGGGCTCCACAGGGGGCCGGGGGTGGGGCTGCCATGGGCTACTGATACCCGCTGTTCTGTGCACGCCGGAGGAGCTGAGAGTGTGGCCTTAGCAGACACGTGTGCACCGGCGTCTGTGGCGGGAGTGTGCACAATCCACAGTGGGTGGAGGCGGCCACAGGTGCAATGACTGAGGAATGGAAGGGGCGGTGGCATATGTGTATGAAGATTTCTCAATAAAAATATTGAAAAAAAGGAAAAAGAATGTTCCAGACGCACCATGCACACACACACACACACACACACACACACACACACACACACACACACACACATCCGGAAACAGCCCAAATGTCCATCTGCGGGGAAGGGGCAGTCCACAAGACCACGACCCACAGTGGCCTGCGACGATGCCATGGCGTGGGACATCTCGGCCCGATGGCATCGAGTGGAACCACGCAGCTAAAAGACACACCGATGGAACCTGTTGAAATAAGATCACAGCAACCACAACAGTTGTTTATTTAGGGCCATCCTGTGTGTGCCGTGTGCAGAGGGAGCCACTTGCAGGGGCTCAGGGTGGCGTCTCCCTTGGGGTGGGGGTGGGCAAGGGGACGACCACACGGCGGGGCTGGTCGTGGCTGCCGGCGGCACCGACATCCCAGAAATGACAGCGCAAGTGACCGAGGGGCCGCGCGCAGGCTGAGGCAGAGATGCCCCAGGCGGCGTTAGCATGGCTGCATCCGTGCAGCTGAGACCCAGGAGCGCAGGAGGAAGGAAACTCCTGCGATTGGCAACAACAGGGCACCGCTCTGCGGGGACATGCATGTCTCCCACGCGACCCAGAGGCAGCTTCGGGTCGTCGACTCTGAACGCAGATGCAACGTGGCGGCCAAGGCTCCAGGCGACGAGGAATCACAGGCGGCGAGGACAGTGAAATGCTGGGATGTGACAGGCCACACGTCCACTCACAGCCCCCGAGGCTGGCATGGAGGCCAACAAAGCCGCTGTGACCAGGCAGCTGGGCAGGGCAGGAGGTACGAGGCAGGGCAAGAGGTACCAGGCAGGACAGGGGACACCGGGCAGGGCAGGGGGCACTGGGCAGGGCAGAAGGTACCAGGCAGGATAGGGGGCACAGGGCAAGGCAGGAGGTACTAGGCAGGGCAGGGGGCATTGGGCAGGGCAGGAGGTACCAGGCAGGACAGGGGGCACCGGGCAGGGCAGGGGGCACTGGGCAGGGCAGAAGGTATCGGGCAGGACAGGGGGCACCGGGCAAGACAGGAGGTACCAGGCAGGACAGGGGGCACCGGGCAGGGCAGGGGGCACCAGGCAGGGCAGAAGGTATCAGGCAGGGCAGGAGGTGCTGGTCAGGGCAGGGGGCTCTGGTCAGGGCAGTGGGCACTGGGCAGGGCAGGAGGTACCAGGCAGAGCAGGGGCACTGGGCAGGACAGGGGGCACTGGGAAGGGCAGGGTACACTGGGTAGGGCAGGAGGCACTGGGCAGGACAGGGGGGCATCAGGCAGGGGCTCTGGGCAGGACAGGGGACCCCGGGCAGGGCCCACATCTGGCACAGCATCTGGGGGACCCCACCCCTGCCAGCCTCTCCTGCTCCTACTAGCTGGGGTCCCAGGTCTGCGCTCAAGGGTGATTTTCTCTGTGCTCAGCCACTGCCTGACATAAATGGCCTCCAAGAGCTGGCAGCTCACACTCGGGTGAGCCTTTGGTTCAGGGAGCAGAAACCCCTCACCTCTGTTCCAATGCTCTTTTAGCAGCATACATAGGCTCAGTAGGAAGCCATTTCATTGGGTTCTGAGGGGAACGTCATCGATATTGGAGAGAAGGAAGATCCCTCCTCCATGGGCACCCGGCGCCCACAGGCCCGCGGCGTGGGTACTTTCTGAGTGTGAGCCCCGGAGCCCTGGCTGCCAGCACCCACGGCACAGCCGCCAAGACTGGGCGCTGGGTGCGGCGCAGCAGGGGGTGGGCGTCGGCGAGGGAAGCGGCGTGAGAGGCGGTAAACCTGGCCCCCTGACGGTCCATCTGCCCAGCTGGGCCAGCCCCGTCCCCCAGGCTCACGGTGAGCCACAGCTGTAACGTGAGCACAAACCACAAAAGCCCAGGAGGCACGAGAGGAAACACTCACGACCTTAAGCTAAGCAAAGACTTCTCAGCTCCAACACCAAAAGCACAACCCATGCTGATAAATTGGTCTCCATCAAAAAAGAACTTCTGCTTTTTAAAAGACACATCTAAGAGAGTGAAAAGACAAGACAGAGAGTAGGAGAAAATATCTTCAGATCCTGCATCTGATGAGAGACTTGCACCCAGAACACATCAAGATCTCTTAAAACTCAATGATAAGAAACAAATGATCCATTCCAAAGATGGGTAAAAGATTTGGAAGAAACCTCCTCTCCAAAACACCTGGCAGCACATCAGCACGTAAGAAGGTGCCCAGCGTCACTAGTCCCCAGACTGCCGCCGACTAAAACCCAGATATGACACGGTACAGCCCTGGGACGGTGGGCAGAACACTCGCAACCAAAGGCCGGGCACGGGCAGTGTGTGGGGTGGGGGCACGCTCGCGTGCTGCTGGGAGTGCAAAGTGGGGAAAGGACTTGGCACACGGCGCCTTGTAACATCGAACACACACTTACCCTAGGGCAGCAAACAGTCCAAGCATCCACCCGAGAACGGCGGAAACGGACACTCCCGCAGCACGAGGCGCCCGGCCGTCCTCACGCACAGGGCCGAGCCCCCGTCCCACCCCATGGCGACGTGGAGGGGCCGCAAGTGTGTTGTGCAGAGGGGAAGAAGCCGGGCCCCCAGGCTCGCCCGTACCGTTCCATTCATGGCAAAGCCATGAGGGCGGAAAAGGAATCCGGGCCGCGGGCCGTAGGGTTGAGACGGGGCGACCGAGAGGACCCAGCACTGGCCCCGCCCACCTGCTCGGCCAAACCGGGGACCCCGCGGCCGCTCCGCGCCCACTGCGTGCGACACGCCCCCACGGGGTGGGTGAGGCCCCACAGCGGGACGGGAGCCGCAGTGAGGGCACCCGACCGTCTTGCAGATGAGTAACGCAGCCAAGGCTATGGGACAAAACAACCTAAATCGGGTCGGAAAACAGGGTTTTGATTGGATACCGAGAGGTCAAGGACAGGAGAACTGCCGGCAGACGCTGTACGCTGCTTAGTGAGTTTGGTTCCCGCGGGGCGTGGGCTAGCGGCCCCGAAACCACTGTGAGTGTGCTCCGGGGCGAACAAGCCAGTAAGCAAAGGTGCACGTGGGAGCCAAGTTCCCACGGTCAGAAGAGGTTACAAACAAGGAAAGGGTGAAGGCTAGAATGAGCCTGTATCAGGTGGAGATTGGAGTATCATTATGAAATCATGGCTTAATAATAATAGATGGATGAGGAGGGGAGACAGAGCAGATGAGCAAGAGAGGGATGGACACAGCAATCAGGGCCAATGTCACATGTGTGCACACGGGACCTGCGTGCTCTCCAAGCGTCTGTCCCGCTCCACGTGTAAACACAAAGGGGAGCTTTCCCACGCGGGCCCGGCAGAGCCCCTCACGCGCACACCTGGCGTGGCACCCCTTCTGTGGCACCCCCGCCCAAAGCACAGAAGCGCCTTCTAACCATGAGAAAGCGTCAGGCAGGTCAGTTACAAAACAACTGACCACTTCTTTTCAGAACTGTCAGGCTGTGAACGACCAGGAAAAATCAAGAGACTGTCGCAGGCTGCAGGGGGTGGCAGGGCCGAGAGGACTGGGGGCGGCACGGGTGCTGGATGGGGATCCACCAGGGACAGCGTACTCCCCTGCTCAGCCTCCTGAAATCTGACCCAGGGCTGCAGCTCGGTTAATGCATCACAGCAACGTGAATTTCCTAGTTTTGGAAGCTGTTCATGCATGTGTCAGATGTCGACATCAGCGGAAGCTGAGTTAGGGGTAGATGGGAATTCTCTAAACCATTTTTTACAACTTTTCAGTAAGTCTAAAATTTTTTCAAAATAAGAAGTTTAAAAATAAGCTCACCTGGGTGAGAGAAGATGGTTAGGAAGCACCAAATGTGGGGTTCGACCATGCCAAAGCAGACCTTAAGGGAGCTGCTTGCGAAATGTGCCTCACCTGGACATGAGCCTACCTGGACACGTGCTTACCTGGGGATATGCCTACATGGGGACGTGCCTCACCTGGACACGTGCCTCACCTGGACATGAGCCTACCTGGACACGTGCCTACCTGGGGAAAGCTACCTGCCCTGGACCTGGCCAGGGCAGGGAGAAGGGCCCACGGTCTCCCTCAGGGACTGAGAGGGGGAGCAGAGCCCCAGAGAACCCCCGGCTGTTCCTGACACCCCATAAGCCCACCCTGGGAGCTACAATCAGGGCCCAATGGGCAGGTGGGGGCGAGAGCCCCTGAGAGGGGTCAGGTGAGCCCCAAGCCTGGCCACTGCCTTACAGGGGCACCTTGGAGCCTGGCTCCCCCTGCGCATTCGGAGGGGCCGGCGCCCCACCCCGCGGGGC
This sequence comes from Tamandua tetradactyla, assembly GCF_023851605.1. Lineage (NCBI taxonomy): Eukaryota > Metazoa > Chordata > Mammalia > Pilosa > Myrmecophagidae > Tamandua > Tamandua tetradactyla. The sequence continues at coordinate 94,761,356 of NC_135339.1, read as the reverse complement.
CCCCCAGGCCACGGTGACCCCACCTCTGCGGGTGTCGGAGTTCACGGCCTCCTGGTGCCCACGCTGAAGTCTTTTTTCTACTAGGCTGGGCGCTGCGTCCCCTCTGCCCTGACGTGCCCCCAACTTTCCCCTCGCCCCTGAGTCCCCGTGCCCCTGACAAGGGCGACTCCCACACCGCGGAGCCTCTGGGTGCCTGGGCCCCAGCACCCCGGAAACGCAGCTGGAAGGAGGTACCCCATCCTCGTCCGGTGATCAGGAGTGTGATTCTGATTTTCTCTAAGTAAAGCATGACGCAGCTCCGGGGCCGGTGGCAGGGGTACCCCGAAAGGCAACTCTGAGCTCGGGGGGGCCAGGCACACGGGGGAGGGGCTGGGTGGGATGCCCTCAGCTCTGGGACAAGCCCTTAAGGTCGCCCCACCGCCCCCGCCCCCAGGGCCCCAACGCCAACAATGGTCCCTCACGGTCCCCCAAACTGACCCCCGTGCACCTCAGGCTCCGGCAGGCAGCGGGGAGCTCACCGGGAGAGCCGCCCCCTCTCAGCCCGCCAGCCACCCCGCCATGTGCTGGGAGCCTGTGCTGAGTGGGTGGGGGCATTTAAGACCCCACCCCACGTCAAACCCCTCCCCACAAGTTCTGGGCTTAGCAGCGGGCTGGAGAACCTCACCTGGCACCCCTCCCCCATGCTTGCGGGCGTGGTCTCCAGGTCTTCAACCACTCTGGGCTCCCCCCACAGGGCCCTGTCACCTCCCAAACAGACCCCTGGGGCAAGGCCCTGTCCTCTTTCCCCTCCACAGCGTGGCCTGGGGGTGGCCCTTCGCCTGGGCTTGAACTGGGGTTTACCCCAGACAGGAAGCCGCGTCTGCGCGGGTCATCTGTGCAGCGGGAGGGGAGGTCCAGGCCACAATCTTTGATGGCCTCCTCTCCCAGCCCGGAGGAGCCTTTGTGCGGAGGAGTCCCAGCCCTGGCAGGGGAGGGAGCGGAGGGGAGGGGCAGGGGCCTGAAGATGGGGAGCGGGAGACAAACTGCTCCACAAAGTAAGCCAGGAAGTTTTCCTTTGGGGGGAGTTTTTGGGGATTCAGCAAGAGGAAGGGATGGGTAGACCAGGAGACGTCTCTGCTGGAGCTGGGGCCGTATTGCTGGGCGGCGCCTTTGGACAGTTTTCACCTCCTGGAGCAGACCTGGGGCTGTCCCCGCAGCCATCTGCACCCCCATGGGACACCCACAGGGGCCTCGGCTGGCCTGTGGGGTGTGGGAGGGGGAGGAGGCACACAGGGGGTGGGCACCCCGAGAGAAGGGGCAGAGTACCATGCATGGACCCCAAAGGGGCAGAGGCCGGGGTCCAGAGGGGGTGAGCAGGCGGCCAGCGGGCCGGAGTGGGGGGTAGACGGAGGGCGAGACCCCGCCTTACCTGTGAGCCCCGCACCCGGCTTCCTTCTTGTGTCCGCAGCGGCATCGGGCGTCTCCCCCGGGGGCTGCTCCCAATACAAACGGCCGGGCCGGGGCCGAGCGAGCTGCGGCCACCCTTGGCCGGTCTACAGCCGAGGGGCTCCCGGCTGGGCCATGTGGGGCCTCCAGGATCCCTGTGCACTGTCGTGGGACGTGGCAGGGCCCCCTGTTTCCCAGAAGGCTCCCTTCCAGCTGCCTCCGTCCCCGTGTCCCCTCAGGGCCTCCCCAAGCCGGGCAGTGCAGGGACAGGGTCCGCACAGGGGCTCCAGCCTTCGTGGGGGGGGGCAGGTGAGGGCTGAGTGCCCAGGGCACGGGGAGGCCACCGCGGCTGCAGTGACGACGGGCTGAATCCTTCCTGCTTCCACAGAGAGTGCTCGGGACAGTGGGCAGCTGTGGTGCCCCGGGACAGCCCCCTGGGTCGTGCCGGGGTGCACTTGGTTTCGCTAGTGGACGAGCCTGTGTGCTCCCCGAGAGCTCTGGAGACGCGGGTCACGGTGAGGGGGGCCCGAGCGACGCGGGCACGGGACACAGGACATGCTCCTTACAGAAGCAGCTGCCCCTGCTCGGCAGGGACGGGGGTCGGCCTCCTCCGGGGCAGTGTGCCAGGAGGGACGCGGCTTGGCTCTGGCCGGTTCTAGCCCCGACTCCTCAAAACGGGCCGGCGCCCCCCCCACGGCCCCCCTCTCTCCCCGGGAGTAGGCGATGCCCACAGAGACCAAATCTTGTGGGGAGCCTGGGGCCCGGGCGCGAGACCCACTTCTCCCCCTGGGTGGCCTTGGCTTGTGGGTCCGACAGGAGGGATGGGGTCCGGCGCCTCCGGGGGCTGGAAGGAGCGAGACGGGGCGGGGGTCAGCCGGGGGCTGGGTGCGGGGGCCGGCGCCCTGACCGGGGAGTGGGCTCAGGCCTGCAGCCACGTCCAGTGGCCCCGCACTTGGCCGGAGGCGGCCGGCGGCCTCAGGCAGCCCCTGTGCTAGAGCAACTGTGCCGATGGCACCTGCCGCCCTGGGATGGGCAGCCGTGGGGGCTCCACCCGCCGTGGGGGCTCCACCCGCCGTGGGGGCTCCACCCACCTCGCTGCCCCTGATCACAGGAAACTCGCCCGAGTGTCTGCCCTCAAGGTGGGAACTTCTAGTCCCCAAGGGGCCGGTCAGCTCTGGACACCCGCTTTGGAAGCCACTTCCAAGCGCCCCGTGTCTGAAGCCCAGGTGGCTCCCAAACCCGGCCCCGGAGATGCTCACCGTGTCGAGGCGCCAAGACCAGCTATGACCAAAGGATGAAAGCTAAGGAGAAAAATAAAAACAAAAATAAAAACTGAAAAGGAAAGGGGGGGAGGACAAATGGAAGGGAAGAGAGAGAAAGAGAATTGGTGTGTTTCTCGTGAGAAAAGCCTGAGGATCACAGACATAAGACACGCTGCTGGTGGGGGGCGGAGGGACAAGAGTCGTGGAGGGCAGTGTATGGATGGGCCAGAAGGACGCGCGGCCCAGACGGCCGCCGCCGTGGGGACCTGCATCACGGGGAGCTGGGAGGCGAGCA